>NW_026706855.1:1200000-1775000 GCF_024137745.1 Phymastichus coffea | reverse complement strand
GAGAGAAAGAGAGAAAATTCACTGCGTTCCTAAAACTCGAGATATCGTCGATGACGGTGGGGCTTCTTTAAATTGCGCTATGCACAACGATATCTCCGAGATTGTTGATATATGTGTCTGTGTGTATACAGAGTGCGCAGATCTGGCTCAATTCTCAGCGAGCGACAACACAATACTGAGCAGTGCGTGTTCGCTTGGCTCAACTTGGCTTTGCTGCGCGGCGACCCAACTGCGCGCGCCGCCACGACCGCCGCCACCGCCGCCACGACTCTCCTCTCGCTACACCAAGATAGGATATGCGCGAATACATGTGTGCGAAAGAGAGAGAGAGAGAGAGAGATAAAAAGAAATGAAGGCAGCTTGCACTATTTCTACAACGCCAAAGGCAGCTACACTTTGACAACATTCAGCTGTTAATTTGACTTCAACATAGCACAGCACTCCGCTAACTTGATAACGACAAAGCTAGAATAAAAAGCAGAGCAATGTTATTGTGGCGCAAAGCAGGTGGAAAAGTGGCATTAATTGCGTGCGAAAGAAAGACAAAGGAAAGAGCGTGGCCCGCGTGGTCGGTCGCCTACACGTATGTGTGTGCGAAGAGAGAGAGAGAAGGACGCAAGACAAACAAGCGGAAGCGCAGGCGCGCGCATCCGCCACTGCTAACCAGCTGCTTGCGGACACGAGCGGCAGGTGGCGCGAAAATTTTTTGAAGAACGCGGCGCTTTATCGCAGGAGCTTGCGATCATCATCGTCGCCGATCGAACGACGAGTGCTCACGCTCTCACTGAACCCGACGCGTGATAAGCGACCAAATTTGTACGGTGCCTTCGCTAAAGTTGGCCGATAATGCCCGAGACTTCGCATACTGATTTGTCTAAGATAAGAATGGATATATAGGTAGATCTATCGCTATCTACCTATCTAGCGCTATCGCTCATTCAATTACGAAATGCTCTGCTTCGGACAAAGAGAAATCAACGTTCGACGCGTGAACTCTACGTTCTCAACGGTTTATCTCGGTGAGAAAATCTCACGGACAGCTGAAAATTGTTGAAAATGTTCTTGTTGGCTTGATTCATCGATCGCGCGCCTAACCAAGCTGTAACTTTCTGCTTAGACTCCAAAATATTTCGACGTTTGTTTTTGTGCTCAGCACTTTCGCGAAATTAGGCTTGGCAAGTGAAGTAAACATTCTAATTTTCAACGGAAACTGTACTGACAAGAAAAATACACCAAAGAGCACTGAAAACGTGCATTTAGCGTTAGTTTTGCTACACGGTATGTTTGCGCGCTTATCGGCCTCCTGCTCTCCCTTTCATTCTGTGTATAGCAAAAGCGCGCGTTGTTTTCTCCTTAGCGACCGACCTCTTTTCATCGTCTTTCTTCATCACGCGCCGCTCCCATTTTCATTCACTTGCTGCTGGTACCTCCAGCATAGCCCGCTTTTTTTCGCGTCATTACATTTTGTCTTTACTAGTTTTTAATTGCGACGAGAGCTTGCGTTATGTTAATGCGCAAGGGGTTTTAGGTAATCAATTTTGGATAAGTATACAACTTTTTCGTATATTTCGTAAATTACGTTATTCCAGTTGTTTCAATTACAGCATCGGATAAATCCATAATGAAATACAGGACTTTTTACAAGAAATTTTCCTTTTGCCGTCTTATCGTTGATCGTAGCACCTTCAATTATCTTAGAAAAGATTTCATTGATCCAATTTTATTAGCGTAATTTTCGAAAAGAAACAGAAAGAAAAAAATCTTTTCTAAAACCACCCAGGAATTGTAAAACGAATTCTAAAACCACCCAGGAATTGTAAAAGGAATAGGATAGTCGGGTTGAAAAAGGAACACAGCTTAATGAGATTTCCAAAAGTATTGTAATGCTCGCAATGCTATCTACTAGCCGACACGTGGTTTGTTTTTTTAATTCTAGTACATAACTATATTACAAGTGGAAAAAAAAAGAAAATGCGAAGCGCAGCTTATTTATAAAAGCACGTACATCTCGCCTCCTTTTCATTTTGTTACCATCGTCGTCGTCTTTAATGCGTCTTTTTTTCTAACGAACGCAGAAACAAATGTCACGTTCTAGAAACGCATATATATGCATACAAGCGACGCGCATATGTTGTATATTTATTGCGTGTAACGCGACTATCCGCCTCGTTTTTCGCTTTCGTTAGCGCGCCGCCAGCTAAAAAGGAATAAAAAGAAGAGAAACGAGGCGGAAGTCTCGAGTTCTTGTTTCGAATGTACAGTAGGAAAATTTTCAATTTGATCTATTACATATCTTTTTCACATTGTTTTGCGCTTTTCTTTTATACTCTTTTAGTGAACAGCTCTTCCCATTTATTCTGCATTATACAATGTTTGTATATGTGTGTGAATAGTACGCGCGTTATATTATAGTTTATAAGTTAGCTCTCGATGTTTCATCGTGAAAAAATGTTTATCGATATAATTATTACTTCAAGAATATCGATTGGTAAATTTCAAACAGTCTTTTAATTTTTTTCAATTAACGTACGCCTAGGTATCGGCACCATATAAAAATTTTTTTTCCCATCGTTCTCTTTATTAAAAACGTCGAATTTATCAAATTTAGTATAAAAAACTTCGATTTATCGTTAAAGAATATTTTTTCACGATAAAACCTTTCTACATCTATATTCGCAGATTAAGTTATCCATATAAAATATCATCGTCTATAATTTGTTTCACTTTAGACTGTTAACAAAGAAAGCTAAGCGAAGACGGACTCTCTCTCTCTCTCTCTCTCTCTCTCTCTCTCTCTCTCTCTCTCTCTCTCTCTCTCTCTCTCTTTTTCGTATACACAAACACATACACCCTTACACGCACAAATAGAAACATAAAAGATGAAAGCAAGAAAAAAAAGATTGCACAGAATCGTAGAAATAAACATATTCGTAGTTCTCATTTATCATTTATCGTCGTAGTCATTTATTATTAGGGGGCTACTGCTCTGCGAATCCCTTCTCGCGAATATGCCGAAAGCAAAGAATCAAAATAAAGTGTTTGAACGCGTCAGTGAAAACAAGTCACGCAGCTGATTTATATTTGTCAGTCGACGTCGTGCTCTTCGAAGATTTTTCTTTGATTGCACCAGCGACTTCATCGTATATAGTATATAACAACTTAGAATTTGCCAGAGAGAAAGAGAGAGAAAGAGAGAGAAAGAGAGAGAAAGAGAGAGAGAAACACAGAGAAAGATAAATTAAGAGAGGCATACACATGAAGTTTGACTTTTGTAATTGTTTTTTTATTAAACGACTTGTCCACATTTTTTCTTTTCTATCTTTCAATAGGGCACGTTTTATAAACTACAAACTAGTATTTTTGTTATTTTTGTTGTTTTATTGTTTGCTTGTTTGATATATTTATTCATTAAAATAAATACACTGCAGCTTGGTATAAATGTATTGTTACACAGATTCATCTATTCTAAAAGTTTTGCTTTGATGTAATCATTTGCAACAGTTACGAGCTTTATTTGAGATATAGTTCAATATTTACAAATTATTTACCGGATCTTATAATCTTCCAAATAAAGGAAGTATAAAAATTACATGTTATTATTGTACAACTGAGTTGAATTGACAAACATTGATTATTCTGAATGCGTTTGTGATTACGTTCAAGTTGAAACCATATTCACTTGTTCAAAAGTTATTATAATATCGTATTGGAAATTGAAGTAATTTGTGTGGATGCTGAGTAAACCAGTTTTATTAATCACTTATAAAAGGACTATATTACTATACAAAACAAAATTAGCTTTCGGTTGTTGTTTGATATAAGTAAATATATGCAAAGAAGGAATCTATGTAAAAATATGTAGTCTGAAAAATAATATTTTTTTACAAAGTACAGTACTCTGGCGCAGTAATTAACGCCTATATAATCGGCATTTATTCACATTTACAAATAAAATGCAAGACACTTCTCAATTCTCGAATTCAAAAAAATGGGAATTGAATTATTATAATTTTTTTTGGAATGCAAATTTTTCGTTTAATAATTATTTAATAAAAATTACCATCTTTTTCCATCAGTAATATCATTTCATTTTAAATTTGTTGTTTTATTTTGACAATAAAGCGCTGTTCGATTCAAATGCCTCTGTACAAAACAATTTTTTTTTAATTTCTCAATATTCTTCCCAAAATAATTTTTCACAAAGCAGATATAATCATTGGGCTTATAAAAGTAATCGTATAATTTCTGTGACAATGTAAAACAACGTATTATATAAAGCCAAGAATCACCAGTCACACATATCTATAAAAATTGAATACAAAGCGTAAAAATCTTAAAATTTTAATGTTACTTTCATACGTCAGAGTTGTGCAACTACACATCCTTTCCTGAATGATTTTGATAATTGTTTTATCAAAAGTACATCTTCTCGTATAAAACAACATTTAACATCAACCATCGAATCGAAAAATAAATTTTTTATTTTTTGAAAATAACAAACCACTATAAAATAAATGTTAAACAAAAAAAAATAGCGCTTTATCATAATTATATTTTGATCTTTACATGCTTTTTTCGTTCTTTCTTTTTTTCTTTGAGGAAAATTATCTTACGGCTCGACTTTATGATTCAAATTCACTGAAAAAAAGAGGTAATATACAGTGTGATTGGTCTTCAAGGTCTTATTTCGATAGCCATTAGCTGCGAGGCGCTCGCTTACAACGTGTTGCGTTGTTCTAAGAATTATGGTCCATATGCCTCATGAATGCACACCGTCCGCCACCTCTTCTCCTTATAATGCTCTCTCTCTTTTTCTCTCTCTCTCTCTCTCTCTTTTTCTCTTTCCCTCTCTCTCTCTCTCTCTCTTTCTCTGTCTCTCTCTCTCTCTTTCTCTGTCTCTCTCTCTCTCTCTCTTTCTCTGTCTCTCTCTTTTTCTCTTTCTCTCTCTCTCTCAGTATCATTATGAGCGTACGATAGAAAATACAACACACGGTGCCACCGTGTATTGTTATAATTTTGTTGTATATAAATCAATTATAATTTATGTTTGATGTAAATAATTTAAATTGTAACGTACAAAAAAAGTTAACAATTTGATACAAAAGTTATTAAAGCTGCAACAAGCCCATAAGATTAATTTAAAGTTTATGGTATAATTTTTACAAGGCATCTCTAACGAATCTGAAAAATTGGCATAGCAGAGCAGTAGCAGCGCGTGATAATTATACTCGACACTCATATCATTTTTTTTTATCGTCCACTCTTTTATACGTATCTAAAGTAAATATTTTTATGTAGTATATATAAAGTATATGTAAAACACTAATACATGGTTACTTTTATTTTTTTTCTTGTTACAAGCCTTGAAATGTTTCTAGACTAAGGTTGTATTCTTTAACTCGATTAATTTCCAAATCGAAATAATAATATGTTGAATAATCGTATTGAATATTGAAATGCACCTTTGCGTAATTCTCATTTTCCTCCGTCCTTTTTTTTGGTCATCGAGGATAAGCGTCATTTGTGTGTTCGAAATTTAATCCAGTCTGAGGATAAGCCTCCAGTCTAGAAACTCCAACACATGTCTTAAATATGTATAAGATTTTGTTGTTTTATTTTGCTTTGTCTGCTTGTTGATATTTATATCTATATCTATATATGTATATATAGATATCTATATCTATATATGTATATATAGACATCTATATCTATATATATACTCTTGTCAATAATAAAAGTTGGTTATCTTTTCTTTCATTTATGCTATTTTGTTTTTCGATATTCGAGAAGAATCTAATGATAATAAATATATCTATTGCATTATTGTTAGTACAAGAGAATTGCGTGCAGAGGGTTTTCTGTGGTGGCAGCGGGTGCATGTGACCGAGTGCCAACAACTGGCCAACAATCGTTATCCTTTCTTATTATCGGTAAATTATCTCACATGGTGACGTTCAACTGTATTGCTTTAGCATCCACGGTAATTGCCTGCTGCTGCTGTTGTTGCGCTTGTTGCTGCTGCTGTTGTTGCTGCGCTTGCTGTTGTTGCTGTTGTTGCTGCTGCTGCTGCGCTGCTTGCTGTTGAGCTTGCGCTTGTTGTTGAGCTTGTTGTTGAGCTTGTTGCGCAACCTGTTGAGCTTGAGCCTGCTGTTGCGCCTGCTGTTGTTGAGCAGCTTGCTGCTGCTGAGCTGCTGCTTGTTGAGCAGCTTGTTGTTGTTGCTGTTGAGCTGCTGCCTGTGCAGCAGCTGCCTGCTGTTGTTGTACTTGTTGAATGGCTTGTAGAGTAATGGTTTTACTGTCCATGTTGCAGTTCTCAACAGTTATCACTTGAGTGGCAGCTTGAGCTGCAGCTTGAGCTGCTTGTCTTTGTTGCTGGCGTAATATACTTGGTGGCGGGTCCATGTGTTGACGTTGATGCAGCAGCAGGTGATTCTTCTGGAAGAAGGCTTTGCCGCACTTGTCGCACACGTGCGACCTGATATGGCAACTACCATCTGAGTGGCGACGTTGATGTTGCGATAGACCGTGCTTTTGAGCGAATCCTCGACCGCAGTCCGGACAGATGTGAGGTTTAGGCTTTGGACCGGTTCCTACTGGTGGTGAAGTCTGCGTTGCGCCATGCATATGGCTCACCGTCGTTGTCAGAGGTCCATTCATCTATTAATTCATTATCATCCTTAGTTTTGTTATTTAATTTTGCATTTAATAACATTTTTAATAATCTGATTTTTAACAGAACTAATTACTAACCGAAAGATTTGGATTCAGTAAATTCTATCGAGTTATTGTAAATCAAGACACGAAACTTGATATGTACATTCTGACACATCTTTTAACTATGAATCTACAACCAATTTTGATTTATCGCGTTAAATAATACCAAAAAAATCAAGAAATAAAGAACAGGAAAGAAAGTGTAGTATTGTTGATAAAGAAAATGTTATTTAAATAAGCATGTGATAAAGAAAATATAGCCAAGCCAAATTGAAATGAAATTTTTATGATTAACTCTTAAGTACCATTTTAAATCTTGCCAATTTTACGAAAAGTATCCTTTCCATCGATACTGCTACTCTATGGAATGAAAAATCAAAAATGTATAAATTTTATTCAACTATTTAGATTACAAAACTACAAATATCATTCTACACTTATCTGATCTTATTACTCATTTTCAAAAATATAATTAATTTTAAAATAGTACTTGGAGTTTAGTAAAAAAACACAATTTTTCAATTTGCTTTTGTCTAGTTATTCGACAAATATCAATGTGGAAAAGTCAATTTTCATTAACATTGTCATCGCTACTGAGCAGCTTATAGTTTATTAGAAAGGCAACAATTCAAAACCAACATTACCACTATTGTTATTCTTCGTTATGGTGAATAATTTTGTTGCATTATCTTATTTACCATTGAGGTGAAATTTGTCCTTGTATATTAATTGATTTAAAAGTTACTGTACCATTTCAATATTCACTATAAATGAGTAAATCTCTCAAACAATACAAAATCTTATATTTAAGAACATAATGAAATCAAATTTGTCCTTACAATTACCTGATGCGCAGCAGAAGTGTTGGCTGTGAGGAAATGCCCAGTTGTTTGTTGAAATGTTGCAGCCAGACCACAGAGATCAGTGACAAGAGTCCTATCTGCAGAATGTAACCTCATATGCAAAGTATGAGCTTCCTTGTTGTTAAATTCTAGTCCGCATTCTCTGAAAAGTTTAATTGATCAAATCAGTGGATAGTCCACTCACACATCAATCAAATTTATCAACAAAGGCTTCTACTAACTGACACCTGTACAGTTTTGAGTCTGTATCCGCACTACTGCTATTATGTATCTTGGAGTGAGTTATTAAATCAGATTTCCTGGGAAAAGCTTCTCCGCATACAGTACATGCAAAAGGAGTTTCTCCAGTGTGTAACCTCATGTGTGCAAGTAGAGTTCTCTTCTGTAGGAATTCTTTCCCACAGACTGTACAAGAATGTGGTATCCTACCATGTAAACGACCATGATTGACCAGTTCAAACTTTCTCTGGAAGCTCATGCCACAGTCTGGGCAAACGAATGGATGTAGGCTACCATGGAAGCGCGAGTGCATAGTGAGATGTTCCTTTTGGGCAAATGACTCCCCACATTCTTCACAGACAAAGGGCCGCTCACCAGTATGGAATTTGCTATGCGTCACCAGGTGACGCTTTAAAGGAAAGGCTTTTCCGCATTCGGGACAGACGAACGGTCGTTCTCTGGTGTGTACTCGCGTGTGAGTGACCAAATGATGCTTGAGGGTGAAGGACTTTTTACACTCCCGACACTGAAAGGGCCTCTCGGCGCTATGGAGCAGTAGGTGAGTATGCAGACAATGTTTGTGTGCAAAACTCTTGCCACAGTGTATGCATATGTGAGGCCTTTCGCCAGTGTGGACTCGCGCATGGGTCGTCAGATGATGTTTCAGTAGGAAAGATTTGCCACACTCAGAGCAAGTATAGGGTCTTTCCTTGGGTACACGAACCTGTGAGCCCATGTCCTGGGCCTTGGGTTTGGAATCAATCTGTACTGTATTTACATGGGTGAATACATGGTCAAGGTGGGTATCAGCCTGGCTAGAGGCAACGCTGTTGGAATTTGCTTGGCTACTAGCTGCGGCTGCTCTTTTCAGTATGATTTCGTTGTACTCTTCGGCTGTAAGTTGTAGTGGACCTATGGGAGTCATAAAATGTTTGCTGACAGTATGTTTATCAGTGGTGAAGACCAGAGTGTTGGGGAAAAGAGATGGAGTGGTGGTAGGATGATGGGCATCGCAATTGCATCCATGTCCCTTGTCGCAGGTAAGGGTGAAAACATCAGCAGCATGATGTTTCTTGCTCCTGACATGGGCTACATGAGAGGTCTGGTTCTGATTTGCAGCTGTAGTGTGCCCATGGTGGGTGGTGGTGGGTGTTTGCTGGCAGGTGTCTATTGCTGCGAACATAGTTCTCCGGTGTGTGCTGTTCTGTACTTTTGGCTTCACGTCGATTTGTATCTTCGGGCTGGTAGCGGCTGGCTGATCTTGATTGTTGTTGACCGCTGCATAGTTGATGGTACCGGCGATGTCGGCTTGAGTTGCTTCCCGGCTCTCACTGCCGGGTCCGCTAAATGACCATGCGTATCCAAACCCGGCGCCGGTGTTGCCGGGAGTAGTACACATGTTCGTCAAAGTGGTGATCGAGGCGTTGGCCTGTTGACTACTCGCCGTCGTAACGGTGGGCTCTTCACTGTCCGTAGTCAACACATCTTCGGGGCCAACCACCTGCTCCACAATGACGAACTGGTCAGCGGGGAATATCTTTAACGGCTCCAGAGCAAGATATGTGTCACGCTCCAGTATCCCAAAATTCTGGCTCGTCGACGGCGAGGATCATATCTGTCCCTCGCACACCTCCGATGTCCTCTGTCTTTTGATTCGCACAAAACAAACAATTAGTTATTGCTCACGACGTGGGTGCCAAACAAAAGAGAAATAAAAGTGAACACTTACACAAACGGAACTAGGCGTTCACGACAAAAAGAAAAAAAGCCACCTGCAGCGGCCCTCCAGAGTGGAACCTCTATCGAGGGAGAGACGCTCGAGACCTCCTCGGCGTCCCGCGCTCACGGCGGTAACCTTAAAGAACAACACTAGACCGTATCCGTCCGTCTGTCTCGCTTGCTCGTTGCAAGTCTCTTGATTGTCGGCGGTATGTACACAACGAAAGTGAAAAGAGGAAACACGAGGAGCGAGCAAGCGTGTGCGAGAGCGTGTGTGAGAGCAAAAGAGAGAGAAAGAGGTGTGTGTGGGCTGTCGACGGTGCGCACAAGTGCGTGGCTCCGTGTATGTATGTACGTCGTGTCGCGAACGGCCAGCGGGAGGGGGAAACCCGCTGATCGACTGCTCTCTCGTGTTCAAGCTGACACAGCTTAATAAAGCGTGCAACTTTCGGCTTCTTCCCCGTGGAAAATCCGTCACTTAGAAGCACCCATTTCTCCGCTTCTTCGCCCAGACTTTTGGCCTCGGTCGCACTGAAATTTTCTCTCTCTCTCTCTCTCTCTCTCTCTCTCTCTCTTTCTCTCTCTCTCTTTAACTCACTGCCGGCGCTATTATCACTTTCTCTCTCTGATTCGCGTCGTCTCTGGGTGTGCGTGCGCAGTAAGAATCGCGCACACACAAGCAAAGGTGGCGGCTAAAACTCACTCTCGCGCTGCTGGCGACGACACAAAACGGAGCTACTGCTCTCTTCTTTGACTGCTGCTTGTTAGGATGTGCGTGCGTGCGTGCGTTCGTGCGTGCGTGCGCGAGCGAGCGCGCGCGCGTGCACAGATGTGGCTGCTACCGCGGTGACGCTGGCGGCGGATGTGCAGCTCAAGGTGGCTACTTTGCTGGCCTACCTTTGTCGACGACGAGGCGCGCACATTTTTCCATTTACCCGAAGCACTAAGCTCCGCGCGCGCAAGGCCTCCACGGCGTATCGGCCATTTTATTTGTAAACTACCACTGCTCGTGCCTATATACTTGAGAGTCTACGGTGGCGGCGACGGCAGCAGCGACGACGACGGACACAGAGAACCGCGACAACCGCAGCAGAGCAAGCGACAACAGAGCGCTCCCGGCCAGCAAGCCTGCCAATCGACGCGATATTTTGCGAGGGAGCAGCGTTATGCTGCGTCCTCTTACGTCACTGTTACAAACCGGCATCTTTGCGCGCCTCAATTGATAGCACTGCCACGTGCGGCGTCGAAGCCCGCTATTTTTACGAAATGTATATTCTCGTCATCTATAATTTGTAAAATGGATTTTACTTCAAGCAGTTTTGAAATTTTTTATTAATTAATTAACAAAGTTTACCGCGGTGAATTGATAAGGTGAGTTGACTATATTTCATGTCGGATTTCAGATCAACTCTTTAAAAATTAAACAATATTTTATAATTTTTGTTTGCTTGGCACTTACTACATTACATTATTTGCTTCGCGCAACTGCTTATTTAAAATCCTCATTAATTTTTTAATGTAAATTGAAAAAAATACATATCCATTTATACGAGAAAGTCCCATAAAAAGTATTTAATGGTAATTTTTATTCTTATGGGCATAATTGCGTACAAATAAAGGTAAGGATGATTTGCTTCACGATGTCCTTTGTTATACAATGTTTTTTAATAGTTTATAAATGTCAGCTTGAAATGTAATTTTATTATGAAATGCTTCTATTTATTTTGTTGAGTGCGAGTAGCTCTTGATATTTGAAAATTCATTAATTGCAGTTTATAGATTTATTTTTTACGTCAAACTTTGTTTAAAAGAACAAATCTAATCTGTATAGTCATCTGAACAACGCAACCTTTTTATCGAACGTTGTTAATTTATCGACTCATGTAAAATAATGATTGGCAGTACATTTACTGTTAGCACAAATCAAAGCAGCACGATAGGAACATTACCAGTCGACTGTAGGATTGTTGTATATGAAACCGTTGATAATTCGTATGAGCGTAACGAATCAGTTATTAATACAAATAAAATATTTCCAATGAAATTTCGCAAAAACAGAAAGGGCTTACCTTGACATTGTATTTTTTTATGACCAGTATATAGGAACAATCAATAAAGGGAAAAGTACTAAAAATTCATTTGGTCTCTACCCGAGTGGTGAATGCGTTCGTAACAGAATCAACGCGCAGAGTCAGCAATTGATAAGCGAATGTTTCGTGCAACCAGTTTGAGTAAAAGTCATGAGCGAAATTGATAACAACTGACGAAGCACTTGCATTGTTCATACAATGAAATTTCTCATATGCGAGGATTGTTCTGGCAAACTGACTTTTCCATTGAGCGACAAAAGCAAAGTGATTAAAATGGATTAATTATAATGAATGATTACTGTAAATCGATTCCACTAACATATCGATATAAGAACAATGCAAACGAAAGACATCTTGGCCGGCAAATGGGACATTATGCAACACGACCTACAGTCGTGTAGACAGGGTTGCTTGGAATGCAGGAGGGTAGGCTTGGCCCGTTTTACGAGCGCGTCGACGACGGATGCTTCTGACTTTTTTACGATCTTACAGCCCCTGAGTGCAAAAATTTTTCGACGACTGCGTTACGGCGCGGAGTACAGTTGAAGAATCGAAAAGAGAGCTCTCTCTCTCTCTCTCTCTCTCTCTCTCTCTCTCTCTCTCTCTCTTTGTCGATTATATTCCGAGCTTATACGGCTATAAGGACAAAGAGTCTGAAAGCGCGCGCGAGTAATGCTCTTTTATATAGAGGTATCGAGCGCGAAGGTGTGCGTTATGGGCGAGCCATAAAAAAATCTTCGGGAAATCTTATCTTTATCGCCCGAATTTTTCTTTCGGTCTAAACCTGGCTTTTCCAACTTTAACTGCCAATATTATTATTGTTCACGAGAGCAAGCCTTTCTTCAAAAAAAAAACGTAATTAACAACGTTAACGCGCGATCTATGAGGCAAAGTACTGACTCTACGCCATGGGATACTTGAATTTATCCGAATGAAAAAAGTGTCACGCAGAAGTTGTACATGCAAATATCCTATTTATATTTGAATGATAATGCGTCATTGGTTAGGTTCCCTATTAAGACGTGGATGATTCTTTAGACGGTAAGTGGATACCGAAGCGAAAATCTACGTAAATGTTAAACAAGAAACTAATTTAACTGAATTATACGACAGTTTTGGCAACAAGATGGATCTTTCTTCATGTTCCCCGGGACATTATTATGACAAACGTTTCTATCAAAAATCAGCATACGATCTGTAATGACAGATTAGTCGAAACTATTATGCTGCACGTTAAGCAAAGAGCAGACGACCAGAGTGTGCGTGTGTGTGTGAATGAATAAATGAAAAAGTTAGAGCCGAACGACAATATATAGAACGAGCAGTGAAGCGCGAAGGCAGAGATAAGTAGGTGCACTGCACACGCAGTTGTTGGATCGGCAAATGCTCTACCCCCTCGCGTATAATGCGTTTGCCCGGTTCGACCGCTGCGGGATACTGCGCACGGCTCGATCGACGATGCATCTAACTACCACGACAACACCCCTCGACAACTCCATTAATATCAACTCGCGCACGCGTCTGTTGTTTCTTTCCTTTTGCGTTGGAAGTGTTTGATTGAATTGTCATCGGTTCTCATCAGCGATATGCCTTTGTCTCTCTCTCTCTCTCTTTCTCTCTCTCTCGTAAAATGCGTGGACGCCGTGTTTGGTAATGTTTCATAATTCGACATCAAGCTCGGAGACTTTCTCCAAGCATTCGTCGGTGCACGTATTCGCTCGAACAAATCTACGCGAATCCCGAGCAAGTCGCGCGACAAAAGGCATCCGCAGAGAAGATGACAATCAATTACCATCGTCAGCCGATAGCCTCCACCGCAATCCATCCGTTCGCTTCATTGGTCGACTTGTACGTGCTGGGCCGGAAAGAAGCGAGAATAATTAATGAGCATCAGGCCGGGATTTCCCGAAAATTACACACAACTCATGTCTTATCCAGACTACGGTCACTCGATGAGAGCGGTAGCGAAGGAGGCGCCGCGCTCGACGGAGAATAAGAACGTCGATTAGTCTGCTCGCTCGTCCCCTTTGTCAAAGGTAGCGCGCGCGCGCGCACGCGCGTCGATTGACTTATCGGCTGGTTCAATTTCGTCTAGCAAGATGCATTATTCTTCTGCCTTTTTCCTCTTTCCTCGGCAGCGGAGGGCGCATTATTCAACGACCGCGGTGCTGAAAAATGGCCGAGGACTGCGTAAGCTGCGACACACTGTACACCATCATCTTGGCGATCGTTAAGAACGAATGGCCGATGCAGCCGGTGATTAGATGTGCCGCGTGGAAGGGTGTCAGGGCTAATTGCTTGTGATCGATGAAATTTCGTTGGGCTCCGATGTACTCTGCTCTCTCTCTCTCTACGACGCGCCGTATGTCGCGATTTCGATCTTTGTCAGCTGCGCGTACGATGACGCTTTCCAGGCGGGCATCCGAAACTTATCTTATTTTTTCTCAGTCTTGCTTGTTGACCGGCGAGTCCACTGTCGATCTTTACATTTTTGTTTCCTCTTTTTTTCTCTTTTTCTTTTCCTTTTATCCGACGTAATGGCAGATAGAGCTTCGAGTACGCGGAGGTACGCTTCGTCGCGTCATTTGGAAAGTGGATTGGCGTTAAAGTTGTCCAAGTTCGGAAAATATTACGATCGGCGGTAGCTAGACGAGCTGCATCTGCGTCCGCGACGCAGCTCCAGCAACAATTAAGATCGGGCGATGCTCGCTGACGACGAATACGAATGAAAAACAACGTTGCAATTAGTCCGAGGCGGGAAAGAAAAACAAACGAAGAACAATGATATTGGCGCTGCCACGCTTATCTCGCGCCACTCGCGATCGCGTCGAACGAGACCGCGTCGCAACCAAATCGACTCGCGCGACGCTAGAATAAAAATGAGAAGACGCGCGGCGGGAAATATCTGTTGATTACCACGACTCTGACGCTGACCGGTTTTCATCAGACCTATCTGTGCGCCTGCCAATGACGTACTGATTTTGCGTACATCGCGATCATCGGACGACGCATACGTCGGTGACTACGTTGGAAAGACGCTAAGTACGTGTGCAAACAGCGCAGGCAGGCTTGTTGATCGACTTTTCTTCGACACAGCGGTTCTAACGATCGCTTATGATGCGATGATTCGTGCTTAGCCAAGTGGAAAATGCACACGTCGCACGGGTTTCGCTATTATAATAAAGCGTGCAATTAGACACAACACTGCGCTCGTTCCCCTTGGCTCCATTTCGCCTCTAATATGTAGCATCGTGATGATACCATTCAATTGACCTTGACCTTTTTCTTTGCATCACCTATTGTCATCAAGTTCGTCATAGACAGAACGTTGTCGCAGAAAAAAAAGTAGTTTTCAGACCTCGTTTAATTGCATATTTACAAAACGTGCAATGAATATCGATCTTGGAAAAAAAAGATCATTACGCATACGGTCTTCCGGGTGGTCTCATACTTTTTAATGGTTCCTAATTGTAAGTTTCTGCGCAATAGTTAATACAACAATTCAGTCGTAAAAAGTACGAGCTATGTGGTAACGATGTGTTTTACATTTTTAATGAGACTTTGGTTTTCCTTCGAACGAAAGAGATAACGGAAATTACATAAAATTGCCATTCCGACAATTACTTATGCAATGTGATAATTTTCAATATGAAATGAGATAATATCTGATCTATCACTGACGATCGTAGAATACGTGAAACACGCTATTATTACAAGTCGATTCTCGTTCTAACGTAGAAATAACTAGAACGTAGAAACAAGGCGTTTCTCAGAGGAAAACATTGTTCGTCGATGGCGCTACTGCGCATCAGCGCACAAAACTACACGCAAACGTATGATTACGAGATACTTGGCGCGAGACTTGTCCAACGAAAAAGTGCTTCAATTGCGCCCGATTCGCTACGTTGCCGCGAGGTGATCGAGCGTCCAGCGGTTTTGCGAGACGAAAGCCGGCTGATTACGGAAAGTGCGTGCCTATGACCGGATTGTCAACGAGGAAGCAAGCAAGCAAGCAAGCAAGCAAGCAAGCAAGCAAGCAAGCAAGCAAGCAAGAGACTTTCGTGAGGAGGAAAAAAACAAAAGGAAATGCCGGTCAACGGGTTTCTACCGTGAGACACTTTCCAAGACAACTGGCTGGGAATAGTTATGAGGCGCGGGCACAATGCGACCTATTGAGGAGAAGAGTTAACAAACGCCTGGCTGTACCGGCTCGCTCTCTCTCGCTTTGGCGCGCGTTAACTTGCGAAACTGCCGCTGCGTCGGCGCGCGCAGACACCACCCGCGCTTTTTTCTCCTTCATCTCCCCTTCGCGAGCTGATTAGCGCGCTTCGCGCGTTCTCGTCGGCGCACTCGTTGCGTTTCTTCGATTCTCTTCGGCGTCAACCGCAACGGCGTCCGCAGACAGTGCGGGGTCGATCGCCGAATGAAAGCTGCCCGGGAGGGGCTCGGAGTGGCTCTTTGTCATAGGTGGTGGGCGCGGACAAAGTCAGGACGAGCGCGCGCGTAATAAACACACAATAATCTCGGGCAGCGCCGTTTGCGCGCGAGCAACTGGCCTCCCCTCTTCCGAATTGAAAATCTAGGCAGAAATTCCTCGTGACACGCGCAACTCTCCCTTTTCAAACGCATCCGGACGCGCGCACAATGCGTTACGCGAGCGAGCCCACGGAGCGTGCGGCGAAGGGAGAGATTGCACGATTTACGACGCACTCGCGCATCTACGCACACAGAGGCGCCTGCGGATTCGATTCTAATTGATTTTTCTCTCTCGTTTCGAAAAGGGAAAATTAACCGTGACGCGCGCCAGCCGAGGGCGTCTCGCTTGCTGCGCTTTTCGTTTATAGGCACACTTATCTGTAGTGCTCTATCGCAGATTTGGGAGATACGGTGGCAACGGGCATTGGCATGTCGCTCTCACTTTCAGTGGACGCCTGTTTGCTTCTTTCTTGCTGGTTCATTTGTGGGATGGCGTCAATGTTGAGCTAGTCATCAAGATGCACGCGTTTCGAAAGACTATGAAATGGAGCTAAAACGCAGCCAAAGAAAAATTCGTGCACACGTGCGAAGGCTAACGAAAAGTTGATCGCAGGGAAAGCCGATAAGTACACATGTGAGCGCACTGCGTAAGAGGAGTTCAATAAGTAAAGCTTGACACTAACTATTAAAGTTCCGTGCTTTTGATTTGACAGGAAGTGAATAAATTATTGGAAGTTTATGTTTGCACTGTCGCACGACTAATGGCGCTGCACGCTGTATAACAAGCTTTCGCCAGAGGATTTGAATATATGCATATAAGATCGATCGAGTATTATGGCGACAGGCAGGCTGTGTTTTTTCTGACGCAATGCTGGCTCGCTACCGTGTAAGCCACGGTTGTTCTCGAATCGATCGAGCAGCGCTGAATTTTCCGAGAAAACTCGTCAGCGGCGATGCGGACATTTGTCAAAACTCGCTCCGCCCATCGCGCAACACCTCTCCAGATATTTCTTTTGCCGCATTGTCCACGCGCTCGGGACAGAGAGAGAGAGAGAGAGAGAGAGAGAGAGAGAGAGAGAGAGAGAGAGAGAGAGGCCACCACAATCGCATTAAAGGCGCGGGGGCGCGGGCAACGATTTCCAGCGTGCCAGCCGCGTCCCCTCGAAACGCAGCGCGGCGGCGACACATCAAAGAGCCTCCAATGGCGATACCGATCTGCGCGCCTGGAGCTTCGGCTTCGATTATGCTGATGCCTCTCTCGCGCTCGCGTGTGCACTACTCGTGCTCTTACACGACGGCAGCCGGACAATAATCGGCCAAGCTTCGTTAGCTTCCAGCCCGATCGGGTTGCGCTATTTATTTGAGCCGGAGTCGGATGTGCTTGCGGGTAAGATGCTTTGTCGTCGCTCGTCAAGCCGATTCACGCAAATTATACGTTCGTAGCTTGGCTATCGTTTTACGTCGACGGGCTTTCGGGGTCCCAAGCGACGAGTTAGTGCACTCTCATATACACCGACACTAAACTACAGACTCGATTTTTTTTTTCGCCATCTTGCCGCTGGTAAACGCCAAACAATAACAAGGCCGTGTTTAAATTCGAATTAGCGCGCGTGCACGCAGGTGTCCGGAAAAGGCATAGCAGTCTGCGCGCGACCAAGAGTGGACCTTGGCCGCGAGCCGCGGAAATTGCGCAATCATCGCGTCGCGAACCGTTGACTGGATGGGGAGGCGTCGCTGACGATCATTGCGCGCACACCGCAAACGGGAGCAACGCGGCTCGTCTCTCTCTCTCTCTCTCTCTCTCCTACCCACTTGCAGCCCTTGCTGCTCTTCAGTCGCTTGTTTCGCTCGTTTTTGTTGGTCGCCTATCAAGATTCTTGAATTCTTTTTCTCTCCTTGCTGTCGAGATGTTTTTCGTTAATTTCATTCTTGCGTCAGGACAATAATAAAATAAAAAAAAAAAAAAGAAAGAAAGAAAGAAAAAAAAGAAAAGGCGTCTGCAGTCTGAAAATCTAACATTTAATAAAAAGCCAATCAAGACTGCTGCATACGCAATCACGGCCTTTTCGTGTATATACATTGCGCCAGAGGAGGTCTATTAACCAGCTAAACCAGCTCCAATGAAGCCGCACTTCGCTGTCGCGAATCAATTGACTCGGCTCCGTTGTATGTATATATGTATGTGCATTCAAGCCGCACCGCCACTGTCGACGACTCTATACGTCACGTCATCATAATCGTACGATACTGCATGGAGTTTGGGGGAGAGGGGGGCGTTACAGTCTCGTTGTTGCTTCGACACTGCATTCTCGTAAAAACAGAAAGAAAAGAAGAACTTTCATTGAATTGAAAAAGATTGAAATTACATACTCGAGAAAATAATTCGCTTCGTCACTTTTACGTACACTGAATGAGTTAATTTTAGTATATTTTCACAAAAAATTTTCATTAAAAAGAAAGAATCATCAGATTGACGTTTTACAGGATGAAAAGAATGAAACTTGACTGATTTATCGTAATGCATTTCGATATCGGTAAAAGGTCTACTAGAACTGCTATACGTATGCACATAATTCGTCACTCGTAAGTGTTAGCGCGCGACAATGTCGAACATATGCGAAGATACCTCAATCTGTCTAAAAGCTGCTTCTTAGGAAAAAAAGATTGCACCTTACCACGGCTCGAGAGATTGCAAGATTCGCGAAGAAAACGCTGTAATAAAAGTAACCGGTTACAGAATGTCCAAATTTAATCGACGAACCAATAGATGACCGCGTGAGTCCAAAACTTCGAAGCCCAGTACTCTGAGACGCAACAAATCAGTGCCCGTGAAAAGCACTTGGCTTTGCATTCCATCCGATTTTCACGTCCTTTCCGTTTTCTTTTTTGCTTTGGTTTTACATCGCGCAGACACACTGGCGGAGAATTTTTCTTTTCGGGGAAGGTCTCCACTCGCCAGCGCATCTTACATTTCATTTTTCAATGGGCTCTCGGCTCCTCGTCGTCTCTGACTCCAATGTTTTCCCGGGGAACGACGAGCGGTGGAACAAGAAAAAAAAAGAAACAAAAAAACAGAAAGAATCGCTTTCCTCGTCGATTATCGACTGGATTTGGTAAGGTGAGCCTAACTGGTTGCGTTGCGTGACGATGAGTTGTCGAGCGCTGTTCTCCACCGACAAGTCGTTGTTTGCGCGACGAGAGCGCGTCGCATACCCAAAGTTAGTCCGCGAAGGCGATTCTCGTCGGTCGGCGTTAGATGAAATCCGAAGGAAAACTTTTTGATTTGTTTCAGTAACGGTCAGTCGGTGCAACGCTACAAGGAGCACGAACCTTTTTTCTCCTTCGCGGAAACGCGCTCGAAAAGGATAAGCAATAACGAGTATACTGTCGGTTTGACAGTTCAAGAGAAGGTGGGGGCCAGTTGGTGTGCACGCTACGCACTCATTGCCGGCTATTACTCTCGAGTCAATGAAGAAAAGTCAACAGGGGCCCCCGGGTCACATAGATACGTGCGTGCCGCGAACTTGTCGAATAGGTACACAGGTGGTAAGTCGAAGCAAGCTCTCGTAAAAGGCACGCATCGAAGGAGTTTCCTTCTCCAAACAACATTATGCCGGGAAGCGCTCGCGTGCACTCGAGACCTTTTTCGTGGTCCATTCGGACGCCGAGATCTTTCCTCGGAAAGCAATAGTCACTGGAGTGGCGAGAGAAATTCAAATGTTATACAGGTCAGCCGGAGAACATTGGATTCATAAGAGTGTAACAAGCTTCGTCGACCAAGACGCGGCCTCGACGACGCAATGTGGCCGCGCGGAGAGAAGAATGGCTCGGAGAATAGAAACAGAGAGAAAAGAAGGAACGGAAGGGCGGCCAGGGAGCAGTGGAGCGCAACGGAGGACTAGTTGCCCTCGTGGCTAGTAGTAGCAGCTCGCTGCAAAAGAGAGCAGCGCCACACACAATGCTGCTGCTCCCCCATTCGCGCAATTAATTTCTCGAGGAGTTGTTGGCGCCGCTCGTTACCTTCTTCCCTTTTCGCTCTTTTTTTCCCATTTCCCTTTGTTTTACCATGTAAAATTGAGCTGCAGGATCATTTCTTCTGACTTACACTCGCGCAGTCACGCCGAAACATTCGAGCTAAGACTCGACGCCGGCCAATCGTCGAATCTCGCTGTCGCTCCAGTTTATCCGTGCTAACGGAAAAACAAAAAAAAGTGAATTTTACGTCATCTCCCTCTTCGCTAAAGGAATGACACGGTGATCCTGATCGCGGAGTGTTTCATTCGTCCTGCCAGTTTTGTATATGCATAATACCGAGGCGCAGAGATCACGCCACTTTTCGAGCGGCCACGTCAGCGCCAATCGGCGAATCGCGACCTCAAAGCTGCTGCTGCGAGAGCGGGGAGAGACTTTGTTTTTTTTTCGTTGCTTACCTCTCGCTCTCTCTCTCTCTCTCTCTCTCTCTCTCTCTCTCTCTCTCTCTCTCTCTCTCTCTCTCCTTCCATCTTTCACGCGAGCGACGAGATACTTTCTACGCGCATATCCACGGACTATTTTTTGCATACGCCGCCGACTTACGTAAGGACGTTGCGTGATCTACGCGGGAGGGCCGACGATCGTTGGTCTCATTCACATAGTCGCACTCGAACTTGACATTATCGAATGCAAATGAGAAAGAATCAAACGATTTCTCATTGATACGCGGCTCAACTGACTCGCGAAGAAAAGGCCTTTTGCGACCTTTGGCTAGCGGCCAACAGGTACAGCGAGAGAGCGAGAGAGCAGTGTCTTCCGTGCTTCCCAAGCCAATGCCTCCTATAGAATCTCGCTTGGGTGTCCGTACAGCTCATAATTTATCGTCCGCAAGCCGGGGCCGAGAAGCTTTCGCGTCCGAGCGGCTATACCGCGAGCGAAGGCTCGTTGCTTTTACGAGGCGGCAAATCTCCGCTTGATTTTCACTCCTCTCGGCGAGCGCACCGGCAGCCGTGTTATCGCAAGCACCGCAAGCCGGGCTTCGCTTTGCAAGGATGAGCGACCAATCGACAGCTTCGCCTTGCGCAACCCGTTGTGCCAGCCTTACTTTGGAGGTGGTCTGCCCCCTGCCCCCTCCCGCGCCCCTTGCAGCCCCTCGCAAACTGGACCGAAGCGAGGCGAAAGAAAGGTCGCGCGCGCGGTTTCGCCGAACGTCAGGCCACTCGGCCTGCGGTCACGTGCGCTCGCCGCAAGTACATCGGCCGGCGCCAAGTGCAGCTCGCCGTCGTTTATTTCTGTATTAAGCGCGTCCCTCTATTTATAGCGTGGCCCGTCCGCAGAGAAAACGAGAGGATTCGTCTGCCTCGGCGCGTCACCGTCTTGCCGATCGGCGATGCCCGCGCGCGAGCGGTGCGTTCGTCCCACGGCGGCTCGCCTCAGTCGGCGGACGTGCAGCCGCGCACAGTCACGATCGTACGATCCGCGCCGGCACGGCGCGCGATTCCACGGACACTTGACCCGGCGCGGCGACGATGCGAGCCCCTGGCGTCCGAGCCGTCTGTCGAATCTTGCGCCGGCGCTGAATCGGCGCGAGAGCCGAGCAGCGGCTCTCTCGCCGCTCGGGCGCGAACGGACACGCGCGCCGGGGATCTCGCGAGCGGACGAGCGCGGCGAGTAGGGGAAGGCGCGACTGCATTGCCGGCGTGCCAGCGATCCGCCGCGTCTCCGCGCGACTTTCGTTTCGCCGGCTGGCAGCTCCGTTCTCCGGCGCGTCCTCGCGCCCCGCGAGATCGGCGTGCACGAGGTCTGCCCCGGCGCGAGAGCGCACGTCCGCGAAAGACCGGCTGCAGCGGCGAAAGCGCAACGAGAGCCCCCGATCCTCCTTTATCGGTGCGCGTCGCACAGCCGATCGAAAACACCTGATGTCGGCGCGACCAATCGCAGCATCTCGATCCCTTTCCTCGGCCGGCGCCGTCCGCTAAAATTGGCTCGCCTGGCTGGTACGCGCGTGTGCGCGCGCCAGAGTCGCCGACGGGGGCTCGTCCGCGGCCGCGCGCACTCGCATTGGCTTGGCGCCGAGGTGGGGCGCGAGCCCGAAAAACCGAGACGCCGCGCGGCTCCGACGCCAGACGCCGATCGCGCGCGCGACTATTCGAATCGCCGCTCTCCTCGCTGCCCTTTGCTCGCCCGTTCTCGCGCCGAATCATGGCCGTGGAAGCAGCGCGGATCGCGACGCTGGTACTGGTGCTGATTGCCGCGGGCCTGCAAGTGGTTCAGTGCCGGCCGACCAATTCCAGCGAGACCTACACGATCGTCAAGAGGCTGCCAAGCGGCATCGTCGAGAGGATCGTCAGGTGGCACGACGTTTGCGCCAAGGAGGTCGTCTCCGACGACGAGTAAGTTGCCTTTCGCCACTCGGCAATCGGCTCGCCGCGCTTGCAACGCGGACGTCAGCCTCGCGAAAAACACGTGGCTGGCGCTTCGTGACGTCCGAGCTCGGAGTCAACTGCCGCCGCACCGGCTACGTGACGACGTTCCGATTCGAGGATGCAAGAGAGTACCTCGTCTGCCTGTTTACGCGTCATTTACGGCTCCCCTCGCTGGCATTATCAGCGCCAGACTTCCGCGCGAGAACCGATGCGATTCGGATTTATGTGCTTTCATTGATTTGCCTCGTTTCAAGTTCGAAAGCAGACGATCTCTCGCTCTCTCTCTCTCTCTCTCTCTCTCTCTCTCTCTCTCTCTCTCTCTCTCTCTCTCTCTCTCTCGTAAAGCGTGAAGTTGTGCGATTGGGAAAGAGCGAGCTCGCGATGTAACGTTATACCGCGAGTAGTGCAAACCAATGTATTTCGGCGCTCTCATTTCGGGATTTTCGTCGTCTAGTTGATTGGCATAATCCGACCGTTTCGTCGGACGCCAATTAATTGACGCGCGCCAAGGCGCAACGGCGAAAACGTTTCCCGGGAATTGGCTTTTCATTCTCGATCAATTGCCTCGCAACTGGCGCGCGTGCGAGAAAAGCCGTCACGGGTCAACGACGATGCGACGCGTGCACACGACCGCGCGTCGCCGAAGATCGCCAAGAGGTTTATCGTTGAAGCAGGCCCATGCCAAAAGATCGCTCTGAGAATCGAGCGAAAGTCGAGAGTGCGTCGAGACGTCGCGAATTGAAATGTACATTGTACCGTCGAACCTTGACCTCCGTCGCGAAGATAGGCCCGCAGGCCAGCGGACGCGATGTCTCTGGAGTCAAGATTTATCAGTAGGTCGGTCCATTTGCCGAGTTATCGGCTTTTCATTGATTCGCCGAATTTCAACTGATTGGAGAGACGTCTGCGATGCTACATCCGCGATACGAACTTGTCATTGAATTTGCGCGTGGACAACGATAAAAAGTAGCGTTACGTCTGTGCCGCCTTGCTATCGAACTGTAAGCACTCGAAACGATATTTCCGTGTAAAGCATTGCCGTTGTTCTTTTCGTTATTTTCAATGCATTTGACGACGACGAACAATAGCGGATTCAGTTGTTGTCGAATGAATTTGCTCCGCGAACGTGCTCGTCGGCGACAACCACGAACGAGAGTCGAGTTACAACGACTCGAAAGCGACCGATTGAAGAATGGCGCGAGGCAATTCGAGAAATGGCCTCTCTCGGTAGTTCTCATTATGCATTCCGACGGAGCCATTTGATTTGCAAATCGAAATACCATTCACGACGATCATCCGCGACGCCCGCGAAAGCTTCTCCCGGCACGACATCGGACAACGGGCAATCGCGCCGAAACTCGACCGAGCCGTGCCCGCGTAATACCTCGAAACTTTGGAAAGCCCCGGGCGGGGGGCCGCAACGTAAAAGCAAAGATGCGGCGAGGAAAGCCGCCTGCGCCAACGACACTCCCCGCGTGGCGGCGACCGGCCGTGCATCGCGGGCCACTCTATCTGCAGGGGCAGGCCTCTAAGCCGGCTTTCGGTAGCCGCCACTTTGCGCCACTTTCGGCCGCTTTGCGCCACTTTTCTCGTGCCGCGCGCGGTTTTCAAAACCGACGAGAGCGCGGACGGCGCTCGCGCGGCCACAACTGGCAAGCGAGACGCGCGATGCGCGCTTTTCAGCTCGTCGCGATCCGGCCGCCGCGCGATAACGAACAATGTGCGAGCACCGCGGCTGGCCATTGATAAAGTTCGCCGCGCCGTCGATAGCCGCGCAACTGTTTTGGCGAACAATGCCGTTCTGACTTTTCTTTCGTCGACGTTTCGCAGCGGGGCGGCAACGATGGTGAGGCAGGTCTGGCTGGACGACAGCACCTTCGAGCTGAACATGGTGTTCGCGGGCGACAACTTAACGCAGCGCTGGATCGACGAGACGGAGATCAGCGACTTCATAGTGTGCGAGGAGGAGTTGCAGCGCGTCAACGAGCACCAGTTCGAGCTGACGCTCCAGCTCCACGCCAACGACAGCGCCGACATCGACGAGCAATTCCCCTGGCTCGCTCGGTCCGTCGAGCACCTCAGGCAGCAGACCTCCAAATCGTGAGTCTGGCGTGCGAAAACGGAGCGTCGCGACGAACAAAAGCGCCCCACTGCGCGAGATCGATCGGCGGGGCGGGGGGGGGGGGGGCAGGAGCCATAACGCGCAACGAGCGCGTGCCATAAAAGCTGAGAGAAAAATCGCGGTCGGCGCGCGCGGAAGATCGCGACGCCTCGCCCCACACGTGCGCACGAGTATCGCCTTTCACGGGTCGTAAAAAGGACCGCGGATGAAAAATCGCCCAGGGCACCCCTGAGGCGCGAGTGCGCGCAGCTTTCTAATTCGATTGGCGATGCGCAGAATGGAGCAGTCGTCATCGCGGAGAGCGAGACGCGGCATTCAAGAGCTGATCATAGCGCCGGGCACAAAGTGGTGCGGACCGCATCGATTGGCCTACAGCTACAAGGATTTGGGCGCTCTCGATGGCCTTGACAGGTGCTGCCGGCGCCACGATCATTGTCCACGCGCCATCTCGCCCTTCTCCGAGAGATATGGACTTTTCAACTACATGCCCTTCACCCTAAGTCACTGCGGATGCGACGAGAGGTTTGTTCGTCTCCCTTCTTCTCCTTTGCCCTTTTCTCTTTGTCTTGCTCGGACAGTTTTCATCGTTTTCGTCTTTTCTTTTTCTTCGTGCGCTGTTTCGATAAACCACGGATGCTCACGCTGAGCGATGTCTTACTTGCGCAGTCGCGGGGAACGCCGACCTTTTCATCGAATGCCTCTCGACGACTAGAGCGGTAACTTATCTCTTATTCGGGAGCTTCAAGCGAATGGCATTGTTTCCCTTCTAAAAGCTGTTAGCGAAAATCACGTCGGTGCAGATAAATACTTTTGCCTTCTGATCGTTCGGGTAACGATTACAAATTTAGTTAGAATCGTTACACTGCTTAATAGAGATTAGAATAGTGAAGACTCATTGTCGCGTTAGATTTTCGAAGTGACTGGCAGATTATATATCGCACCTTCCAAATCACGAACGCCTTTTAATCATATGCGTTCGTTATTCTTACAAAATAAATCAATGCGGCTCTCAGTTAGAATCTCATTTCTATCGGCAACTACAAAAAACATTTGTACATCGCCTTGGAAATTGAAGATATAATTGCATAAGCATTTGATACTGATCGGCGAAATGTGATCGCGATGAGATAAACGATTGTCGTGACTTTTGTAGCATCGACGCTGATAATACTTATTTGATGTTTCCTTTTAGATTCAGAACGTGCTTGAAAATGACCAGCACGTCGTCGGCAAACCTCATCGGTAAAATCTTCTTCAACATGGTCCAAACAAAGTGTTTTGTCCTGAAGCCAGCCAAAATCTGCAAAAAACGATCTTGGTGGGGCAAGTGCGAAAAGCATGTCTACAAAAAGCAAGGATATCTGCGGGACAACGTATCGTATTAAGGATGGCTCAAGACCAAAGCGAATTCACAGACAAACGATTCGCTTAGCACGAACTTCAGGGATTCAAATCTAAATGTGCAAATTTGGGTACTTTTTCATGGAGCGCAATTTTCGAGAAGCACATTCTGCCGGCAAAGAAAAAGAAAACGATATTTTTCGAAAAGAAAAAGTCTGGTACTTGAGTTGTTTTGTTACTGTGTAACATCTACGTATTAAAGATTTTTTTAAGGCATACCTATGTGCTTTTATGCCTAGTTGTGATTTCTTTTAGGATAATGTTTGTACATATTTCAGATAGAGATTCGTTTTTTTTTATATAGTTTTGGGTTGGTTTGTTTATTTATTTTTATATGAGCGGAATCGAAAATTGCGATTTATTCTAGTACCTAGTATCACAAGCCGCCAAAAACAATGAAAACTCGTCATTTATCGTTGCAACTACTTAAACGGAAAACGAAACTATATATCGTTCGGTTACCAGTTTACTGAACTTTACTAAGGGTATTACATAATTTTAAGTTAGAACTAAAAGAAAATCTCTACTTACCATGGTTTATATTTAAGTATATTGATGATTTAATTAATTGGCGATATTTTGTATATATAATCTAAATTAGGTTTAAGATAGATTTATAGGGCAGCTGATTTATAGGTGTAATTTTTGCCATTATAATATGCATATCAAAGCCATTGCAATATTTTCAATCTATACTTGAACGAAAAAAATGAAAATTTCGTGAATTCCGGAAATATCAATAATTTAAAAACTATGAGTGAAGATGCTTACGTGCGACTAGAATGTAAAAGTACTTTATTTATTGATAAAGGTAGCAATTATACTTTTTACAATATTAGTGAACACTATATCCGTGGCATATTGTTTTTAATTATTCATTTTGACAACTCATCATTTTAGTGATCGTTTCTTACAGTAAATTACAAATTTTGTGAGATTATTTTTAATAAAAGTTAATATAACATGTGAAATTTCATTTAATTTAAGCTAAAGACTAATCATATTGAGAAAAAATTACATTAAAATCATTAACAGTTTTTATTTATGCATGTTAAATCAATGGTATTATAATTATGACTGAAAGCATGAATTATAACTTCAAAAATTGTAGATATTCATGATTCCTTACATACTTTGAAAAGTCGGTAATGCTTTTCGTAATCAAGTAAAACGTGTTATACTTATATTTAATGAATGCGCCGAATACTAATTTAATTAAATTTCTGTCGGTAAAAATGAAATAATATTCGTATAACTGGAGAACTCTTCCAAAATTCATCTTTTTTATGCAATTCACAATTATTCAAGCTATATAAAGACAAAATTAAAATTAAAAAATATTCAGATTCCTAACTATAAAATTAGGAAAACTTAGACAATATTGAGGATTTTATAGAAAGTTTAATCGGTCGTGGAGTACAATAATATTAACATTCCAACTAATAACTACAAGAACGTCCTTAAAAATAACAATCGGATATAGTAATGGAAGATGTTGATGTATTTTAGCAGGAAAAATATTATTCGTGTTGGATAAAAAATTTGAGAGCGCATTTCATAATCTTTAAATTTTAATAGATTGAAAATACTATAAGCTCATAGTTTAAAAGATACGCAAGAGTTTTTGTCAAAGTAGACAAACGCGTAAGTGGTTGCAAGATTAATCTGCATGTCAGAGAAGAATATAGATATAATTTACAATGTCGGTAAATAGGTTGTGCGATTTCTGGCTTGCTCATCACGTTACATATATGTATATGTAAAATATAATAAAATAGCCAATGTCATAGACAATATCTTATGCCATGCCACACTTTCTAGATTATAGCTAAGATATGTAATGATTATTGTAGCGTCGAAAGACTTTAATAAAATGTTTAATCAATAAAATTATTACTTTTTCGAATTTCATTACGTAAAAATGCGTACGTCAAACTCATGAATACATAATTATTGAATGATTTTTGCATTTAGAAAATTGCGAATAATTTTGTATGATTTATTTGAATAAATAATATACTTTAAAAGTTCTTTATTGCAACTATTTTCATGTGCTTGAATTGAAATAAAATTTGTCGATTGCACTTATTTTCTTCCCTAATTTTGTTTTCAATTCTACGTCAGCTATGAAATTTAAATTGACGTTTTGGATTTCGTATGGCTTTTCTAAATTTTGACTGATAAATTTCCAAGACTTTTTAATTAACTTTTACCAAATATACCAATTTACCTAAATGACCCTTGAAGAATATTCGATAAAATGCAATTCATACGTAATCTTAAAATTTAATTATACATGGAAGGAAGTGATTGTGCGAAATAAAAGATTAGATTTTTAAAGATTATGTACTTATCTGCTATAAAAGAAGCTGGATAAAACTAGCGCCATGGTGGGAGTCGACGCTCAGTCATTCGATGATAGTCAGTGCGCGCGCAAATAAGCTCTAGGTCGGGTGCACATTTACAGGTAATTTTGTCCTCATATCTACTGGCACTTCTAAAGTTTCCATCCAGCTTGAGCGATCAAATTTACAGCCGTTAAGAAATTGTCGAGTTGTATTAAAATTTGTTTTCGATAGTTTCAATTGTAAAGTAAAAGAATAAAAATAACGTTAGACAAATTGAGTTCAATCAGTTCGATAATCTGTGTTTTGAGTAGAGCGTATTTGCTCTAAAACACCAAATGGATTTAATTCCACTCGAAAAAAATGTTGCAAATGCCAGTGATATTTCATCATACTCAAATATAAATGGTTAAAGTGTGTTGTGTTCACTAGCATTACGAAGCTGCATCGTAAAATCCGAACATGATCACGAGGCTCAGACTCTGCTGTAAGTTTAACTATTTCCTCTATCTAGAACAAATTAGTATTAGAAATTAAGGTTGTTCAATTGCCGTATCACTATCATTGGAAAATAGCGTACCATTGACACAATTTAGTTTTCATCGTAAATAATACGTCTGGTACATAACTACTATTTGAATAAATAAAGTTGGACGCGATGACGTATTCGACAATTGTGTTTTATTTTTTATAGAAATAAATCCACTGTAGTCTAAGAAAGATTGCTTGTCGTTAAAATTTTGTCCTTGAATTTATTTTCGGTTTCTTTTCTTTTTCGTCATGACAAATCAGTCAATCGGCCGTTAGAAGCAAAACAGTTTTTTTTTTAATTTGTTAGACGATTCATTGCGATGGAATATGAAAAATAACGAAAGCAACGTGTTTCCAGGTGCTCCAATCGCGCAGCGATGGGTGTTCGCTCTGATGGGCTTTTTAGCCCTTGTCATGGCCTACGGCATGCGAGTAAGTCTATCCATTACAATCACCGAGATGGTCGTACCAATATATAGAAATGAATCCGAAGATGGCACGTGTCCAAGACTCGACGAACCCGCCGCAAGTGCTAATTTGAGTATCAGTGTTGCCGATCGCTACAACTGGAGCGAATACACGCAAGTAAGGAAAAAAACAATAAAAGCCTTATCAATTTGCTCGCGCGAGGTGGCAGTAAAAGCTCGATGACATTAATACGAGAGAAAGAGAGATTGGAATCGAGCAAAGATAAGTTGACGTGCCTCGGAAATTCTCTAAATCGCATGGTAATTCGAAACAATTGTGCGTTACTCGATCCAAAAATAATTTTGTTCGATAAGATTCATACATAATTAAATACGATAGCCATCGTTCGATGTTATCGCGAGCGCGTCGCATTGCGACAGCAATAACCGAGCGAAGAAAGGTGTTGGCACGCCTGGCCAACGTAGGAAAGAAGGAGAGGCAGAGTGAAGAGCGAAACGGTGGTTTGCAGGGTATCATCCTGTCGTCGTTCTACTGGGGCTACGTGGTGACGCAGATGCCGGGGGCTGCCCTGGCCGAGAAGTTCGGAGGCAAGCAGACGCTCGGGCTCGGGATCTTCTCGACGGCACTGCTGACGGTGATGATACCGAAGACCGTCGAGTGGGGGGACTCGAGCGGGCTGATAGTCCTGCGCGTGCTGATGGGCCTGTGCGAGGGCATCACGCTGCCGGCGCTGAACGCGATGCTCGCGCAGTGGGCGCCGCCGGAGGAGCGCTCGAAGACCGGCTCGTTCGTGTTCGTCGGCGCGCCGCTCGGCACCGTGTTCGCCACCGCGCTCAGCGGCCTCATCCTCAAGCACACCGGCTGGCCGGCGGTCTTCTACTTCTTCGGCGGCGTCGGCATGCTCTGGTACGCCGTGTGGCTGCTCGTCTGCTACAACACGCCGCGCGAGCACCCGTTCATCAGCGAGAAGGAGGCCAAGTACCTCGAGGAGCAGCTGAGCGAGCACGCCCACGAGAATCCGCCGCCGGTGCCCTGGAGGCACCTGCTCACCTCGATGCCGCTCTGGGCCTTGATATCCGTGCAGGTCGGCCACGACTGGGGCTTCTACACGATCGCCACCGACCTGCCCAAGTACATGAGCAGCGTGCTGCACTTCAGAGTCGATCAGAACGGCTACCTCTCGTCCCTGCCCTACATCGGCATGTGGCTCTGCTGCCTGTTCATGTCTTGGCTGGCCGACTGGCTGATCGCCAAGGAGCGCATGTCCATCACGGTCGTGAGGAAGGTGGGAACGACCATCGCCTCGATTGGCCCTGGCCTCTTCATCGTCGCTGCCTCTTACGCCAAGTGCGATCGAGTCTTGGTCGTCGGCATGTTCACGCTCGGCGTCACCCTGCTGGGAAGTGGTATTCCGAGTCTCAAAGTCAACGCGCTGGATCTCAGTCCCAACTACGCCGGCACTGTCATGGCTATAAGCAACAGCGCGGCCGCCTGTACCGGCATATTGACGCCTTACATCGTCGGAGTACTGACGCCCAACCAAACGATCGACCAATGGCGCGTCGTATTTTGGATAATATTCATCGTGCTCGCGGTCACCAATGTGTTTTACTTGATTTTCGCGAGTGGCAAAATTGCCGCGTGGAACGATCCCGTCTTGATGCAAAGAAACAGAGAGGAGAAGAGGAAAGCGCTACGAGTCACGCGAATTACGTGATCGCGATCGATTCGATACCATTCGCTTCCTTCGTTTCGTCCCGATTACTCATCATTAGCTATTCATGAATTTGCGTTTTCTTAGCGCGTCGTACACTTTCACGCGCCAACGACTCTCTCCTCTCTGGCGCGCGCTCAAAATCGCATTCTTTAGTATTCATTTTTATTTCAGTTATACACCGTTGGATGTTTTACAGTCATGCGTTAACTGTCGAATGTTTTTTTCTTGTACTTTACGTAAGTTCGTTTCTTTCTTTTAGTTGGAAAATAACTTGAAGCAAACAAAGCAGTTGTCATTGGCCAATTGACCAATATTGTACTAATATGTTGAATTGACAATTTACTGGCAAATATTGACGACGCAGTTATTTGTCTCAAAGCAAGTATTTTTTGAGTCTTAGATATCTATGTACATCATATTTATTTTCACTGCCTTCGCAAAAACGAACAATTATCGATTGCTTTGGTTTCAACATATATTTTGTACCTTCACACATCGTTCGCAAATGCTGATCTTCTTCAATTTTTATATTTTTATAAAATATTATTGTCTACTCGATTTCATTAGTACTATTAGTTTCATTCTCTGCGCTCTAATTATATATTTATAAAGTTTACAGTATTTTCTGAAAATTTTCATCAATGATTTTATGATTTTATGAATGTTCGTACAAATATTACATACACGATAGTCCAATTGAATGTGTCCAATTCGTGTACATGCGCGTGTATACTTATATTTTAAGATTATACCTGAACATAACAAAAATTATTCATTAATGCACCTGTATGTATGCAGCCTTTCGTACTGGCATGGTAGATATGTAGTTTTAGATTTTATTAAATGTTACTTCTGAAAATATACCGACTTTAATTTTTCATTTTTACTACAAAAGTCCGTCCAATAATGAAGGTACACTCATAGATATTTTTATACACTTATCGGTATAACAAAAGTAAATTTAAACTTGCATTACTCGGTATTGATAAAAATTGCATTGATTATGTGACTTGTTGATTTGTAAAATTTAATCTTATCATACATCAAATCAAATACAATCTGCTAGATAGGTCTCGGTATATACGATAGGAAACTTTAATTGACGCTCTAGTCGTGAGTTCTTGAGTGTTATAAAAAGTTTATTCGGGGCTATAATAACACGTATTTATTAAGAATTACTGTGTAATGTAAATTTGCACAAGGTGAATAAAAATATGCCATTATTTCAAAAATGTAAGTTGAAAGATTGTCGTAATTAAACGTAAGATTTTTATCAAGGTATTCTTATTTTTATTTATAGTATTTTGCATACCACAAAGATGGGTTGTCGCCATCATGGCATTTTTCGCATTTTTCAATGCTTACACTTTGCGAATATGCCTTTCGATGGCTATCACAAAGATGGCTAAACCACTGAATTATACGGAAACATCGCTTGCTGAGGCCTGTCCGCCTTACGACGATGACCCTCTTACCAATTTCACATATAATACAACTACTAAAGTCATATACGAGGGATCTTTTGAATGGAGTGAATATACGCAGGTATGTCGTATAGCTAGCTATGTATCCAATAACAAGTGATTATTAATTGACAAATCTTATAACTTCAGGGAATCATTCTTTCATCTTTTTACTGGGGATACATATTGACACATTTGCCAGGTGGTTTGTTAGCTGAAAAGTTTGGTCCAAAGTATACGATAGGTTGCGGAGTGCTTTTCACAGCTATTTTCACAATTTTGACTCCAGTTACTACTGTCTGGGGCGATGCAAATGCTCTGATATTTTTGCGATTTCTTATGGGCCTTTGCGAGGGTGTCATACAACCAGGAGTCAGCTGTCTGCTTTCAAAGTGGATACCTTCGAATGAAAGAACTTTAGCAACCTCTTTTGTTTTTTCGGGAATTAGATTCGGGATACTAATCTCAAGTGTCATGTCTGGATTGATAATGAGTAATTCTGGCAAGAGCTGGCCAAATATATTTTACTTGTTCGGTGGCGTTGGTATTTTGTGGTTCGTCTTCTGGGTATTTCTCTGCTACAACAGTCCGCGAGAACATCCTCTCATTAAAGATGAGGAAGAAAGATATCTGAATGAATGTATGTCAGAGCATATTCACGAAAAAGCACCACCTTTTCCATGGAAAAGTGCACTGAAGTCTAAGGCATTTCTAGCTATAGTGATCGCGCAATCAGGATCTGATTTTAATAGCTATACAATAATGTCAGATTTGCCCAAATACATGCAAAACGTATTGAAGCTACCAATACATCTGAATGGATATGCTTCGTCTGTACACAATGTGAGTGCCTGGATATTTTGCATGATTATGTCTTGGGTTTCCGATTGGTCTATTGAAAAAGGCTACGCATCGAGAACCAACATGCGAAAGTTGAATACATTCGTAGCAAGTATAGGTCCAGCTATTTTTTTGGTGATGGCAATGTATGTTGGTTGCAATGTTGCTTGGGCAATAGCTCTCATTGCAATTGGATTGACTTTCGCCGGGAGTTCGCATCCTGGTTCTAAAGTCAACGTTCTTGATTTGAGCCCTAATTACTCGGGAACTTTGCTGGGCATATCAAATGGAATCGGAGCATTCATGGGTATTCTTGCACCGTATGCAGTGGGCGTTTTGGCGCCAAACCAAACACTCGACGAGTGGCGATTAATATTTTGGATTTCAGCCGTCATATACTTTTTTACAACAGTGAATTATTTGATTTTTGCGAGTGGTGATGTACAAGACTGGAATGATCCGAAGAGATTGCAAGAGAAACGGAGCAGTGCTGATGTCTTGGAAGATGTCGAACGGCTAACTGTCAATAAAACAAAAGTATCAACGTTAAAAAAAACGTATATGTAAAGCGCCGCGTTATCAAGTCTCCAATTCCATGTATCGTTTTATATTTAAAGGATAATTAGTTTATAAGAATTTCACTTAGGGACGTCATTGATTGTAAAAAAAATGTTAACGACCAGTAGTTATGGATCATTAAGGGAAGTTTGAGTATGAATAGTAATACTAGTTGTAGCATCGTTTTACATCAATAATAAATTAAATGCTTGACAAATCTTACCTTTTAATCAAAGAAAATGTGATACTTTTTAAAATAGCATTATAAGTATTCGTTAGCAATGAGGTGATAATAGAGCAAAGAATGTAGTGACATTTATAATCATTGTACCTAATACAAATTCAAATTTATGTATCCTCAGACGTATTTTTCTTTATTTTTAAAACCATTCAATTAAATTTCATAATTTTTCTATTATTCATTATGATAGAAGTAAAAATTAAGTAAACTATAAGAACAAATATGAATAAGAAAATATCTGAGAACCCTGCGAAAACGAAATAAAAAGAGAATGAGAATTCTGGTTGTCTTTGAATTTTTTCATAGAAATATACAGTTGTATAACCAGAAAGTGCACCCACAAAAAGGAATATTTGAATGCAACTAGTGTTGAAATATTCTGTTAATTATTTCCTTTCTCTCTCGGTCTCATGCGTAGCTGTATATGAACATTCACTCAAGTGACGCCTACACAGAATATTAAGGGGAGATAAGTCATAGAAGTGCAGCCGATTCGCTTTCCGTTGAATTTTCGAGATTTAAAATTGATATGAAAATACAATGTTATGATTGATGTTAGAGTTCAGAGGCCTGATTAATAACAATTTATAGACAAAAATTATGACTACTGAAAATCTCTCAAACATTTTTCAATTTGATGTTAAAGCTTAGTTTGGCGCAAATGAGCAAAGTATTATAAAATTTTAAGTTTTATTTAAATAAATAAAGATGTTACAGAAGTTATTCATTAATACTCAATATGAAAAAAATGTCTATATATACAGGGTGTTCCAACATTTTAACTTGGATAGTACGATAGCTTAAATTTTTGCAAAGTACTCGAAAAATGTTTTAGATAAAAGTTATGTAGTTTAGAGAGAGTTAACTGTCGCTGCCCTTAAATTTGACCTCTAATTTGATTTTCAAGGTTATTTCCAGGTCAACCTTATTTTTTCTTGATAGGCATCTTTATTTTTGTCCATGGATTCTGGAAGAACGGGAAATTTTACGTTCAGATAAAGTATCATATGTGGGGTCCGAGAATGTCACATCAAAGTCATGCGAAGTTCAAAGTTTTTTCTTTTTACCAAATAACCCGATAATAGCAAGATACAACAAAACATGTTTTAGACAACATCAGCTAAACTTCGGTGACTGCATGTAACTTGTAACGATCGTATTATTGACATGGAAAAATATAGAAACTATAATGATATACTTTTATTAACCAATGTTGAACTGTAATTTATTATTCAATACGTGGGTAAGAAAGTTAATGCTTCTTCATTAAGACGCGATCGAGCTCCGACAATGCGAGTCAACCAAAATCGAAACGACACAATCGAGTATATCAACGAGACACTATGACAGGATCGTTCAGAGAAGGCGTTGCGCAGCTCGCACATGGATTACTTATCTTGTAATCGCGACGCAGTAAAGATAATCATTGGCTCATCTCTTGGAGCCTCTTAGTCGTTGCTCCCCTTAGACCACGGGAATACTTGAATAGACTTTCAGCTTCCTTTGCAGCGTCGTCGAGGCGTATTGTTACGAGTTTGGAGTATTATGAAGTGAAGTCGGGCAATGCCATACGCGGTATTCCTCAGAGTTCGTTGTGAGGAGAGCACGGTAAGTAAAGATGTTGCTCCTTCGGCGGACTCCAAACGAGCGAGCACTTGTTACGATATCTCTGATGACCCTGATCGTACCACCAACTCTAAGACCTAACCGCTAGGTGATAACTGAATACACAGTCGGAAGAGTCATCGTATTTCGCGCGGTATACGAATGAGCAATTGTCACGCCACAAATTTTAAACTTGATTATCAGATTCATTTCCGGTTCAATTTTGTATTCTTCAATGTGGATCTCATTTTTTTGTTCCAAATTCGAAAAGAACGGGGAATTGTACAGATGAACTTTCATGTAAAAATCCAACCAGTTAAGGCAAGGCTGTGTAGAAATTCAGCAAATTCAGGCAAGATAATTAATTATAAATCAAATGTCCGAAGAGTCCACCATTATTTTCCAAACACAACAACAATCGCCCTCGAAAGTTATGTTGCTCATGTCGAAGCATTTCAGGAGTTATTACTTCACTAGTTCGTATAGTTCTATCCATCATATTCAATAGTATTGTTGGAGATTCATAAAAAGTAAGATTTTTCTCATATCTCCTTAAACAGAAATCAAGTGCACTTAAATTTGGTGATCTAGGAGGTTACGCGATTGGTTCACATCGCCCTATCCATCGATCTGGATATTGCTGATTTAAGAACGTTCGTAAGATACGACCATACTAATCAAGAGCACCATCTTGTTCAAGTCATTCCTTCTAACCGCAATTGCAACGTTTTCAAGGTATCCTGGCAAATCTTTCTAGAGGTCATGGGATTTTCAATTGTCCGTTCAAAATAAAAATGTGGCTCAATCATTTGGCCGTTACATATGCCAACTTATACATGTAAGCCTCAACGATGTTGATTGAGCACCTCACGATACCAATGTAGATTTTTTTATGTAGTTTCATCACTGAAACAAACATTCCAATATAAAAATCAGGATTTCCGTCCAACATGCCAAGCGCCCACCTACAAATTTGAAATTTCAATCCACTATCTGCTGGACTTAATTCCTGTACTAGAGTAATGTAATAAGGATGGTATCGGATAGATCTTAATAATATATGAGCTGAAGTTCGGGAGTCTTTGGCGATGTCGTGGATCTATGATCTACTTGTAATTTGATAAGAAAGATGGTGCTGATTGGAAAATCTTTGGTCGTAAGTATGACCAGCAAGTCTTTAATTTGTATTACATTTACCTAATGTTATGAGAATGTTAGTTACTTGACTGGGAGTGTAGTTAGCCATTCTACATATTAAGAATCTCGTTATAAAATTCATTAATTCTCAGTAATAACGTATCAATAATAATCAAAAAAACATGCTTATCCCGGAGCTAGTTGAATTTGCACCACCTAACATGAAACTCTTGCTTAAATATGAAGGGGCTCGGTTAATGGAATCGGAAAATCCTACTCGAGTGGAAGCCTTTTAATTATTGAAGAAAATGCTCTTTTGATTGACACTAAAAATTCTCATACTTTTCTGGAATGTAACTTTTCAGTTTATTGAAATTATAAGGATTTCCCATGTGGCAGCTATGTCTCGATCATGAATTCGTGGAGTGGCGGGGAAGGGCTTTTACGCTGCGAGAATATTAGGTCCTCTCGTGAATGAGTTAATCAGCCGATTATGAGCCAAGCCCTTTGGCTGTTTAGGTCGGTACAAACTATTAAACAGCCCAACACACAGTAGGAGAAATTACTGTCGGATAAGCATGAAAGCTTATCCGAAGAATTTCCCGCTCTTTCTGAATCCGGGGTCGAAAATAGGGGTTCCTATGTAGAGGAGACCGGGGCAGATTGACCAACTTTTTACATTTTTACTTTTTTCTAAAAAACTATGAATTCTATCTTAAAATACAAAAAATTCTTTGAAAGTACTCCGCCTAAGGAGTACTAACGATTTTTATCGAGAAAATATTTCAGCCAACTTGCCCCATAGGCGGGGCATATTGAACCATGTAACTTTTACCTGTAACACTTTTCGAATACTTTGCAAATGGAACGTCACTTTAGAGTGTTAAAAGATGTAGTATTAAATGAAACTTGGTTAAAACAAATATAAGAAAATATGAATTATAGTTTTTGAAAACTCTAAATACAATTAGTCTAGATAAAACGAGCAAGATCAATTTTGTTGAAATTTGATAACGATAATATAGGGCGTAAGGTAAGGTAAACGTAAAGTATTGGACAATATGATTTATAGAAGTTGGAGTTAAAAGGTTTATACTCATTGAGTTATTTAGTTAAAGAAAGATAATAGGACAAGGTAGTTTTCCGCTAGCATTTGGACCGGACGTGTCCAGTGAGAGCAACTAGCGTTTAGGAAGAGGTGATAAAATATAGGTAAAGCGTGGGAGCGAAAGAGTAGAATTGAGAGTGAAGCCCTCGGCGAAAGGACAGTGTAAAAGTTCCTGTTTGTAAAAGTTCAACTATTTACCGATAAAAGAGAACTTTGCATTATCTAATTACTCGACCTTTCACACCGCCAACCCACACATACAAATCCCACAATAATCATTAACAAATAACGTGTATAATTTAATTTAACATTGTTTAAAAATGCAAGATATTATTTTATAAATAATATTAAGTAATGATGTAGCGTACAGCTTCGTATGTCAAGACAATAAAGAATAGCATCATTAATAATCTCCAATTAGTACATGAGACGTCACCTCTGATGAGCACTATAGATATACAAAAATCTGATTTTTGGTGGCTCTAGTTATCCGAGAGAAAACTTTACGTGATTTATAGGGCCTTCAGCAAGAAAACTTTTCTCAGGCCATAAAAACGCAGACGTCCACTTCCAAGCAAGTCTCTCCCATAGATAGTCAAGCAGTTCAGTCGACCAGTCAAAGTGTTTATGACGTGCAAGATTTGTAGCACCTTGCCTTTTATAACCTTTTATTTATGTGTAGTCAGGAAGAAATAATAAAAGGAGTAAGTAGAAACAAAAACTATTTCAAATAAGTACTTATTCACGTATCTCATTCATTGTAGCGAGCATAAATCTATTCGGTATAACAATTCTGCTTCGGTTAGAATTGTTATTCATTTTTCCGGAGTACTGTTTTTGAATATATTTCACCGCGTGTACGTTCACTTCGGACGTCACACTTACTTACATCGGTACATCTACGCATTTACCAAATTCAAAATTCCAAGTGATTACTTTGTTGTATAACAGATTGTAAAAGAAGCCAGAGATGAAATGATTTCATTTAGGAAAACTAGTATTAAATGTCAATTTGGTTTATGAATGTTTGATTTCAATGAGTCCGGAAACAAAAGAAATCTCCCCCTCCTCCCAAAGGTATTATACGGATAAGTATTTTTGTTGTAACTCGTTTTATCCAGAATAGCAAATTATAACTTTAAACTTCCTCGTCAAATGATAATTTAACAAATTACAATATTTGAAATGTCCTTTGTTAAATATTATCAGGTGCTATCAATCTAGTATTATTAAGGTTAATTGATTTATACAAACGACTACACAGTTATTGTCAGGTGAATGTTCGCTAATCTCATAAAGTAAAAGTAAGGCTCTTGTCACTGAAATAACAATAATCATGACGCGTTTGTGTAGCAGGAGGGAGCCTAAAACGATGAAAAGTCGTGAAAATATTTGACTACGAGTGAAACTACTAATGCGTCACGAGACTATGATAAAACTCGGAGGGACATTAAGAAACGATTGTTTCCACAGAAAGATCATTGAGACACGGCTAATTATCATTTTTATCGAAATAATTGAGCGATAAGGTTGTTTGACGAAAGCGTTGTTAGCGTGGTTGTGCGATTAGCAGCTCGGTACTCGCGCGGCTAAACGGAAAAGAAGAGCGATCACGCGTGCAGTACAGCATTCTTGCGCGTCGAGAGCGCAACCGCTCGTAGCGTCCGAGAGAAGCCGCGATCGCGCGTGCATTGAGAAAGTCTGCGTGTATGTGTTGCGATACCAAGGCCGTGCTCTCGTGCGCTCAGTATTGTTGGAGCGACAGGAACGCCAGTAGTATATTGCCGCTACCATGATAACTCATAAGTTACGTTTTTAATAAAGCTCTCGAGCGACGCTTTGGCTTGCGCATCATCCATGCCACTGCAATACGCTTCGGCGCTCCGACTTTGATTCCGTGGTTACTCTCGAGCCGAAGGATGCTGCCAACGTGGATCGGCTGCCGTAAGTCCAAGCTCTTTGTCTTTGCATTTTCGCGTTTCATCCTGCGCGATTCGTTGGCTCGCGAGCGGAGAGCGGAGAGCGGACCGCGAGTGCGCGTGTGCCGTACGAGAGCTCGCCTTCGCGTGAAACTCGCACCCTTCGGCGAGCAGGCAGAATGCCTGTGACGACTGATTGCCTCCTTACTTTTATGCGCAGGCGGCACGCTGCAGCAGCGATGGGTGTTCGCCGTAATGGGCTTCTTCGGTCTCTTCAATGCATATGCATTGCGCATTTGCTTATCAATCGCCATCACGGAGATGGTCGTACCCTTGAATATTACCGAAGAACTCATCGACGACACGTGCTCGAATCTCGTTGTTCAGCCGGCCAACGTGAGCACTCCGATCGCTAGCAACGGCGCAACTTATAAGTGGAGCGAATATACTCAGGTGAGGCGATCATAGCTCTGATCGTTGAAGCATTCGATCTTTCGTTTGCATCTCAGTGCCGTCTCGGCAGAACCAAATCAGTCTGAGTTTTAGAAAAATTTACTCGACTTACTTACTGCCATGTGCGGCAAAGCTCGAGGTTCGGTCGAAACCTCTGAAATTCACGATGCTCAATCGTTTAAATCATTGTCTGAAAAAAAAACATCATGTGAATATTTTGCAATAATATTAGATATTTCAAAAGTATATGGGTTCGAAAAGGACTAGGACCTTCGAAAATTATTGCAATAATATTATAACTCAGAGGTAACGCGTCTTATGAGCCCTTGATAAACATCTCAGCCAAGTATGCCAAACATCTAATCGGTTAACTTATAAATAGAGAAAACCAACTTTAGATCCCAAAATAACAGTCTAAACGACATTGTGGAAAAATATTGAATCTGCCATTCAAAAGGTCTCAAACATTCAATATCAATTATCTCAAGTAATTTGCCAGTTTTACTTATTGAAACTCGAATATTTGGAATTCCGGAAAAACCGACTGGACCGATTCTGCCGGGACACACATGTACATTCGATTTGATCTTCCAGACGTGGCTGTAAATCTATTCGATGAAATAACTTTAACACTCGTATGTTCAAATTCGAAGGTTTTTTGTTTATGAGTTCTGATTCGCCAAGACTGTCTCTTGAGCAAGCTTTATATGTCATATAATGCTACACTAACGACTGTATTACAATAGCCATTCGCGTCTGAATTGATCTGCAATGACATAGCCGTGATAACGTTTGATGTGCGCTCAGTATGTCTATTTTTAAAAGAAAATTACAAACTAACATAGCTGCTAATCCGTTTAGCTCAAATTTATCGAGTTCCCTTTTCTTCAATTCTTATTTTCATTCAAATATACTTGAACAGTTATGTATTTCATAAATTCTGAGATTTCTCAAAGTTATCATTTCTGTTTGCCATACAGCTGGTTAAATTAGAATTGTACGTTTTTACAATCTTTCAGTTACCGAAACAGAGTTTTGTACGTACGGTACGCAACTTTTGCAATTGGAATAGCTATCATGATATTAATTGCGCAAAGCTTCATTTTCAAGCTATTACTACGAGCTTGTCTTCCGTCTAACATTAACATCCTAATTTGCAAAACAAACTCGCTTTACAATTGGTATTAAGAAATATCTGTAGCAAGTTTCAAATCGATCTCTGTAAAATTACTCGAGTTAGCTAAATGTTTTATTATATTATTGTAAAAACTAAAAATGCCTATTTTACAAGGCAACTATATTTTTTTCCGACAAGTATACGTAGCACGCAATAGCTTGAAATTTGCAGGCTGTTTGATATTCATACGAGACAACTGCATTAAAAATATTGAAAAATTATGCAAGAAAGTAATCAGTGCTTTAACAGTTTCTAGCGGCTCAAGTAGTTTTCAAAAACTCGCTGTGTATTTCTAGAGGCAGTGAAAGTGAAAAAATGAGGAAAAAATGAGGAAAAAAGAGGAAAAAAGAGGAAAAAAGAGGAAAAAATGAGAAAAAAACGAGGAAAACGTCTAATTAAATGAGACAAGTTCGATCATAGTCAAGATACTTATCGATAAAGCAGCTGCACAAGCTTTGCAATTGCGGCTGAACGAAACGTACTCGTACGTAAGAAGACTAACCAAGTTAAATGATTCCAGGGTATAATTCTTTCGTCGTTCTATTGGGGCTACGTGATCACTCACCTACCAGGCGGACTATTAGCCGAAAAGTTCGGAGGGAAGCACACCTTGGGACTGGGAATATTGTTGACGGCAATATTCACTGGCATGGTACCAATTGCGGTCCAATGGGCCGACTCCACGGCACTGATCATTCTACGAGTGCTCATGGGCTTCAGCGGAGGTGTTATATTTCCTGCACTGAACGTGATGATGGCGCACTGGGTGCCGCCGCAAGAGCTCTCACTGATCACCGCAGTGATCTTCATCGGTGTAGATTTCGGCGTAATTGGCGCTACCACGATATCCGGACTTATTCTACGCTACTCATCGGTCGGCTGGCCTGGGGTATTCTATTTCTTCGGTGGCATCGGCATATTGTGGTTCGTACTGTGGGCACTGCTGTGCTACAATGATCCAGACGAGCATCCATTCATCTCCGACAAAGAGAAGACGTATCTGCGGGAGTCCCTGCACGAGCTCACCCACAAGGATTCGCCAGCCGTGCCTTGGTTGCACATATTCAGATCGCGGTGTTTCTGGGCGCTGCTCGCCGTGCAGATTGGCCACGATTGGGGCCTCTACACGCTCGTCACGGACTTGCCAAAGTACATGAGTAGCGTACTCAGATTTTCCGTCGAGTACAATGGCTACCTGTCCTCGCTACCCAATCTGTGCTCGGTCTTTTATTGTCTTTTCATATCGTGGATCACCGACAAAATGATCACGCTCGACTACGTGTCGAGGACCAACGCGCGAAAGATCAACACCACAATCTCCACGATCATTCCGGGACTGCTCATCATCGGCGCTTCTTACGCAGGCTGCGACCGCGTCGCTGTGGTTATCATGTTCACGCTGGGCGTCACCTTCATGGGCAGCAGTTTGCCCGGCATCAAAGTTAACTCGCTGGATTTGAGTCCGAACTACGCGGGCACCGTCATGGCACTCACCAATGGAATAGCCAGCTTTACCGGCATTATGACGCCCTATCTCGTGGGCGTTTTAACGCCCAATCAAACTCTCAGCGAGTGGCGCCTCGTCTTCTGGATCGTCTTTCTCGTTTTCTTCGTCACGAATACTATTTTCGTATCGTTCGCCAGCGGAGACGTCCAGGATTGGAATGATCCCAAGTTCTTGAAAGACGAGTACGATAAGAAGATGAACACGAAACTTTGATATTTCTTTATTTTTTTCTCCAATCATAGTAATCCCATAGCTTTTCCCAAATCACTAGACAACGTCGTGTAGCGGAGCAACGAGCAACGAGTGCCATACGCAATGACGAATGGCCGAGAGCATTTTCTGTATCACGATATTGTATTGTTACGATCTCGCACTTATGCGTAGACAGTAGTCAGCATTGTCTTTTTATTTAGTGAATAGTGCGAGGATCAAGTTTCTTTCTGTTTTTGCGAATGGATCCCTTCACTTACAGATAAAACATTGTTGGAAACTACGTTATGCGCATTAGTAATTTTTATATTTCAGATTTTACATCATCGTCGCTTCAATCGCATTGTTTGACCATATAAAAATTATCACGTGCCTTCTATAATGGTCTTCAATCTCGACATTACTAAGCAATTAGAAATCAGAGAAAGTTAAATGCACACATCGGAATTTGATTGACTGACAGTTGATGTCGCATGCCTCATTGTGTTCGTTTCTTTTCTAAACGTTCCTTAATTCTCATGGCATGCAATTGAACGCGATTGTTTGTTTGTTTTTTTTTTTTTTTTTTTTTCATTTCAACAGATGAAGAGTGAAATGCGAACTACAAAACGACGAATTGTGCGATAAGTTTACGCAATTTATAAATACAAGGCCTCATTTCACACATTAACTCACTTGTTATTGTTGTATTGTGTACTAAATTACGAAAATAAAATAGCGTAGAGAAAATCAATAATTAAATGCTATAAGACAATTGACGAGCAAACTATCTCATCAGAAGCGGATGAAATGAGACGCAGAGCAACGTTTCTGAATGCGCTTTTTTCCGACGCAATGACGACGCCTCAAACTTCATCTCTCCCTCTCCCCCCTTGAAAACGAAGTCTCGCGACGCTCGCTTTAGCTCCCAACGAAGCTTTATTATTCGATCGATATATAAATTGCGGGAGAGTCCGATACGTGTCATCGTTTATGCGCGACTGCAAATCGTGTGTCTCTTTCTTTTTTTTTTCTTTCCGCAAGCGACTCCTCTACTAGATCTCGTTGCCTCGAGAACAAGAGCCAAGGCGCACGCAGCGATATGCTCGGCGAAGTACAAAAGTGCTGCGACTTCGTTGCGATTAAAGACAATCAATTGCTTGAATTTGTGCGGTTTTTGTTATTTGCAAGGCGCGAATATTCCGTAGCGATGGATTTTTGAGCTGATGAGCTTCCTGGCGCTGTTCAATGCATATGCAATGCGAACCTGCTTATCGATCGCCATTACGCAGATGGTCGTACCGACAACGAGCGTAGAAGGCGTGCTGTTCGACGACGCTTGCCCGACTACGGAAACTGATTTACCAACCAACATTACGATGCATGGCAGTAAAGGGACCTACGCAGGTTTTTCATTGCTATTGTCTTCACTTTTACTTGACGTTCTGTAGAGTGCCGAATAGCTCGATGAGATGCGTAGCCATTGGGAATCGAATCAATGATCGACCAAGTGCGCATTGACAGCTATTTGAGAGCACTGCGTTTGTCGAAAATGCGAGTCAGTGAAAAACTGCGCCTCGATTATCAGATATCGAGCAACGATTCGTAATGAGCATTGGCCTCTCGTACAAAGAACAAGTAGACCGAAAGGCGCGTATGAATGACAAGTGACTGTCCACAGGGCCTGATACTGTCGTCATTTAACTGGAGCTACATCGTGACACACTTACCAGGCGGTATAGTGGCGAACCAATACGACGGCAAGTACACTCTGGGCGTCCAAATTCTGCTGACGCCGGCGGCGGTGCACTGGGCTGACTCGGGCGAATCCTCATGGGTCTCGGAGAAGGTACAACGTACCTCGCCATCAACGTGCCCCTCGCTCAGTGGAGCTCACCGCGGCTCTGATCGCGGTCTTCTAATATGGTTCATTATCTGGCCGTCGCTGTGCCACAACAGTCGGCGGGAGCATCCTTTCATATCTGAAAACGAGATGGATTAGCTGAAGGAGCGCACGTGTGAGCACACCCACGAGGATCAAAGCCGCTGTGATTGACTTCAACTGGCCTATCCCAAGTGCAGTCCTGACATTTACCATGAAAAACAATGGCTACCTCGGGTCCCTGGTTTTTTCTTTGCTTGTAGCTCGCGGACTGCCCGATTGTCGACCATACGTAATGGCCGCGACGTGCTCGTCGATCTTCATCGTGGTCGCTTCTTACGCAGGTTGCAATCGTATCTTCGTCGTCGGCACGTTCACCGTCGCCATGACGGCCATGGGCACGGCTTTTCCCAGTGTCATGGTCAACGCGCTTGATCTCAGCCCCAACTATGCCGGCACGTCGATGGCTTTGACGAACGGGCATTGCCTCGCCGTATGTCATCGGCGTAATGACGCCCAATCAAACGCTCGGCGAGTGGAGACGTGGGATTGGTCTTTTGAGTTTCGTCCGCAGTTTTGGTCATTAGCGATATCGTGTTCATGCTCTACGGTAGTAGAGAGGTCGAGTGCTGGAATGATCTGCAATTCGTCGGCGCGGAGAAGGAGAACAAGAGGAATAAGGTTGTCGAGGAGGTTAGACTGTAATTGCGGCTGTAATTCTATATTTTTACTTAAACATTATATCTTTGTGTTGTATTAGTTACGCCATTGTTTGCTAGAGCTTTGATTTTGATAGATTGACGATGTGCGATTTTTTAATGATGTTTAAGTTTACATAGAAAATCGATATTTTGTATTAGGATTTTATAAAGTAAACGAGAACATGATATGTAATGCTATACTTACTGCTATAATATCACAAATATATTATGAAAAAGCAATTCTTATTTTTACACGTAAAAAGTACCATTTCAAGTATAAAGTTTGATGAGTAACATTTTATCGCACAATGTATAATTATTATTTGGTATTGATCGAAACAAAAATAAAACGAGCAATTAAGTTTTAGTTCTTTCTCTCTCATTTTGTCGGACAATTTAGTTTGGTCAAGGAAAATGATCGAGTTAAATGATTTTGATTTGCTAAATTAAAAGGTTGAGCGTTTCAATTGAAAAGATCAACACGGTGTTTGCAAACATTTGACTGATGCATAAGTCTTGAGTGAACATTTCTTCTTCCCAATACAAATCTTTGGACATTTACGATGCATATGTTTGTGAAACAATTGCATTGAAAAAGTTTCCGGCATTCGTAAATAAATCTATGCAGTAACGACGACTACATTTTTTGACTTTACGATCGATGATTAAACATTTCAATAATGATTTTGTAACAGATATTTCCTTGAGTATTCTGTGCAGATGTTTAATGTTAAATTTCGTTGATATTTTAAATTTGTTATACATCAATTCGCTCCGCTCGACACATGTTCCAAACTTATAATTTGTCTTTTCAAGTATTTCAATAAATCTTACAATTTGTAAATGACATTTCAAGTCGATTATAATCAGTTGAGTAGAGTTACGTACGTGACTAAAGCTACATGCAGTTTCCTTCATAATTCTTACTGATGGGACACTTTTAAATAAATATATCGCAGTTGAATAATTGAAATTGTTGTTCTATATCGGGATGAGCAATGTTATCTAACGAGTAACTAGAATAACATTAATCCGAAAATGTCATTGCTTTACGCATAGTTTGCCGGATCAATTGAATTGGTTAAATTGGTTAGATTCTAACAAGTTAAAAATTTTTCACTCTCAAAACAGAACATGTTTCGTTAGCTTAGCGAACTGCTTTTTGACAAAAATCACCATTTCATTTTAGTTACTCTACGTAATGAGAAAAATTTTGTTTAACGTAAGGTAAAACCTTCCCGTTAAACACATTTTTGTTATCTCAAGAACAGCTGCTTGAGAATGCAACGGACGAAAGAAATTCCTTTTTGCAGTATGATCAGGTGTAGGCATACTGAAACCATCGAATACAGTAATAAGCTGATAAGATATCTTTCTTAGCGAACTCATCCTTCTACAGGATTAAAAGTGCGTTATTAGAAAAAACAGAAATATGCATATTTGGTACAAATGTAAATCTACATTGATTACGCATATACTAGAAACGACAATTAAAGTATTTCGCGAATGTTAATGAGATTAGTTGAAAAAAGAATATAATTTCAATGTTCCTTTAACAGAAAACGAATCATCTGCAAGTAGAATTCTAAGATAGTTATTTTGTGATTCACAAATTATCATTTGAAATATTTCTTGTATTTGTCGGAGTCGTTACGAATGAAACCCGAATATTTTATCGACAAAGATTACGAAAATAAATATCTATAACAAAATATTCCCTCGCAGATTTCAAATTGGAAAATCCGTGTGCGCGTGCATAGGTGTATTTTTTAAAGGGATCTAAAAGAAAGAATTGTTCGAAATTTATCAAGTGGTAGCAACTAAGAACTTTGAATTAAATTGCACGAGGAGTGCCCGAAAGTGGAGGGCACACGACGAGCGACGTCTTTTAACAAGGACCCTACGCTATTATTCAACGACGTAAGTTTGGTCGTCTAAGAGGATCCCTCTAAAACCATAATATCGACTCTATTGAGCATGGCATCCGGCCATGCCAAAGAAAAAGAAACTCGGATGTACGCGTTCGATGAAGTTGAGTATGCTCGGGTGACGCAAGAGGCGCGGCGAAATTCTTAATAAAATGTTGAATATTTCAAGCTCATTTTATCCAATCGTGAATGCACAATCTAAGCGCGCGTCCTCTCTCTCTCTCTCTCACTCTGACTGCCTTTTTCGCTGCACGCAATAATTCGCCTGCTATAAGTTATCGAGCGCGAGTGCAGGTTTTCTTATTTATATGAGAGCTCTGTGCCTGTTCAGCCGAGCTCGAACTGGACGCTCGTCAGACTGGCTTTTCGTCGGCGGGCCGCGGAAAATCGCGCGACACCGCTCGAGAGTGCGCGCGCGGCGCTTGTAACGTCGCTGGCGCCAATGCGAGTAACGCCGCGCGGAGTGGTGGCTGCTCGATTTCCCTTTTTAACGCGCTCGAGCTTCCGCTCGCTTTGATCGCAAGCGCGAAAGGTGCGACGAGCACAAGCCCGGTTGCGCGCGCGCGCGCGTCGTGCTCTTTAAACAGCTGAGACGAGGCATCGGCAAGCATCTGGCGGCGCGGTGCAGTCGCGCGGGTCGCGGGTATAGTGCTTTGTTGACTGTCTCTTTGAAATGTAGCGGGTCGCCGGCTGGCGCGAGCGCGTAAATTACCGAGCCACGACGTGCGTTCGTCCGCGAAGCGCTAACGCGAGATTTCATCTGTTCCGAGTATCTCAAGTTCAATATTTGACGACGTTCGGCGCGATCTCTGCGAGACTGCACTGCGATACCGGTCGAAAGATGCGATCCGAGTGGGCGTTGGACGCGTGGAGATCATGCTGTAAGTACATACTTTTTCTGGCGATTCATCGGTGCATTCGAACTTGGTTTCATGCTTGGCAAAGGAGGCTCTCCTAATTCTTTTGAAAATGAAATGCCGCGCTCGAGCAATGATTTGTAAGCGCGTTAACGCGCTACCACGATACCGGATAAGTCATTGTTGCATCGAGCTCCGCCTTATCTTGCCTGTTGCCAAAATAGAATTCTCTAAAAGAGACATCGCTCTCAATATAGAAATAGCCACCGAGTCACCAATGCATTCAAACGCTATCAGACAAGATCTCGTTGGCTGCTTGTGTCGTTCAAAATTATTTTCATACCACGCAACGATGTCGGCCGTTCATTATTTACTTACAATTATTGAAATGTCTAGTGTACTAACCGATCTACAATCGTATTCCTGCACGCAAGCGCTTGCATCTGATAAGTTAATGGCGACGACTTACTATTAATAATTGTCCACCGTATTTAGAGAAAAGAAACTTTGATAACGCAGCTAATTAATCGACGAATTGCAATCGGCACTACAAAGCGCGACGAGGTTGATCGATAACACATCGTTGATGCGTCAACGATTAAAGTTGCAAGCGAGACGCGTTGGAAAGACGACGAGCACTTGTGTAAGAATTATTCCTCATTAGGCATAAATATTCCCCAACGATGGATATTCGCTCTGATGGGCTTTCTGGGCCTGTTCAACGCATACGCCATGCGAGCTTGTCTGTCGATCAGCATCACGGAAATGGCAGTGCCTACGGAGCATGCGACCGAATCGAGGGACGACGCGTGTCAAGTCAACGTTACGTCGAGCGGTAACGCAACCGCCGTGCATAAAGGCAGCTACGAATGGACCGAATACACTCAGGTACAGTCGGCTATGCGCGAAAAAGGAATAATAGCGCGGCTGCGAATTGCACTTTCGCTCGATAAATCAGCGGGCGCAGCCTTGCAAGCTTTTATCGCAAGAGTTAATAGATGCTCGCGTCGTTAAAGCAATAAACGGTTGCGCCGTGCGCGGCAAGGTGAAAAAAGGAAAAGTATATTTAACCCATGACATTCGTTACATAAATCGGTTAATCTGCGATGCGCAGCCGCTCTGTCGATCGGCAATTGAAATTCGCAGGCTATTTAATTTTAATCAATTGGCTTGAGTGGCTTCGTCTCCGTCACGGCAATCGGCCGAATCGCAATCTTAATTAAACAAAACACATCGGCGCTGGATAAGGATCCGCGAATGAATTTTAACGACTTCGTCGTCGGTCCGCGAGACGCAACGCGCTGCCTCGACATTACGGATGCTTGCGGCTTTCAGGGAATCATCCTGTCGTCGTTCTACTGGGGCTACGTGTTGACTCATCTGCCGGGTGGCATGATGGCCGAGAAATTCGGCGGAAAGTATACCCTCGGCATAGGCATCCTTCTGACGGCTGTGTTCACTCTGCTGACCCCCAACGCCGTGGACTGGGGCGGCGCGCCGGCCCTGATAGTCCTGCGCGTGTTGATGGGCCTCGGCGAGGGGACCACTTACCCAGCGGTGAACGTCATGCTCGCGCAGTGGACGCCACCGGAGGAGAGATCGAAGACCGGCTCGTTCGTTTACGCCGGGGCTCCGCTGGGCACCGTCTACGCGACCACGGTGTCGGGTCTGATACTGCGCTACTCGTTGACCGGCTGGCCGGCGGTCTTCTACTTCTTCGGCAGCGTCAACGTGCTGTGGTTCTTGATCTGGGTGGTGCTCTGCTACAACAATCCGCGCGAGCACCCGTTCATCTCGGAGAGCGAGGTGAAGTACTTGAACGAGAGACTGAGCGACCACACTCATCAGCAGCCACCGCCGGTTCCCTGGCGGCACATACTCGCGTCGAAGCCGCTGTGGGCGCTCATCGTCGCTCTGGTCGGTCACAACTGGACCTTCTTGACGATCGTCAGCGATCTGCCCAAATACATGAGTAGCGTGCTCAAGTTTTCCATCCAGAACAACGGCTACCTATCGTCTTTGGCCTACCTGTGCATGTGGTTGGGCAGCTTGCTGACTTCGTGGATCGCCGATTGGGTCATAGCCAGAGGCTACCTGAGCATGACTAACGTGAGGAAAGTCGGCTCGAGCGTAGCGCTCATCGGTCCGGCCATCTTCATCGTCGCTGCTTCTTACGCTGGATGCGATCGAGTAATGGTCGTCGTGATGTTCACCATTGGCATGACTCTGATGGGCACGGCTTTGCCTGGCATCATGGTCAACGTCTTGGATTTGAGTCCCAATTACGCCGGCACGCTGATGGCGCTAACCAATGGCATCTCTGCTCTCACTGGAATCGTTACGCCTTACATCGTTGGAGTCTTGACGCCCAATCAGACCTTGACGGAATGGAAACTGGTTTTCTGGATTGTCTTTGGAGTCAGCATCACTACGAGCATAATATTTTTGATTCACGGCAGCGGCGACGTCGAGTACTGGAACGATCCGGAATTCGTTAAGCAGGAGAGGAGAAAGACAAATAAAAATAACGCGGAGGAAATTGCGACGTAGCGAAACGGTAATGTATGTGATCGTTCAGATTAGAACGTGTCTGATATTGATTTGTAAATATTTTACAGACAAGCTGCGCCGTTGTGCAACAAAGTTCATTTTTAATAAATATCTCTACGTATACGCACGCCAGCGCTAATTACACGTAGAGAAACAATTTGCTGTTGTGTTTACGAATGGAGTATTTCTTTCTAAATTAAAATATTCCGTACAATATTGTCGATTATTGTTTATAAAATTATTACTCTACTCGAATTAATTGCTAATTCTATACTACGATCACCATTTCAGGCTTTTAAGCGCGATTTCATGTTATCGTGATGCTTTTATTCTTAAACAAATAATACAACTAAAGTCTACTTTTTTATTATATCGAAACGTATTCAAGTTAAAATGAAATTAGCATGATCTGAAACAGTAATAAAATATTTTCTTCCTATTTTTATAAGTTATTGTAAGCTGTTACCAATACAAGTACTTGCATGAAAATGTCAAATATTATACAAATACAAGATTACTTTGAATGATCATCTAGATATTCTAGATTTTTCATTGTTCAGGATATTCAAAATCTATTTTGGTAAAAAAAGAGTAAAAACATTTTATAAAGTTTGAGACATACACTTAAAAAATTTTCAAATTCAGTAAAAATAATTGAAATAAGTTATCAGTTTCAGTCAACGCAAATAACTTAATGAGGTTTTCAAAGTGTACATATAATAAATTATATTGACAAGGAAAGTAATGACGATAATCATTTATTGCTCAAATTTATAAGTTATAAATAATTGTATCATGAAAACCCAAGTTTTCTACATAATGATTAAAGCATAAACTTGTCAAAATGCACGAATATTGTTCGTTTATATTTGATGATATATTTTTGTTATTCCTGTAATCCATTCAAATAAATATAATGAATGGCGTAAATTTATTATGGCAATATCTTATCATTATCACTGGTATTGCTTCAAAATGTTATCTCTTACTGAACACCTTGCCACTGGGAGTAATTAAGTTTTATTGAACGCGATTTTCATTGTTAAAAAGATGTTATCGGCCTGGAAAATTTGTTGTAAGTAACGTAACTAATTTTCATATAAATCATTATTATTATTATTATGTAACACTATTTATGGGGCATTCATTATCTAACTAGTACTTACTATTAAATAAGAACACGAGCTTATCGAAATGATTTTAAAAATTAAACGCTGAATTTATTTTTATTGTAGTTTTATTATACGATGAAAACCTTATATAATAGAATAATGCTTACATTGAAAATATAATCAAATAATTTTTCATTGATTATTGGTAAGCGTAAAAATATCAACAGTTTAATTAGTTGTGCATGAGTGAAGTGAATCAATATAAATAGTTAGAGAAGAAACTAAATGTAACAGATATAAAGTTACAAGGTAACAATTCAGTCTTCTGTCAGCTTCAAAAATATTTGATGTAATTTTCTTTTTTATTATTATTTCAATTAAGCTCAAGTAATTGAAATTGATCATAAGCATGAACTTAATTTGGATTATAACTGTAGGATAAAATATAGATTACGGTGCTATTTTTTAATAACAAATATTTCACAGCATTCGCAAATAATTAAAATTATACCTTTTCGTTTACCGATATAAAAGCTACAACTGTGGAAGTGTTGATTATCTAACTATTGAATATAAAAGCTGTTTATAAAAAACTACTCTATAATCCTACCAACTCGTCTTATATGTCTACTAAAACCTTCTCGGACTGCCTGTTCAAGTTCTCGTGTCAAATGCAACAAGTTATTTGGATCTGTTTGTAATAGCACGTGTTTTACTTCATTCGAATCAGAAGTATTTTTTAAACATAAATCTAATATCACCATGGGAATGACTTGATTAAGTTGTGATCTAGATGCTATCTGATAATATATTAAGAATATGATTAAAATGTTCTAATTATATTATTGCACATAATGTAAAAACATTTGTTCTATTTAATTATTACCTGTACTTCAAACCTCCAATCCATATTGTGGTATTGAGGAACTTTTAAATTAAAATTTAAAATAGCTTCAGATAATTCTTCTTTTTTTACTGTATATAATTTACTGACTAAGATTTCTTGTTCTTTGGAAAAACCCAAACTTTTAACCAATTCTCGAAAATCATTCTGAGTAAGCTGTAATTTGTTTAAACGTGTATTATATAAAACTGAAATTAGAATGCAAGTCACAGTAAAATTATTATATCGAAGATAAATTTTACCTTGTACTTACAACCTTCCAACAGAAGATTAAGAAGAGCTTCAACAGAATGTTTTATTACTAGAGGTTCAGCTTGTAATTTTTCTGGAAATTTCAAAGAAATGTTTTATTCAATTATTCGTACATGCTGTTTCTATACACTTGGAAAATGAATAAAATTGAGGAATATAGTTATTTTAAAAGAAAAAAGAAATTAATAGAACTCTTTTGAAAAATATTGCTATGAAATATAGTTTTACAAAATCTCTATAATCTATTATTAAATTTAAGATTGTATATGTTACGTACGCGCTGCTGCGCTATATAATTTAAAATTTGGTCCTTTTTGTAAGTAGTCGATGGCCAATTTACCAAAGTCTTGTAAAACTGCAAAAAATAAAAGATTTAAATCAGTGACAAACATAAACGATGTAGGTTATGTCTATACCTTGTGTTGACTGCTCAGTAAGAAATGACAGGTGTTCTTTATGATCAACATTCAAATTTGGCAACATTGTTAATACTTTTTCAATTGACCAATAAATAAACTTTACAAGCTTATCATTAAAATAAAAATAAATAAAATGAGAACAGGGTAGATAAATACAGACCTTGTATACATACACTGTGTGATGTATCCAAGCAGAAGTGGCATATATAAGTATATTATTGAAGTAACCATTTTTAAAGAGTTATATATAAACGCCGACTGATTGGCAGTAAATACAAAATTTTCATTATCACAATGTTTGCATGATTCAATTATGCTATGAATAAAATTATGTGAATATTGTAATTACTATACGTAATTTATAATTAGTTGCTCAATTAATTATTATTACTTCAAATATAGGATATATTTTTTGTTTATTACAATTTCAATACAATTTTCGTCTTGACAAATCATTTAAATTAAGTATCAATTTTCTATTACGTAGCTTTTATACTTAATACTTTGTTTATTATTTTAACAGCACTTTTAATACAAATCATGTTTTATCCATAGGTTATTCAGGAATATGGAATATGAAATGTGGAAAAAAATGGATTTTTACCATAATGGCATTTCTGGCTTTGACCATCGGCAATGGTATTCGCGTCATCCCTTCCATCACTATCACATAAATAGTTCCTTCCATGAAAGAAACAATGCAATAAAAACACGACAATTGTATTGATTTTAAAAGCCCGCGATAGTAAAAAATGTGACTGGACCAAATGCTGAAAAATACGAGTGGGACGAATACACTCTGGTAATTTTTACAATTCATCAGTCATTAAATCAATAGATGCAGCAAACAATAAAATGTTAAAAACTAACAACACGCTCAATGTGATAAATCAAGGATATAAAATTTGTTGTAGGGTCTAATACTATCGTCTTACTTTTGGGGATATGCAGCCACGCAATTTCCCTTTGGTACTCTATTCGAACGCTTTGGCGGCAAATGTTCTGGGACTTGACATTCTTATACCATGCATTTTAACGTTCTTGACACCAGCTATCGTCTAGGGTGATTCGACAGCTATTATAATTCTACGTGTACTCATGGGCATAAACAGTGGCTCGATGTTTCCGGCGACTAGCATGATGGTATTCCAATGGACAACGCCAGCGGAAAGAACGAATGCTGCACGATCGCCTTGACGGGAGCTGAGGTTGGAACGATTCTCGGCACAATGGTGCTGACAATCATCATAAGCCACACAGATCTGCGTTGGCAAGGCGTGTTTTATTTCTTCGAAGCAGTCGGGATAATGTGGTTTCTGCTGTAGATGTTACTGTGCTACGACAATACAGAAATGCATCCATTCATTTTAGACGAGGAACTCGAGTACCTGAGTGAACGTTGGTCGAGACAGTCGCGTCAAAGACTCGCTCCGGCACTTTGGAAACGTATACTATGCTCGAAGTTAGCTTGAGCTTTTGCAGTAACGCTCTTCGGCCTCGACTTGGCCTATTTTACGGTGGTGAACGATTTACCCAAGTACATGAGTGATATCGTGAAAGTATCCATAGGAGACAATGGCCATCTGTCGTCGTTGTCGTACTTTGGCGAATGGATCGTCACGGCATGAGCGTTTGAATTGTCAATGGAATCATTGAAAAGCAGTGGATGTCCATGACAAACGCAAGAAAACTGTTTACCATGAATTCAATCGTGAGTTTGGCTGGATTCCTCGTTGCTGCCTCGTACATCGAATGCAACGAAGCATTAGTCGTACTATTCTTCTCGGCAATAACGGTCATGGGATCTCGTATCCGAGTTTGATAGTTAACGCTTTGAATCTGAGTCCAAACTATTCTGGTACTCTGTTGGCTATTGGCAATGGACTAGCTGCTCTCGGAGGCGTTTTCACTCTCTATATTATAGGTATTTTAACACTAAATCAGGCGATTGCAGAGTGAAGGCTAGTATTTTTGATTGTATTTGGCATTGCCGTAATAACCGATCTATTCCGTTTTATTCGCCAGTGCCGAAATTCAAGACTGGAACGATGTATAGATTTTAAAAATAGCAAGGACTTGGAAGTAAATATCGCTTATAAAGAAGTTGAACAAGAAGCTGTACCTCTATAAAAAGGAAAGGGAAAGTAATTAAAATGCTATTTCGAATCTGAAATGGTATCTACTTGAAGGTGAAAATAATAGCATACATCACCTGAATAAAATGATGATTTTTAGTAACGACATATCTCGTTTTTCATTGTACATCTTCCAAGTCTACACACGAAATATCAGTATAAGCTTTATCGTAAACTTCTGTTAAACTCGGCTCAGTCAGGACTCGGAGTTATTTGGACTGATAGTTATAAGATTTTTCTAAATGTCCGTTTTTTTCTTTTCAATTTGTGTGTTGCGTGCAATTTCTCGAAATCATTTGGCTGGTATAGATACTTGATATATTTAATTTTTTCATAAAAGCTCGAGCTCGAATCGTTCCAGCTTTCTTGATTATTGACTAATAGATAAAATTTATGCGATAATCTTGAGCGACCAACCATCGATGCGTTGAGAAAAAACAATCAATATCAAACTCTATTTGCAAAAGTGATACGTTAAGCGGTATTCTCGTAAAATCTGTGTATTGTAACGAGCTTACCATTTCTGAGTTGTACATGAGTTAAGCATATTTTCTTCACATTTATATGTAAATGATATGTACATTAAATTCCTGAATGATATAATAATTATCATCACTGAGATCACGTACATTGATATTCGGATTAGCATTGATAATTTATCAAAACAGTTATAAATATTGTTAAATAATGTTAATATGTTATTATCGAAACATCGATTGTATCAACATCTACAAAGATCTGATTCCAATGCGATTGATACAATTTATGGTATTATTAAAGAAAAGCAATAAATTAAAAATGTTTTTGTATGTAAACATAAGCCAACGTCACAATTTTCGATGCCATCAATCTGCATTCTTGGTCACGTAGGTACTGACCATTGAAAGAACCAGTAGCTTTATCTAAGTGATTTAATCAAGTTAATTAGGTGTGACACACTGTAGATTTAACAATATGGGTCAAAAGATAATAAAGCGCAATCTGAAAAAGAAAAGCATTCGTAATACGAATTATTCGCACGTAAACTTCGAAAGGAATTAGTTGTCTGCAATGTAAACGTGCACAGAATATTTAAAAGGAATAAGAGAAAATTTGTGTCAGAATTATATGAATTAGAGGCGAAGTGTTGAGAGTAAGCTAATTGAAAGAAGTTTCTAATTATTTTAATAATATTATTCGCTGAAGTGTGAGTTTGCTTGTGAGAATGGAAGTTTGATTTTTGAATTGCTTTTTACATGAATTTGTAACAAATACTGTTAATATAAGAATTGCTTTCCAGCCATTAAAGCCTTGAATTTAGCATTCGAATGGAAGCCTATAAAGTTATGCCAACTGTATCTTTATAGCGATTCATTAAAAATTAAAATGTTATCATCTTGGAAATCTTGTTGTAAGTAGAAAAAGTGGCGATATTATTTCTGGCTTTTCGAACGAATTCCACTTTAGCAATATAAATTATTTCAGGCTCTGGAATTTCCCAAAAATGGATATTCACTGTTCTTGCCGGTGTAGGATTATGTATAGGAAGTATATTGAGAGTTATTATTTCAATCACTATAATTGAAATGGCAATACCGACCGAAGAATCAGGAAGTTCGGACACTGGAAATTGCAAAAGTTCGAATAGTGCCAATTCGGTTAATCACACGTTATTGGTTTTTCGCAGCGCGGACGAGTCGTTAGCTCGACGCTATCCATGGGACAGCAGGACGCAGGTTCGAGGAAAATGCAAAGTTGCGAGTGCTCAGGCCTTAATTGAAAAATTGTCTGCGCAGGGAGTAATTCTGTCTTCATTTTTCTGGAGTTACACGATCGCCCAGTGCTTCTACGGGTCTTTGTCAGAGCGCTTCGGGGGCAAACATCTCCTAGGCGTGGCAATCTTCGTGCCTGCACTGCTGACTTTCATCACGCCTTATGCAGTCGATTGGGGCGGCTCGACTGCTCTCATAGTTACGCGTGTGCTCATGGGGATAGCCAACGCTGGCATGTACCCGGTTTCCAGCACAATGGTGTCGCACTGGACGACACCCGCCGAGAGAACCAAGATCGGAAATGCCGTGTACGCCGGACCACTGCTAGGCTTATTCATCGGCACCATCGCGCCTGCTCAAATCATCAAATACTCCGGCATGGGTTGGCCTTCTGTCTTTTATTTTTTCGGTGCGATAGGAATGATTTGGTTCCCATTCTGGCTGTTGTTCGTCTACGAGGATCCACAATTGCACCCTTACATATCCGACAAAGAGGCGAAATATTTAGAAAGCAGCTTGGAAGCCGAGAAGGTGCAGAGCAGACTACCTTCAGCTCCGTGGAAGCATATCTTGCTGTGCAAAGAGTTTTGGGCATTCACTTTCATGCTCGTCGGCACCAACTGGGGATACTTCGCCATGGTCAGCGATTTGCCCATCTACATGGGAAACGTCGTTGACTTTTCACTGGAGAACAACGGTTTTTTCTCGGCATTGCCCTACTTGTTCATGTGGCTCAACACCATGGTGAGCACTTGGATCAACGACAAATTATTGGAGCACCAGTGCATGTCTGTGACCAACGTCAGAAAACTATTGGCCTCGGTTTCTGTTATGGGTCCAGGTTTATTTTTAGTGCTGGCTTCGTACGCCGAGTGCGACAAGACATTCGTCGTTGTGGCATTCATGTTTGGAATAACTTTGATGGGCTGCCTTTATCCAAGTGTTATGATGAATCCCTTGGATTTGAGCCCTAATTACGCGGGTTCGCTGATGGCCGTTGGAAACGGATTGGCCGCGTCCGTGGGAATAATTACGCCGTATATCATCGGTGTTTTGACACCCAACTCAACGCTCGTCGAATGGAGATTGGTATTTTGGATTGTATTTATGTTTGCTGTCTTATCGAATGTTGTCTATCTTTTTTGGTTTAACGCCGAAATCAAGCCTTGGAACGATCCCAACTTTGAAAGAAATCAAACGAGTAATGCAAAATCGGGGAACAATGTTCAAGTCAAAGTAATTTCCTAGCGATTTGTCACGCGCATTTCGAAAAAATCTTTGTAGACAATATCATTTAACATTTTCTCGTATACGTAGTATAATTTATCTATTTTTTTATCGTATATTTTATTTGATTGTTTTACACAGTACAAACAAAATTTAGTTAATAACAATTGCTTTAAAGTTTTTTACACACAATTGTTAAGTTATTAACTATGTAGAATATATATTTTTATACATATTATTATAAATACGATATTTTTAGTGTAAATTTGTTAAGTTAAGTTTGTTTTTTCAAATATATGTTAATTTTTGTAATGCGTCTGTATTCTTTTAAACTTTAATTTTACCGTTTTCTGCGCCTCAAATGATGTATGTATTTGGGGTTACATTGAAAGTTTAGTAGTTGGTTAGATAATTTATTTGCAGCTATTTTCGAATTATAATAATCGAAATTTATATCACATTTAATTCCTTAATTATCAAATGAGAGGTGAGTTGAAATTTTCGATTATTTTTGAGCTAAATAAACTATATTTTTGTAAATTATTTCAAACTATGCTGAATCAACGGATTAGAATTTCGAAAGTGTTAATAAATTATGTATATTTTTTCTACATATTTTTTTTTATGATTGAAATGTGTCATAAATTCCAAATAATCCAATAATCTCGACGACTATTGTAACTGTTGATTGCTATTGTTATTGTTATTATTACTTCAAGAACTACGTTTATGTAGAATGCTGGAGAGGTACACTATAAGTGTCTGTACACTGTACACATTAGTTTTGGTTCCCAATAGTTATTAGCATGTATAGACTTTTCTCCCTTACGACTTTTGAAATGCGTGGGGCTCGAACCCATGGTCTTTTGCACAGTACCCACACTCTTATCCACTGAGGGAATGTGACTCCAATCTAACATTGGAATTTTATCAAATTATACAGATATCGCCTATAATCTCGCTATCTTGTTTTCGAACAAGCAAAATCAAACAAGATTAATTGTATTATTTTTTAAAGTAATCATTTTTTAACAGTTGTCATAATATACGACCTTAAATGATAATAAATCAGTTCTTAAAATTTTTAGAATTTTTAATGACATTTCAAGCAATTGTAAGTCGACGTCATTTACAATCAACGTTAAATCGGAATTTTAAATAAGATTTAGATTGAAAGAGTTGCTCGATCATGAATTCACCCTCGTAATGTATGCATGGAGTACATATCTCTCCGTTTCCTTTAATTCTAATAAAATTTTTCCCTACACTAATTTCGAAATAATTTTTTAGTTTTATGCTATTATTATAATTGTAAATTTGTTATTATTCGAGTTAAACGATGTGTATATATTTTAACATATGAGTTATTTATAGCCTAATCATTATTTATAATAAAAATTATGACATTGCATCTCTCTTTTTTAACTTCATTAGACTGTCCTACGACATTTCCAAAAATATTCCAATATTTTTTTTTATATACAGTTTTATGGAAACTGATTGTAATGATTGCATGTTATCATTTGTATCTGTAAATAAGTACAACAGCAACCAGTTGAAATTCGTAGTCTTTTGCAAAGGTTTGACTCGGTCCAATGCTGAGAATCCGACCATTCAATCAAAAAGTTCTTTTTCTATAGTCGTACCGTTTCTAGCTATGTTTTCAATCCATCGGCTAAATGATTCGGCTTCGTTCCACGTTTCACTTAGTGATATCACATCAATTTAAAATTCAGGGCAATCGAAAACAAAAATTCACTGTACGTAAGAACGTAAGTAATTGATTTTGCATATAAAATTTATTGTAAAACTTGTCTCACAGGAATTTAGGAAAAATTTTGAAATTCCAATTCTTCGAGAATAAGACCTTGCTGGCACCATTGATAAAGAATGTTAACTAGCTCAAGAAAGATTACGAGAGTTAGTCACAATTGTAAATAAATGTCTTATTAGACGTACCAATGTCTTACTATCAAAATATCAAAATTGCCTTTAAAGTATAAATTAGCAGTCTGCATAAAAATGACTAAACTACAAATACAGCTGTACAAAAACTTCATTAAGAGCGATAGTATTAAAAGGTCTATACAAGGAATTTTTTCGTAATTTTCTCGAAATTTCAAGATTTATCACGTTTTTCGTGAATTTGTTGAAATTTCAAGATTTTTCACATTTTTCGTGAATTTGTCGAAATTTCAAGATTTTTCATCTTTTTCGTCAATTTATCGAAATTTCAAGATTTTTCACCTTTTTCATAAATTTTATCAAAATTTCAAGATTTTTCACTATTTTTATATATTTGATGTAATTTCAAAATTGTACACATTTTTAATCAAATTGTCGAAATTTCAAGATTTTTCACTATTTTTATATATTTGATGTAATTTCAAAATTGTACACATTTTTAATCAAATTGTCGAAATTTCAAGATTTTTCACTTTTTTCGTCAATTTGACGAAATTATCCCAGATAACACAGCCTGCTAGCACGGTCTGGCACACGCGTGCTCGTCACGGCGTGCCGTCATAATGCAAGTACAGTGGGCGCACGAAAAGCGACGCTCGCCGTGCCGTCAGAATGCGAGCATAATACAAGTCAGAATGCTGTCATTCTGCGGTGATGCAAAAAATAAAATTAGAATAGGCATTACGACGTGGGTTGATTATTTTTCCATACTTATGTATTTTTAATAATATAAATAATTTATTTGACAATAAAAATATATTAAAATATATCTGTCTTTATTTCTATGTAATAATTTCTTTTATTGTATACAAAATACAAATTTGAATATCCATACATATACGTTCGATCGTCATCGATTAATAACGATTTGTTTGAAAATCGTTCTCTTAAAACGTTTAACGTTTTTTACCAGTAATTGTGATTGCTTTTAAAGTAATTAAAAATACTAATTGTGACTGCTATTAAACCGTTAAATTATTGTAAGAGTGTTCCTTGTGTAGTGGAGTCGCATTTTAAATAAAAGTAAGTAAAAATAAAAATTATTAACAATTTTCTTAAAAATTCTACTAGAGGATAAAATAATTATTTAAATTATGATAACTGTGATATATGAAATATTAGTATTTGTATCGAATAATTAAATAGTACAAAATAGTTTATAAAATAAGGAAGTAAAATAAGGTAAAAAATGAAATTGTTTTTATATAGTTTAGATTTTTCATAATTAAGTGCATACTCAGGCTAATCAAAGTTTGATATAGTTTTGCTACAATCATGGTGAAAAAGTACATACTTCACTTCTCCATCCCAATTCCTGAACTCTAGCTCTCCCAATCCTAACTATCGAGCTCATTCTCTCAATCCTAACCATTGGACTCTTAACCGCTCAATGCCAATCTACAAACTCTTGCTCTCTCAATCCCAACTCCAAAAATCTTTCTCTCTAAATCCCAACTTAACCAATCTCTCTTTACTAATCCATCCCAACACCCAAACACTCTCTCTCTCTCTCTTAATGCCAACCTATACATTCTTTATATTTCAATCCCAACGTACGAACTCTTTATCTCTCAATCCCAACTCTCGAACTCTATCTATTTAAATCCTAACTCTCTAACTCTTTTGCCGTCAATCCCAACTCCCAAACTCTTACTCTCTGTATCGCAACTCCAGAAACTCTATCTCTCTCATTCCCAACTTAAGAACACTGTATATTTCAATCCTAACACTCGAACTCTCGCACCAACATCCCAACTCCCGAGCTCTTGCTCTCTCTATCCCAACACCCGAACTCTATCTCTCTCGACCCTAACTCTCAAACCCTTACTCCCACAATCCTAACTCTCGATCTCTTGACCTCTAAAACCCATTCCTCGATCTCTTGACCTCTAAATCCCAACTCTCGAACTCTTACTCTCTCAATCCTAACATTAGGGGAAAGAGTTCGAGAGTTAGGGTCGAGAGAGATCGAAGTCGGGTGTTGGGATAGAAAGAGCAAGAGCTCGGGAGTTGGGTTGGAGCGGTAAGAGTTCGAGAGTTAGGGTAGAAAGAGATAGAGTTCGCATGTTGGGATTGAGGGGGCAAGATTTCGAGAGTTGGGAATGAGAGAGAAAGAGAGAAATGAGATGGGATGTAAAGAGCAAGAGTTCACGAGTTAGGATTCAGAGAGTAAGAGTACGAGATTTGGGATTTAGAGGTCAAGAGTTCGAGAGTTAGGATTGTGGGACTAAAAGTTCGAGAGTTAGGGTCGAGAGAGATAGAGTTCGTGTGTTGGGATAGAGAGAGCAAGAGCTCGGTAGTTGGGATTTGGAGCAAGAGTTCGAGAGTTAGGATTGAGAGAGAATGAGCTCGATAGTTGGGATTGGGAGAGATAGAGTTCAGTAATTGGGATGGAAAGGTGAAGAGTTCAGAAGTTGGGATTGAGAGAGAAAGAGTTGGAGAGTTAGGATTGAGAAAGCAAGAATTCTTAGGTTTTCATTGAGATAGAAAGAGTTCAAGAATTGGCATATAGATTTCAAGAGATCGAGAGTTGGGATTTAGAGGTTAAGAGTTCGAGACTTAGGGTAGAGAGAGATAGAGTTCGGATGTTGGGATAGAGTGACCAAGATTTCGGGAGTTGTGTTGGAGGAGCAAGTGTTCGTGAGATAGGATTGAAATTGACAGAGTTCTTAGGTTGGGATTGGGTGGGCAAGAGGTCGAGAGTTGGTATTGAGAGAGCTAGAGTTCTTAGGTTGGGATTGAGAGGATAATAATGCGAGAGTTGGGTATGAGAGATAAAGAGTTCGGACGTTGGGATTGAGGAGGCAAGATCTCGAGAGTAGTGTTGGAGGTGCAAGAGTTCGAGAGTTAGGATTGAAATTGACAGAGTTCTTATGTTGGGATTGTGAGCTCAAGAGATCGAGAGTTGGGATTGAGAGATAAAGTGTTCGGACATTGGGATTGAGGGGGCAAGATTTCGAGATTTGGGAATGAGAGAGAATGAGTTCAGGAGATGGGATGTAAAGAGCAAGAGTTCAAGAGTTAGGATTGAGAGAGTAAGAGTATGAGAGTTGGGATTTAGAGGTTAATAGATCGAGAGTTGGGTTTTAGAGGTCAAAGGATCGAGAGTTAGGATTGTGGATGTAAGAGTTCGAGAGTTAGGGTCGAGAAAGATAGAGTTCGGATGTTGGGATAGAAAGAGCAAGAGCTCGGTAGTTGGGATGTTGGAGCAAGAGTTCGAGAGTTAGGATTGAGAAAGCAAGAATTCTTAGGTTTGCATTGAGATAGAAAGAGTTCGAGAATTGGCATTTAGATTTCAAGAGATCGAGAGTTGGGATTTAACGGTTAAGAGCGGTTCAATAGTAACTCTCGAACTCTTACCGCTCCAACCCAACTCCCGAGCTCTTGCTCTCTCTATCCCAACACCCGAACTCTATCTCTCTCGACCATAACTCTCGAACCCTTACTCCCACAATCCTAACTCTCGATCTCTTGACCACTAAAACCCATCCCTCGATCTCGTGACCTCTAAATCCCAACTCTCGAACTCTTACTCTCTCAATCCTAACTCTTGAACTCTTGCTCTTTACATCCCATCTCCTGAACTCTTTCTCTCTCATTCCCAACTCTCGAAATCTTGCCCCCTCAATCCCAACGTCCGAACCCTTTATCTCTCAATCCCAATTCTCGATCCTTTGACCTCCCAATCCCAACCTAAGAACTCTGTCAATTTCAATCCTAACTCTCGAACTCTTGCACCTCCAACACTACTCCCGAGATCTTGCCCCCTCAATCCCAACGTCCGAACTCTTTATCTCACAATCCCAACTCTCGAATTATTGACCTCTCAATCCCAACCTAAGAACTCTAGCTCTCTCAATACCAACTCTCAACCTCTTGCCCACCCAATCCCAACCTAAGAACTCTGTCAATTTCAATCCTAACTCTCGAACTCTTGCTACTCCAACCCAACTCCCGAGCTCTTGCTCTCTCTATCCCAACACCCGAACTCTATCTCTCTCGACTCTAACTCTCGAAATCTTACTCCCACAATACTAACTCTCGAACTCTTGACCTATAAAACCCAACTTTCGATCTCTTGACCTCTAAATCCCAACTCTCGAGCTCTTACTCTTTCAATCCTAACTCTTGAACTCTCTCAATTTCAATCCTAACTCTCGAACTCTTGCTCCTCCAACACAACTACCGAGATCTTGCCCCCTCAATCCCAACGTCCGAACTCTTGATCTCTCATACCCAACTCTCGAATTATTGATCTCTAAATCCCAACTCTCGATCTCTTGAAATCTAAATGCCAATTCTCGAACTCTTTCTATCGCAATGCAACACTAAGAATTCTCGATTTCTCAATCTTAACTCTCAAACTCTTTCTCTCTCAATCCCAACTCCTGAACTCTTCACCTCTCCATCCGAATTACTGAACTCTATCTCTCCCAATCCCAACTATCGAGCTCATTCTCTCTCATTCCCAACTCTCGAAATCTTAACCTCTAAATCCCAACTCTCGATCTCTTGAAATCTAAATGCCAATTCTCGAACTCTTTCTATCTCAATGCAAACCTAAGAACTCTAGCTCTCTCAATACCAACTCTCGACCTCTTGCCCACCCAATCCCAACCTAAGAACTCTGTCAATTTCAATCCTAACTCTCGAACTCTTGCTACTCCAACCCAACTCCCGAGCTCTTGCTCTCTCTATCCCAACACCCGAACTCTATCTCTCTCGACTCTAACTCTCGAAATCTTACTCCCACAATACTAACTCGCAAACTCTTGACCTATAAAACCCAACTTTCGATCTCTTGACCTCTAAATCCCAACTCTCGAACTCTTACTCTCTCAATCCTAACTCTTGAACTCTTGCTCTTTCCATCCCATCTCCTGAACTCTTGCTCTCTCATTCTCAACTCTCGAAATCTTGCCCCCGCAAACCAAACGTCCAAACTCTTTATCTCTCAATCCCAACTCTCGATCCTTTGACCTCCCAATCCCAACCTAAGAACTCTGTCAATTTCAATCCTAACTCTCGAACTCTTGCTTCTCCAACACTACTCCCGAGATCTTGCCCCCTCAATCCCAACGTCCGAACTCTTTATCTCTCATACCCAACTCTCTAATTATTGACCTCTCAATCCCAACCTAAGAACTCAAGCTCTCTCAATACCAACTCTCGACCTCTTGCCCACCTAATCCGAACCTAAGAACTCTGTCGATTTCAATCCTATCTCTCGAACTCTTGCTACTCCAACCCAACTCCCGAGCTTTTGCTCTCTCTATCCCAACACCCGAACTCTATCTCTCTCGACTCTAACTCTCGAACTCTTATTCCCACAATACTAACTTTTGAACTCTTGCTCCTCCAACACTAATCCCGAGATCTTGCCCCCTCAATCCCAACGTCCGAAATCTTTATCTCTCATACCCAGCTCTCGAATTATTGACCTCTCAATCCCAAACTAAGAACTCAAGCTCTCTCAATACCAACTCTCGACCTCTTGCCCACCTAATCCGAACCTAAGAACTCTGTCGATTTCAATCCTATCTCTCGAACTCTTGTTATTCCAACCCAACTCCCGAGCTTTTGCTCTCTCTATCCCAACACCCGAACTCTACCTCTCTCGACTCTAACTCTCGAACTCTTACTCCCACAATACTAACTCGCAAACTCTTGACCTATAAAACCCAACTTTCGATCTCTTGACCTCTAAATCCCAACTCTCGAACTCTTACTCTCTCAATCCTAACTCTTGAACTCTTGCTCTTTCCATCCCATCTCCTGAACTCTTGCTCTCTCATTCTCAACCCTCGAAATCTTGCCCCCGCAATCCCAACGTCCAAACTCATTATTTCTCAATCCCAACTCTCGATCCTTTGACCTCCCAATCCCAACCTAAGGACTCTGTCAATTTCAATCCTAACTCTCGAACTCTTGCTTCTCCAACACTACTCCCGAGATCTTGCCCCCTCAATCCCAACGTCCGAACTCTTTATCTCTCAATCCCAACTCTCGAATTATTGACCTCTCAATCCCAACCTAAGAACTCTAGCTCTCTCAATACCAACTCTCGACCTCTTGCCCACCTAATCCGAACCTAAGAACTCTGTCGATTTCAATCCTATCTCTCGAACTCTTGTTATTCCAACCCAACTCCGAGCTTTTGCTCTCTCTATCCCAACACCCGAACTCTATCTCTCTCGACTCCAACTCTCGAACTCTTACTCCCACAATACTAACTCTCGAACACTTGACCTATAAAACCCAACTTTCGATCTCTTGACCTCGAAATAGCAACTCTCGAACTCTTACTCTCTCAATCCTAACTCTTGAACTCTTGCTCTTTACATCCCATCTCCTGAACTCTTTCTCTCTCATTCCCAACTCTCGAAATCTTGCCCCCTCAATCCCAACGTCCGAACCCTTTATCTCTCAATCCCAACTCTCGATCCTTTGACCTCCCAATCCCAACCTAAGAACTCTGTCAATTTCAATCCTAACTCTCGAACTCTTGCACCTCCAACACTACTCCCGAGATCTTGCCCCCTCAATCCCAACGTCCGAACTCTTTATCTCTCAATCCCAACTCTCGAATTATTGACCTCTCAATCCCAACCTAAGAACTCTAGCTCTCTCAATACCAACTCTCGACCTCTTGCCCACCCAATCCCAACCTAAGAACTCTGTCGATTTCAATCCTATCTCTCGAACTCTTGCTACTCCAACCCAACTCCCGAGCTTTTGCTCTCTCTATCCCAACACCCGAACTCTATCTCTCTCGACTCTAACTCTCGAACTCTTATTCCCACAATACTAACTTTTGAACTCTTGCTCCTCCAACACTAATCCCGAGATCTTGCCCCCTCAATCCCAACGTCCGAAATCTTTATCTCTCATACCCAGCTCTCGAATTATTGACCTCTCAATCCCAAACTAAGAACTCAAGCTCTCTCAATACCAACTCTCGACCTCTTGCCCACCTAATCCGAACCTAAGAACTCTGTCGATTTCAATCCTATCTCTCGAACTCTTGTTATTCCAACCCAACTCCCGAGCTTTTGCTCTCTCTATCCCAACACCCGAACTCTACCTCTCTCGACTCTAACTCTCGAACTCTTACTCCCACAATACTAACTCGCAAACTCTTGACCTATAAAACCCAACTTTCGATCTCTTGACCTCTAAATCCCAACTCTCGAACTCTTACTCTCTCAATCCTAACTCTTGAACTCTTGCTCTTTCCATCCCATCTCCTGAACTCTTGCTCTCTCATTCTCAACCCTCGAAATCTTGCCCCCGCAATCCCAACGTCCAAACTCATTATTTCTCAATCCCAACTCTCGATCCTTTGACCTCCCAATCCCAACCTAAGGACTCTGTCAATTTCAATCCTAACTCTCGAACTCTTGCTTCTCCAACACTACTCCCGAGATCTTGCCCCCTCAATCCCAACGTCCGAACTCTTTATCTCTCAATCCCAACTCTCGAATTATTGACCTCTCAATCCCAACCTAAGAACTCTAGCTCTCTCAATACCAACTCTCGACCTCTTGCCCACCTAATCCGAACCTAAGAACTCTGTCGATTTCAATCCTATCTCTCGAACTCTTGTTATTCCAACCCAACTCCGAGCTTTTGCTCTCTCTATCCCAACACCCGAACTCTATCTCTCTCGACTCCAACTCTCGAACTCTTACTCCCACAATACTAACTCTCGAACACTTGACCTATAAAACCCAACTTTCGATCTCTTGACCTCGAAATAGCAACTCTCGAACTCTTACTCTCTCAATCCTAACTCTTGAACTCTTGCTCTTTACATCCCATCTCCTGAACTCTTTCTCTCTCATTCCCAACTCTCGAAATCTTGCCCCCTCAATCCCAACGTCCGAACCCTTTATCTCTCAATCCCAACTCTCGATCCTTTGACCTCCCAATCCCAACCTAAGAACTCTGTCAATTTCAATCCTAACTCTCGAACTCTTGCACCTCCAACACTACTCCCGAGATCTTGCCCCCTCAATCCCAACGTCCGAACTCTTTATCTCTCAATCCCAACTCTCGAATTATTGACCTCTCAATCCCAACCTAAGAACTCTAGCTCTCTCAATACCAACTCTCGACCTCTTGCCCACCCAATCCCAACCTAAGAACTCTGTCGATTTCAATCCTATCTCTCGAACTCTTGCTACTCCAACCCAACTCCCGAGCTCTTGCTCTCTCTACCCCAACACCCGAACTCTATTTCTATCGACCCTACCTCTCGAAATCTTACTCCCACAAACCTAACTCTTGAACTCTTGCTCTTTACATCCCCTCTCCTGAACTCTTTCTCTCTCATTCTCAACTCTCGAAATCTTTCCCCCTCAGGATTCTCTAGGATTGAAATTGACAGAGTTCTTATGTTGGGATTGTGAGCTCAAGAGATCGAGAGTTGGGATTGAGAGATAAAGTGTTCGGACATTGGGATTGAGGGGGCAAGATTTCGAGATTTGGGAATGAGAGAGAATGAGTTCAGGAGATGGGATGTAAAGAGCAAGAGTTCAAGAGTTAGGATTGAGAGAGTAAGAGTACGAGAGTTGGGATTTAGAGGTTAATAGATCGAGAGTTGGGTTTTAGAGGTCAAAGGATCGAGAGTTAGGATTGTGGATGTAAGAGTTCGAGAGTTAGGGTCGAGAAAGATAGAGTTCGGATGTTGGGATAGAAAGAGCAAGAGCTCGGTAGTTGGGATGTTGGAGCAAGAGTTCGAGAGTTAGGATTGAGAAAGCAAGAATTCTTAGGTTTGCATTGAGATAGAAAGAGTTCGAGAATTGGCATTTAGATTTCAAGAGATCGAGAGTTGGGATTTAACGGTTAAGAGCGGTTCAATAGTAACTCTCGAACTCTTACCGCTCCAACCCAACTCCCGAGCTCTTGCTCTCTCTATCCCAACACCCGAACTCTATCTCTCTCGACCATAACTCTCGAACCCTTACTCCCACAATCCTAACTCTCGATCTCTTGACCACTAAAACCCATCCCTCGATCTCGTGACCTCTAAATCCCAACTCTCGAACTCTTACTCTCTCAATCCTAACTCTTGAACTCTTGCTCTTTACATCCCATCTCCTGAACTCTTTCTCTCTCATTCCCAACTCTCGAAATCTTGCCCCCTCAATCCCAACGTCCGAACCCTTTATCTCTCAATCCCAACTCTCGATCCTTTGACCTCCCAATCCCAACCTAAGAACTCTGTCAATTTCAATCCTAACTCTCGAACTCTTGCACCTCCAACACTACTCCCGAGATCTTGCCCCCTCAATCCCAACGTCCGAACTCTTTATCTCTCAATCCCAACTCTCGAATTATTGACCTCTCAATCCCAACCTAAGAACTCTAGCTCTCTCAATACCAACTCTCGACCTCTTGCCCACCCAATCCCAACCTAAGAACTCTGTCAATTTCAATCCTAACTCTCGAACTCTTGCTACTCCAACCCAACTCCCGAGCTCTTGCTCTCTTTATCCCAACACCCGAACTCTATCTCTCTCGACTCTAACTCTCGAAATCTTACTCCCACAATACTAACTCGCAAACTCTTGACCTATAAAACCCAACTTTCGATCTATTGACCTCTAAATCCCAACTCTCGAACTCTTACTCTCAATCCTAACTCTCGAACTCTTTCTCTTTACATCCCATCTCCTGAACTCTTCTTCTCTCATTCTCAACTCTCGAAATCTTTCCCCCTCAATCCCAACGTCCGAGCTCTTTATCTCAAAATCCCAACTCTCGATCCTTTGACCTTCCAATCCCAACCTAAGAACTCTGTCAATTTCAATCCTAACTCTCGAACTCTTGCTCCTCCAACACTACTCCCGAGATCTTGCCCCTCAATCCCAACGTCCGAACTCTTTATCTCTCATACCCAACTCTCTAATAATTGACCTCTCAATCCCAACCTAAGAACTCAAGCTCTCTCAATACCAACTCTCGACCTCTTGCCCACCCAATCCCAACCTAAGAACTCTGTCGATTTCAATCCTATCTCTCGAACTCTTGCTACTCCAACCCAACTCCCGAGCTCTTGCTCTCTCTATCCCAACACCCGAACTCTATCTCTATCGACCCTAACTCTCGAAATCTTACTCCCACAAACCTAACTCTTGAACTCTTGCTCTTTACATCCCCTCTCCTGAACTCTTTCTCTCTCATTCTCAACTCTCGAAATCTTTCCCCCTCAATTCCAACGTCCGAACTCTGTATCTCTCAATCCCAACTCTCGATCCTTTGACCTCCCAATCCCAACCTAAGAACTCTGTCAATTTCAATCCTAACTCTCGAACTCTTGCTTCTCCAACACTACTCCCGAGATCTTGCCCCCTCAATCCTAACGTCCGAACTCTTTATCTCTCATACCCAACTCTCGAATTATTGACCTCTCAATCCCAACCTAAGAACTCAAGCTCTCTCCACACCAACTCTTGACCTCTTGCCCACCCAATCCCAACCTAAGAACTCTGTCGATTTCAATCCTATCTCTCGAACTCTTGATACTCCAAGTCAACTCCCGAGCTCTTGCTCTCTCTATCCCAACACCCGAACTCTATCTCTCTCGACTCTAACTCTCGAACTCTTACTCTCACAATACTAACTCTCGAACTCTTGACCTATAAAACCCAACTTTCGATCTCTTGACCTCTAAATCCCAACTCTCGAACTCTTACTCTCTCAATCCTAACTCTTGAACTCTTGCTCTTTCCATCCCATCTCCTGAACTCTTGCTCTCTCATTCTCAACTCTCGAAATCTTGCCCCCGCAAACCAAACGTCCAAACTCTTTCAATCCTAACTCTTGAACTCTCTCAATTTCAATCCTAACTCTCGAACTCTTGCTCCTCCAACACTACTTCCGAGATCTTGCCCCTCAATCCCAACGTCCGAACTCTTTATCTCTCATACCCAACTCTCTAATAATTGACCTCTCAATCCCAACCTAAGAACTCAAGCTCTCTCAATACCAACTCTCGACCTCTTGCCCACCCAATCCCAACCTAAGAACTCTGTCAATTTCAATCCTAACTCTCGAACTCTTGCTACTCCAACCCAACTGCCGAGCTCTTGCTCTCTCTATCCCAATACCCGAACTCTATCTCTCTCGACTCCAACTCTCGAACTCTTACTCCCACAATACTAACTCTCGAACACTTGACCTATAAAACCCAACTTTCGATCTCTTGACCTCTAAATAGCAACTCTCGAACTCTTACTCTCTCAATCCTAACTCTTGAACTCTTGCTCTTTCCATCCCATCTCCTGAACTCTTGCTCTCTCATTCTCAACTCTCGAAATCTAGCCCCCGCAATCCCAACTTCCAAACTCTTTATCTCTCAATCCCAACTCTCGATCCTTTGACCTCCCAATCCCAACCTAAGGACTCTGTCAATTTCAATCCTAACTCTCGAACTCTTGCTTCTCCAACACTACTCCCGAGATCTTGCCCCCTCAATCCCAACGTCCGAACTCTTTATCTCTCAATCCCAACTCTCGAATTATTGACCTCTCAATCCCAACCTAAGAACTCTAGCTCTCTCAATACCAACTCTCGACCTCTTGCCCACCCAATCCCAACCTAAGAACTCTGTCAATTTCAATCCTAACTCTCGAACTCTTGCTACTCCAACCCAACTCCCGAGCTCTTGCTCTCTCTATCCCAACACCCGAACTCTATCTCTCTCGACTCTAACTCTCGAAATCTTACTCCCACAATACTAACTCGCAAACTCTTGACCTATAAAACCCAACTTTCGATCTCTTGACCTCTAAATCCCAACTCTCGAACTCTTACTCTCTCAATCCTAACTCTTGAACTCTTGCTCTTTCCATCCCATCTCCTGAACTCTTGCTCTCTCATTCTCAACTCTCGAAATCTTGCCCCCGCAAACCAAACGTCCAAACTCTTTATCTCTCAATCCCAACTCTCGATCCTTTGACCTCCCAATCCCAACCTAAGAACTCTGTCAATTTCAATCCTGACTCTCGAACTCTTGTTCCTCCAACACTACTCCCGAGATCTTGCCCCCTCAATCCCAACGTCCGAACTCTTTATCTCTCATACCCAACTCTCTAATTATTGACCTCTCAATCCCAACCTAAGAACTCAAGCTCTCTCAATACCAACTCTCGACCTCTTGCCCACCTAATCCGAACCTAAGAACTCTGTCGATTTCAATCCTATCTCTCGAACTCTTGCTACTCCAACCCAACTCCCGAGCTTTTGCTCTCTCTATCCCAACACCCGAACTCTATCTCTCTCGACTCTAACTCTCGAACTCTTATTCCCACAATACTAACTTTCGAACTCTTGCTCCTCCAACACTAATCCCGAGATCTTGCCCCCTTAATCCCAACGTCCGAAATCTTTATCTCTCATACCCAGCTCTCGAATTATTGACCTCTCAATCCCAAACTAAGAACTCAAGCTCTCTCAATACCAACTCTCGACCTCTTGCCCACCTAATCCGAACCTAAGAACTCTGTCAATTTCAATCCTAACTCTCGAACTCTTGCTTCTCCAACACTACTCCCGAGATCTTGCCCCCTCAATCCCAACGTCCGAACTCTTTATCTCTCAATCCCAACTCTCGAATTATTGACCTCTCAATCCCAACCTAAGAACTCAAGCTCTCTCCACACCAACTCTTGACCTCTTGCCCACCCAATCCCAACCTAAGAACTCTGTCGATTTCAATCCTATCTCTCGAACTCTTGATACTCCAAGTCAACTCCCGAGCTCTTGCTCTCTCTATCCCAACACCCGAACTCTATCTCTCTCGACTCTAACTCTCGAACTCTTACTCTCACAATACTAACTCTCGAACTCTTGACCTATAAAACCCAACTTTCGATCTCTTGACCTCTAAATCCCAACTCTCGAACTCTTACTCTCTCAATCCTAACTCTTGAACTCTTGCTCTTTCCATCCCATCTCCTGAACTCTTGCTCTCTCATTCTCAACTCTCGAAATCTTGCCCCCGCAAACCAAACGTCCAAACTCTTTCAATCCTAACTCTTGAACTCTCTCAATTTCAATCCTAACTCTCGAACTCTTGCTCCTCCAACACTACTTCCGAGATCTTGCCCCTCAATCCCAACGTCCGAACTCTTTATCTCTCATACCCAACTCTCTAATAATTGACCTCTCAATCCCAACCTAAGAACTCAAGCTCTCTCAATACCAACTCTCGACCTCTTGCCCACCCAATCCCAACCTAAGAACTCTGTCAATTTCAATCCTAACTCTCGAACTCTTGCTACTCCAACCCAACTGCCGAGCTCTTGCTCTCTCTATCCCAATACCCGAACTCTATCTCTCTCGACTCCAACTCTCGAACTCTTACTCCCACAATACTAACTCTCGAACACTTGACCTATAAAACCCAACTTTCGATCTCTTGACCTCTAAATAGCAACTCTCGAACTCTTACTCTCTCAATCCTAACTCTTGAACTCTTGCTCTTTCCATCCCATCTCCTGAACTCTTGCTCTCTCATTCTCAACTCTCGAAATCTAGCCCCCGCAATCCCAACTTCCAAACTCTTTATCTCTCAATCCCAACTCTCGATCCTTTGACCTCCCAATCCCAACCTAAGGACTCTGTCAATTTCAATCCTAACTCTCGAACTCTTGCTTCTCCAACACTACTCCCGAGATCTTGCCCCCTCAATCCCAACGTCCGAACTCTTTATCTCTCAATCCCAACTCTCGAATTATTGACCTCTCAATCCCAACCTAAGAACTCTAGCTCTCTCAATACCAACTCTCGACCTCTTGCCCACCCAATCCCAACCTAAGAACTCTGTCAATTTCAATCCTAACTCTCGAACTCTTGCTACTCCAACCCAACTCCCGAGCTCTTGCTCTCTCTATCCCAACACCCGAACTCTATCTCTCTCGACTCTAACTCTCGAAATCTTACTCCCACAATACTAACTCGCAAACTCTTGACCTATAAAACCCAACTTTCGATCTCTTGACCTCTAAATCCCAACTCTCGAACTCTTACTCTCTCAATCCTAACTCTTGAACTCTTGCTCTTTCCATCCCATCTCCTGAACTCTTGCTCTCTCATTCTCAACTCTCGAAATCTTGCCCCCGCAAACCAAACGTCCAAACTCTTTATCTCTCAATCCCAACTCTCGATCCTTTGACCTCCCAATCCCAACCTAAGAACTCTGTCAATTTCAATCCTGACTCTCGAACTCTTGTTCCTCCAACACTACTCCCGAGATCTTGCCCCCTCAATCCCAACGTCCGAACTCTTTATCTCTCATACCCAACTCTCTAATTATTGACCTCTCAATCCCAACCTAAGAACTCAAGCTCTCTCAATACCAACTCTCGACCTCTTGCCCACCTAATCCGAACCTAAGAACTCTGTCGATTTCAATCCTATCTCTCGAACTCTTGCTACTCCAACCCAACTCCCGAGATTTTGCTCTCTCTATCCCAACACCCGAACTCTATCTCTCTCGACTCTAACTCTCGAACTCTTATTCCCACAATACTAACTTTCGAACTCTTGCTCCTCCAACACTAATCCCGAGATCTTGCCCCCTCAATCCCAACGTCCGAAATCTTTATCTCTCATACCCAGCTCTCGAATTATTGACCTCTCAATCCCAAACTAAGAACTCTAGCTCTCTCAATACCAACTCTCGACCTCTTGCCCACCTAATCCGAACCTAAGAACTCTGTCAATTTCAATCCTAACTCTCGAACTCTTGCTTCTCCAACACTACTCCCGAGATCTTGCCCCCTCAATCCCAACGTCCGAACTCTTTATCTCTCAATCCCAACTCTCGAATTATTGACCTCTCAATCCCAACCTAAGAACTCTAGCTCTCTCAATACCAACTCTCGACCTCTTGCCCACCTAATCCGAACCTAAGAACTCTGTCGATTTCAATCCTATCTCTCGAACTCTTGTTATTCCAACCCAACTCCCGAGCTTTTGCTCTCTCTATCCCAACACCCGAACTCTATCTCTCTCGACTCCAACTCTCGAACTCTTACTCCCACAATACTAACTCTCGAACACTTGACCTATAAAACCCAACTTTCGATCTCTTGACCTCTAAATAGCAACTCTCGAACTCTTACTCTCTCAATCCTAACTCTTGAACTCTTGCTCTTTCCATCCCATCTCCTGAACTCTTGCTCTCTCATTCTCAACTCTCGAAATCTAGCCCCCGCAATCCCAACTTCCAAACTCTTTATCTCTCAATCCCAACTCTCGATCCTTTGACCTCCCAATCCCAACCTAAGGACTCTGTCAATTTCAATCCTAACTCTCGAACTCTTGCTTCTCCAACACTACTCCCGAGATCTTGCCCCCTCAATCCCAACGTCCGAACTCTTTATCTCTCAATCCCATCTCTCGAATTATTGACCTCTCAATCCCAACCTAAGAACTCAAGCTCTCCCAATGCCAACTCTCGACCTCTTGCCTACCCAATCCCAACCTAAGAACTCTGTCGATTTCAATCCTATATCTCGAACTTTTGCTCCTCCAACACAACTACCGAGATCTTGCCCCCTCAATCCCAACGTCCGAACTCTTGATCTCTCATACCCAACTCTCGAATTATTGATCTCTAAATCCCAACTCTCGATCTCTTGAAATCTAAATGCCAATTCTCGAACTCTTTCTATCGCAATGCAACACTAAGAATTCTCGATTTCTCAATCTTAACTCTCGAACTCTTTCTCTCTCAATCCCAACTCCTGAACTCTTCACCTCTCCATCCGAATTACTGAACTCTATCTCTCCCAATCCCAACTATCGAGCTCATTCTCTCTCATTCCCAACTCTCGAAATCTTAACCTCTAAATCCCAACTCTCGATCTCTTGAAATCTAAATGCCAATTCTCGAACTCTTTCTATCTCAATGCAAACCTAAGAATACTTGCTTTTTCAATCCCAACTCTCGAAATCTTGCCCCCTCAATCCCAACTCTCGAACTCTTACTCTCAATCCTAACTCTTGAACTCTTGCTCTTTACATCCCATCTGCTGAACTCTTCTTCTCTCATTCTCAACTCTCGAAATCTTTCCCCCGCAATCCCAACGTCCAAACTCTTTATCTCTCAATCCCAACTCTCGAATTATTGACCTCTCAATCCCAACCTAAGAACTCTAGCTCTCTCAATACCAACTCTCGACCTCTTGCCCACCTAATCCGAACCTAAGAACTCTGTCGATTTCAATCCTATCTCTCGAACTCTTGTTATTCCAACCCAACTCCCGAGCTTTTGCTCTCTCTATCCCAACACCCGAACTCTATCTCTCTCGACCCTAACTCACGAACTCTTACTCCCACAATACTAACACTCGAACTCTTGACCTCTAAAACCCAACTTTCGATCTCTTGACCTCTAAATCCCAACTCTGGAACTCCTACTCTCTCAATCCTAACTCTTGAACTCTTGCTCTTTCCATCCCATCTCCTGAACTCTTTCTCTCTCATTCCCAATTCTAGAACTCTTGCCCTCAGATCCCAGCCTAAAAAACTCTGTCAATTTCAATCCTAACTCTCGAACTGTTGCTCGTCCAACCCAACTCCCGAGATCTTAATCTCTCTATCCCAACATCCGAACTCTATCTCTCTCGAACTCTTACTCCCACGATCCTAACTCTCGATCTCTTGACCTCTAAAACCCAACTCTCGATCTCTTTACCTCTAAATCACAACTCTCGAACTCTTAGTATTTCAATCCCAACATACGAACTCTTTTGCTGTCAATCATAACTTCAAAACTCTTTCTCATTCAATCCCAACTATCAAACTCTTTCTCTCTCAATCCCAACTCTCGAACTCTTTCTCCATCAATCCCAACTCTCGAACTCTTTCTCTCTCAATCCCGACTCTCGAACTCTAGACTTATCGATCCTAACTATCGAACTCTTTTGACAGCAAAAGAATTCGTAGTTTGGGATTGAAATACTAAGAGTTCGAGTGTTGGGATTGAGAGAGAAAGAGTTCGAGAGTTGGGATTGAGAGAGAAAGAGTTTGATAGTTGGGATTGATAGCAAAAGAGTTCGATAGTTAGGATTTATAAGTTTAGAGTTCGGGAGTTGGGATTGAGACAGAAAGAGTTCGGGAGTTGGGATTGTAATACAAAGAGTTCGAGAGTTGGGATTGATGGAGAAAGAGTTCGAGAGTTGGGATTGAGAGAGAAAGAGTTTGATAGTTGGGATTGAATGAGAAAGAGTTTTGAAGTTATGATTGACAGCAAAAGAGTTCGGGAGTTGGGATTGAAATAAAAAGAGTTTGATAGTTGGGATTGAATGAGAAAGAGTTTGGAAGTTGGGATTGATAGCAAAAGAGTTCGATAGTTAGGATTGATAAGTCTAGAGTTCGGGAGTTGGGATTGAAATAAAAAGAGTTCGGGAGTTGGGATTGAGACAGAAAGAGTTCGGGAGTTGGGATTGAAATACAAAGAGTTCGAGAGTTGGGATTGAGACAGAAAGAGTTCGGGTGTCGGGATTGAAATAAAAAGAGTTTGATAGTTGGGATTGAAATAAAAAGAGTTCGGGAGTTGGGATTGAAATAAAAAGAGTTCGGGAGTTGGGATTGAGAGAGAAAGAGTTCGAGAGTTGGGATTGATGGAGAAAGAGTTCGAGAGTTGGGATTGATGGAGAAAGAGTTCGAGAGTTGGGATTGAGAGAGAAAGAGTTTGATAATTGGGATTGGATGAGAAAGAGTTTAGAAGTTGGGATTGACAGCAAAAGAGTTCGATAGTTAGGATTGATAAGTCTAGAGTTCGGGAGTTGGGATTGAAATAAAGAGTTCGGGAGTTGGGATTAAGACAGAAAGAGTTCGGGAGTTGGGATTGAAATACAAAGAGTTCGAGAGTTGGGATTGAGAGAGAAAGAGTTTGATAGTTGGGATTGAATGAGAAAGAGTTTTGAAGTTGGGATTGACAGCAAAAGAGTTCGTAGGTTGGGATTGTAATATAAGAGTTACTTGTACGTATAATACACTCGTACGTATAATACAAATGCAGGTATAATACACATTCATGTATAATACGCTTAAACGTATATTACTTAAATTATAGTATATTACTTGTACGTATAATACACTCTTACGTATAATACACATTCAGGTCTAATACACATCCATGTATAATACGCTTATACGTATATTACTTATATTATAGTATATTACTTGTACGTACAATACACTCTTACGTATAATACACATTCAGGTCTAATACACAACCATGTATAATACGCTTATACGTATATTACTTATATTATAGTATATTACTTGTACGTATAATACAATCGTACGTATAATACACATGTAGGTATAATACACTCTTACGTATAATACACATGCAGGTATAATACACTTTCATGTATAATACGCTTATACGTATATTACTTATAGTTTATTACTTGTACGTATAATACACTCGTACATATAATACACTTATACATATCATACATTTGTACGTATAATATACATGCATCTATAATACACTTGTACGTATAATACACATGTACCTATAAAACATATATATGTATAACACATATTTATGTATAATACAATTGTACGTATAATACCGAGAGCAGTATAATACTTTTGAATGTATAATACACATGTACGTATATTACAAGTGTACGTATAATATACTTGTATGTATAATACATATGTACGTATAATACCCTCGTACGTATAATACACATGCAGGTATAATACACTTTCATGTATAATACGCTTATACGTATATTACTTATAGTTTATTACTTGTACGTATAATACACTCGTACGTATAATACACTTATACATATCATACATTTGTACGTATAATATACATGCATCTATAATACACTTGTACGTATAATACACATGTACCTATAAAACATATATATGTATAACACATATTTATGTATAATACAATTGTACGTATAATACCGAGAGCAGTATAATACTTTTGAATGTATAATACACATGTACGTATATTACATATGTACGTATAATATACTTGTATGTATAATACATATGTACGTATAATACACATATTTATGTATAATACTTATGTATGTATGTAATGTATGTATGTAGTTATCACATACATATTTATTTATTTATTTAGTTATTTACTTAGTACAATTATTACAATAGTTATTTAGTATTACAAATGCTAACGTGCATAAGCGGAGATTTCAAAAAGCCGTTTATAACAATGATACTTATATATTAACTTTCTCCCGTGTATCATACGTGTTTATCCGTTTGAAGCTAGTAAGACTTTTTACAGCAGCTGATCTGTAAGCAGCTTATCTCAAAATACGCGCCAGAAGCGCGAACTTATGAACTAACGAATAGTGTACAATTCTCGTCTGCTAAAGATGGTGGGAAATCAGGAAATCAAATTACCTCATGGTAGAAATGGCCGAACCAGTAGGTGAAAAATTGTCAAAAAAGTGAGTAATCATCGTGGTGCTTTCACGTTAGAACTTGACTATCTAAAGATAACCTACAGCACACTGTATGTTCAAGAATATTTCCTTTCTGTACTACAGTATTTTTCGATCTTTGTTTAACACTTAACTGCTATGTGGGGTAGATTTACCCCAGACAATTTTTAACAATAAATAAAATTTTTTTTTTTTTTTTTCAACAATTTTTTTCAGTATGTGTAACATTAAAAATTGTTAACCTGAATATTTTTTTTTTGTAGTAAAAGGTTTGAAATATACTATAAAAACTTTTCATAGCAAAATATCTAAAATTCTCTGATTTATTCGATGTTTTTCGAGCTGGGGTAGATTTACCCCACCGAGCAGTTACGTGGTTAAAATGAGATGTGCAAGTTAATAAGTGTTAATAAATTAACGGTTTTTGTATCACCTTGTCGGTGGTGCTATAATTGCGATAATTGTGCTGTAAGCAACGAACGATGTTGGGCATTATCGAAAGAAGCTTGCTAAGAAGTCAAGCTGCTCTGCCGGCTAGCCTACTATACTTATGTGATGAAACACGTTACAACTTGCGTCATATTTCCATCTGCCAACCTTTGTGTAAACCGTGCGTAAATTTGTTTTTTAAAAACGGCACATTCATATCGATCGCTTACAACCAAGGAGAAGATGTAAAAGTTCAAGTGATGGCCGATGCAAAATTTTATTATGATGAAAGCAAATTTGAGCCAGATAACTCTAAAATTGGTAGAGGTGATATTATTGGTATTGATGATTTTCCTTGTAAAAGTAAGAAAGGAGAATTGTCAATTATGTCTAAAAGTATAAAACTTCTGAACCCTTGTTTGCACATGCTTCCTCATTTACATTGTGGATTGAAAGATAAAGTAAAATTTTAGTAAAAGATTATTAATAATTAATGTAGACAAAAAAAGGTTAAACAAGGTTCCGTCAACGTTATTTAGATCTGATCATTAACAATCACGTCAGATAAAAGTTTTACATTAGAGCGCAAATAATTTCTTACATACGTAAATTTTTGGATGAACTGGGTTTCTTGGAAATTGAAACACCAATGATTAACATGATTGCTGGTGGGACAACAGCAAAACCTTTTATCACACATCACAACGATCTTAAACTGGATGTATACATGAGGATTACACCAGAACTTTACAACAAAGTAAACATAATAGTTTCAAAACTATATACATTTTCTAATATAACTAAAGATAGTTATATTAATTTAATCTTTAATTATCTTAATTTTAAATTTATTTTATTTAAACTCAACTTTTTTTACAGAAGTTAGTGCTAGGAGGAATTGACAGAGTTTACGAAATCGGAAGATAGTTCAGGAATGAAGGTATCGACATGACTCACAATCCTGAATTCAACACTTGTGAATTTTACATGGTCTATGCGGATTACAATGATTTGATAGCTATGATTTCGGGCATGGTTAAGTTAACACATAGTACTTATAAAGTAATCTATCATCCAAACGGCTAAGAAGGTGAAGCGGTAGAAATAGATTTTATTCCGCCATTTAAGCGAATATCAATGTTGAAAAGTCTTGAGGAACTTCTGAACGTTAATTTTCCTAAGGCTTCCGAATTAAATACTCCAAAGGCTAATAAATTCCTCAGCGATCTTTGTATAAAGCACGAGGTTGAATGTCCAGCACCAAGGACCACTGCTAGATTACTAGATAAAGTATGTGAATATTAATAGCTTAAAAATTGAATTTATAAACAGATAGTTATTAATTAGTTACTAATAATAATTTATAACTTTAGCTGGTCGGCGAGTTCATTGAAGAAAAGTGTATAAATCCAACATTCATTTTAGATCATCCACAAATTATGTCTCCGCTTGTAAAATACCACCGTTCTGCGGAGGGTCTCACGGAACGATTTGAACTTTTTGTCATGAAGAAAGAAATTTGTAATGCATATACGGAGTTGAATGATCCGTTTGTACAAAGGGAAAGGTACGTAATATTTTTGCGAATTGCACAATTGAGTAATTCTCATTTTTTGAAAAAGAAAATTTTTATTTTACTAAAAATGTATATTTCTAGATTTGAGCAACGAGTTGACGATAATTTCTGTACATCTTTAGAATATGGTTTGCCGCCTACCGCAGGTTGGGGTCTTGGAATTGATCGTCTAACTATGTTCCTCACTGACTCTAATAATATTAAAGTTAGTTTAAATTATAATGATATTTATAATTCATAAATATCTGTAAACTAAAACTTATTTAAATTTACTCACAGGAGGTACTGTTCTTCCCGGCTATAAAGCCTGATGATCCAAACAGAAATACGAGAAGAGATTATAGAAGCTGTTAATAATACAGCCAAATAAATTTTGGAAAAAGAATTTTCGTTAAACGTTTATTATTAAACATAATTTATCGTAACATTGTTTTATATTCTTCTACCTAGATAAACATAGACTTGAATGTATTTATAATTTAATTACATATATAAATTAAAATATATCTTATATAAATTATTTTCCATGATTCATGTACATTTGACATTTTATAAAATTTTTTAACGTTGTTGATGTATAATAAATCTTTAACACGACAAAATTTACTCTAAAATGATCTTCTTATAACATAAAGCATAATAAAACACAATCCTTTACAACTTTAGCAATCACAAAAAAATTTGAACAATTTCAACTGTGTAATAAGCTAACTATAATTTATTTTAATTTGAATCAATTTAACAGTTAGATCAGCTGTCTTCTAAATTTGCTATATATTTTGTTACAGAATTATAATGTGCTCCAAGTTGGTACATATGCCGATGATATGTTAGAATAAGTTTTCTTGTCTGTTCATATTCTTCACCTACTATGTAAGGAACACCACTAGCTTGAATAACTTCAATAGGACATTTGAGAATATTTGCTAGTACCTGCAGCTGTAACAAGAAAATTTTATTAAACATAAAATACTAATATACCGTTGCATGTTGAATAAATATTCTCACTTCAACTGTTCCACCCCAAGCACTCGTTTCTCCAACTGAATCACAGTATTTTTCATACTGTTCAATTGACATAAGATCATCAGAATCTGGATTATCTATAAATGACAGAAAATTATCACTATGCTCTCTTAGATATTTGGCAGTTTGTTTCCTAAGATCAATAAAGTTCAGGGAAGGTATGTTTCCTATTAATTTCAATTGATGTGCAACAGCATTGTATAGGTTAAAAAAAAAATATTCATTAACATTGATGCTTAATTAAATATTCTTTGATATGGATATGGATATGGATATGAAAATGGATATGGATATGGATATGGATATGGATATGGAAATGGATATGAATATGGATATAGTATGGATATGGATAAAGTATAGATATGAATATGGATATGGATCAAGTACGGATATTGATATGGATATAGGATATGGGATACGGGATATGGAATATGGATAAAGCATGGATATGGATATGGATATGGATGTGGATATGGCTGTGGTATGGATATGAATATGGATATGATTATGGATAAAGTATAGATATGATTTGGATATGGATATGGGATATGGATAACGTATTGATATGGGATATGGCTATAGCATGTATATGTAGTATGGATATGGATAGGGATATGGATTAAAGTATGGAAATGGATATGAATATCATATATAGATAAAGTATGAATATCATATATAGATAAAGTATGTATATGGATATTGGATATATATATATATATATATATATATATATATATATATATATGTATATATATATATCCATATATATATATATATATATATATGGATATCACAATCCAACCTAAGAACTCTTGCTCTCTAAAACCACACTCTCGAACTCTTACTGTCACAATCCCAACTCTCGAACTCTTGCTCTCACAATCCTAACCCCAACCTACGAACTCTTGCTCTCTCAATCCTAACTCTCGAACTCTTAATCTCTCAATTCCAACCTACGAACTCTTGATCTCTCAATCCCAACCACCGAACTCTTGCTCTCTGAATCACAACTCTCGAACTCTTGCTCTCACAATCCCAACTATCAAACTCTTGGTCTCACAATTCCAACTATCGAACTCTTGCTCTCTCAAACTCAACTCTCGAACTCTTAATGTCACAATCCCAACTCTCGAACTCTTGCTCTCACATTCCTAAACTACGAACTATGCTCTCACAATCCCAACCTACGAACTCTTGCTCTCTCAATCCCAACCATCGAACTCTTGATCTCTCAATCACAACTCTCGAACTCTTGCTATCACATTCCCAAACTACGAACTATGCTCTCACAATTCCAACCTACGAACTCTTGATCTCTCAATCCTAACTCTCGAACTCTTGACCTCTCAATCATAACCTAAGAACTCTTGAAAAATTTCATGTTTTTTCACTATTTTTGTGATTTTATCGATATAGTTAATTTTAGATAAATACGTCAAGGTTATCTTCTTTTTGGAAAAAGATTTTAATATCTTCTATAATAAATGATTTAATATTTTTTTCTTCCGAGCACTTTCTACTGCATCAAGAACTCATAAAATACGAACTTAAGATGTACATAACTCCAACACTGGGAGATCTTTGAAATGTAAACACATAATATAATCCTCCATCATAGACAATTAATATATATATTTACAAATTACTACCTGCAGACTGAGTTTTCCATGAAACAAACAAAGCTTTACTGTTGTTCACTCCTGCAGTTATCACATTAGGAGTGCCTTTTTGTACTCATCCTTGATGAACGTCTCTTACAGAACACCTTTTGTCATGAAAAACTTATTTAATATAAATATAGATCTATCTTGATGATGAACTAATGTCTTACCTGATTAATTGAAATAAATTTCTTCAAATATATACTGATCTTAGAAAACAGTAGGCATCAGTTTTTATCATTTTTATTTCAGTCTACCTGTAAAATAAAATTCTAAACAAAGTATCTGATCAACCATCTGATGTGATTAAATAAAATTGAATAAAAAAAGATACATATCTGATTGTAAAAGAGGTTATAGTTACTAAACCAACTACAGCTTTTCCATTTTCCAATGATTTAATAAATAATCTTACTACTTTCAACTACACTTTGATAATTTAAAAAATTGTTCAAAATTTATTTAAGCTTCAAGCAAAGTATTCAGTGCGTAGCGAAGGCTTGGCTTGAAAATGTAAACACTAAGGGGGACGTAGAATTAAGCGTGGAACTAAATCAAACGACGGTCACGGATACAAAAAAAAAATCCAAATCAAATCCAATACAAAGAAAAAGAAACGCCACGACTATCCTTTTATAAGTTTGCCTTTGCGAGAAAATGATAGGATTCTCAGCACTGGCTCGGTCCCAAGTTCCTAACTCACGATCTGATTCGAGCTCTAGAATTTTCCAAGCTTTCGGCGAGCTTTCAAGCATTAGTCCTATATTTGCACCCACCAGTCTATGAACTTCTATTACTTGTACTCGATTTGTTAACCTTGTTAATTACTCAAGTATTCCAATTATCGTCGGTACGGAAATGAAAGATTTTTAAATTTGTTATTATACTTCAATACGTAGCATTGAATATAAGAAATTTTGATTATGTTTGTTCCATTTAAATGTGGCGCTAGCGTCGTGTTTACGCGCCATTTTCTATTGCTATATTATTGCTGTTGACAGTGTATAATGTCACCGTTGTACCTGAGTTTACTATGCGTGTTATGTTTACATGCTCATGACACAATTTTTAAGATATAATTTGAATCTTTGTAAAACTTTAACGATAATGAAGTTGACAGCACGAGCTCGACAGCAAAATGAGAGTGGCGAACAACAAGAAATAAGCGATTCCATTTTATGCGAAAGAGAAGAACTTGATTTAGGAATAACATTGAAAGGGGGTCAAAGTTTCCGGTAAGAAATTATTATTTTTGATAATTTTTTATTTGACTTCTCAATTTCTAAATCATAAATGCATATTTTTTATGATTGCTAAAATTCTCTGTTAATATTTAATTTGATAATTTTTAACAGCATTGTTTTTGAATTGCAGATGGACAGCTTGTGATAGTGATGGAAAATTTAGAGGAGTTTTTGGAAGTACTGTTTGGACATTGTCACAAAATGATAATAAAATAATTTACACAATGCATCAATCACTCCAGAAGGGTTTTAAATGTGAAGAAGTTTTATCTAATTATTTTCGATTAGATGTTTCATTGAAAGAAAATATAAAAACATGGGCCAATTCTGATTCTCATTTTAAGAGTGTTTATGATAAGATAGGAGCTGTTAGAATATTAGATCAAGATGTTGTTGAAAATATTTTCTCATTTATTTGTAGTTCAAACAATAACATACAAAGGTAAAAAGAAACAACATAATTACCATTGCAATATTTTTCAATATATTAATTTTCAGAATATCAGGCATGGTAGAAAAATTGAGTAGAATATTTGGTGAAAAGATTGGTATTATAGATGGTAAAGAGTATTATGATTTCCCTACGATAGAAGCACTTTCTAAACCAAATGTCGAGTTGATTCTCAGACAAGAAGGTTTTGGATACAGAGCTGGCTATATAGCAAAAAGTGCTCAGAAACTTTTAACTCTTGGAGGCAGACAGTGGCTGCAAGATTTGAAAAAGGAGAGTGGTACAACTTATGAACATGCAAGAGAAAGTCTCATGTCTCTTCCAGGTATTGGTCCTAAAGTTGCAGATTGTGTTTGTCTTATGTCACTTGGGCATTTAGAAGCTATTCCAGTGGATACTCATATATTTCAAATAGCATGTGCAAATTACATTCCACATCTAAGCAAACAAAAATCTGTAACTCCAAAAATTCACCAAGAAGTTAATAATTACTTGCGTGAACTTTGGGGACCTCTTGCTGGTTGGGCACAAGCTATTGTGTTCTGTGTAAAAATTAATTCCACAGATAGATATAAAAGTAAAAGCAACAAACGCACTAATAGTGATGAAAAACAAAAATCTGTTAAAGTGAATAAATCTAAGAAAAGTAAGTAAGTGTAATTAAATTGGGACTATGAAATAGTTCATGTTTGCAGTTTGTAATCAAACGTTTTATTTTTTTAAAATACATAAAGTATTTTTTAAATGCATATATTGAGCTTTTAATTAGTTCAGACAATAATCTGCAATTTTTACAATTTAATATTTTAATAGAACTGATAATAATTACAGTTGTAAAATATTCTAATACAACCAATACTACAATTATTAATAAATCTTGTATAGTTCATATTAAAAGTTTATAAATTAAAAACTTTCGTTCATAATTTACTTTGAAATTCTTATTAAATAAATAATTATGTACATTAAATCCTGAAATTAGGATAGTCTCAAAAGTTTGACACATTGCTTTTCTAAAAAGTTTATCTATGCACGTAATACTAAATATTGTTTAAAGATGTAAATATTTTACCATTAAATTTTGGTGAAAAAATGTCGAGTCTGTACCTTATGATCTATGTTTTAAAATTACAGAAAAGGTCCTTACATGCAAATTATCAAAAAATTAAATTTTACAATAATTATTGTAAATTGAGTGCTGATAGGTAGAATGTTACCTTCATAAAACGCATTAAAAAGTCGGAACTTTTCACAGCTGTAGACCAATCATGCAAAGAGTAGAAGTCTTTAGATCATCTTGGCACAGACATTTAACTTTTGTTTGACTCTAAAATTTTTCAACACTGATCAGACTCACTGGAAAATAGTTTCATTCGATTTAAACACTATAGCTTTTACACTTTGATGTGGAAGTTCAGGTATATAATTTGAGTTAAGACATCGCTTTTTTTTTAGTTTTTTACAACCAACCAGAGCAAAGTCAAAGTCATCTAATATCAAACTTTCACCAAGATTTTCATAATCATCCTCAAGATTATCTTCATCTGAAGTAATTAAAAAAATATTTCAGCTTAATAATTTTTAGCAAGTTATTGTATTTACAAAAAATTGTAAAAATTACCTTTATATTTTTGAAGTATTTCTGCAAATACACTTTGGAATAGATAATTGAGTCCAGGGAATGCTGCATTCAAATAAGCTTTATGTAAAGGCCTTAATAATGATAAACATTCCATTTGTAGAGAAGCTGGTGTTGAACAACTGTATGTTATTCTCATTTTACTTTTTGCTGCTGTTGAACAAACCATGGGATAGAGTTCTAATCCTCTAAGACCAGAGAAAGCAATACCTAAAATATACCATTTTATTTTATATATCGCTTACTTAATTAATGTATATTTCAGACTAGGAACATATTTCTGATGTTGTAAGTTACCTAATGGTTTCCTATTTAAGAAAAATTGAAGGGTTCCTTTCCATGTGTCCAAATGAACTCCAACTAAACTACCTTGTTTGAAACATGCTGTATATTCTTTAAATTCACCACTGTGTTGTATAAATCCTCTATACGAATAACCCCAAGACTCACTGTCTCTACCCAAAAGAGAGCAAAAAGAATCCATTGTACTAGTTAGATCTGCTTTTATCGTGCCCACTCCAACCATCTAGAGAAGAACATAAGCCAATGGATTGAACATATTGTTTAGAAATTAAGCCACAGATAAAATAAAATGTTGCGATACTTACCACATCTGTTCCATAAACTGGTGTAATCATTTTGACCTCCCAATAGTGATGTCTCCCCTTTGACATCATTTTGTTACCTCTGATAGCTGCTGTACCTACACTATATCCAGGATGGAACTTGACTTCTAAATTTGAGTCGTCCAGTTGCAGTCTCGGTGTTTCAAAAGATGCGTCCCATGACCACTCGTACGCTGAAATCACAACAAGCAATAAGTTTTCTCAAACTGTTTACAAATACAAACAATAAACAAACAACGCGGTATGGTTGATTGTTGTCAACAATTGTAAGCCGTTTATCAGGTACGTGATAGTGAAAGTGAAAAAAAATGAGAGAAATGACCAAAATGAGAGGATCGATCTGTTAAAAAGGTTAACGATCAGTGTAATATTCTCGACAATAGTAACCGTAAAAAAACTTACTTCCACTCTCCACAGGTTGACTGCAGTTTGTTTCAGAGTATTGGCAAAGATTGGCTAATTCATGAAGAAATCTTGCGGGATGGTACTCGAGACTCATGATGATAAAATTAAAAAATTCAATGTCTTCTCTTCTTTAATCTCTATGAAGCGATAAGGTACTTCTGCACATCTATATATTTAAACAAAACACTAGCGCCAGTGTGCATGATCTCCCTTATATAACTTCGGTGTTGCCGTTCGAGAAAGCTCTCGAAATTTTCATACCGACGGAGCATAGTTTCAATATATTTCCTGATGACATATATATAACATATAGATATATAAAACGAGGTTTTCCGTTCATTAAGCTTCAGTGAAGACTATCGATGAGCAATAAAAAAATCTTATTTTCCAAAATTATGACGGATTTATGTTTATTTTACAACCATGGCCTTCGTTTGTAAGCTGTTACTTGAATTTCATATTCGACTTGAATGTTTTTATTTGGAAGTAAGGTTAAAATTCACTGCCATGGAGATTGTTTACTACTACATTTTCACTACTTTAACATGTTAAAGTTTATTTGACGGTCAGTTCTTATAATTACTGCAATGAAATTGGAAAATATATTTGACAAATGAAAAATTTGAAGTCTTGGAAATGGAGCAAAATAAATTTAGATAAGTATCATGAACAAATTCAATGAAAATTGTTGTAACCAACCATTTCTCTCTATGAAACTGCTACTTTGTGCAAATATTTTGTCATTTCAGGTAAAAATAAGTATCTTTCATTGTTATTCTCATTCAGCTAGCTTTTCTAATAAATTATTTGAAAACTAATTGAGATACAATTACGCTAAGGGCTTGATAACCAGAATTAATTTGGTAAGGCATTTTATTTATTTATTATTATTTCAATGGTTGTTGTTTAATTGATTTTGTTAACTTGTTAGCTAAATCAACATTTTTTTCATTTCTTGATTGTTCTTGTTATTTCTGGTTCTTATACTGCATTATTACAGGTATTTTAGCTGGGTGTTTTATGAAAATTTTCCTTGTGAAACGTCTCAACTTTTAAAATACTTCTAAAGAGAATACTGATGTTTATGATAAGTTTTATTCTCAAGTGTTTTTAGATTGCAACAAATATAAATTTGTTTGTAATAGCTATGGATTGATAATTAATTTTTCATTATGATAGTTAACATGACTCCAGATCAACTCTATATAGAACCAGTGTTGTATAAATAATAAATATATTATTGTAGTAAAATAATAATATATAATTTGTATATAACAAATATTCTATTGATTATTGTAGAATAACTGATTAGATCCATACCAAAAATAACAAATCATCCATAACAAATCATTAAAGAAAGAACTCATTTGCGATTAGTGTTTTATTAAAGTATTTTCTTGCCTATACTTACTCAATTAGATGAATCTAAATCAATGAAATAAATAAATAAATAAATCAATGAAAAATTGATACTAGAACTACTAAAGATATTTACAAAATTGTTTCCATCTACATTGTTCCATGTGCTTGGTCTATGGTTCATTTGAATGAAAAACCGAGGTATAATAACATTATATATACTTATATGGATGTGGTTACATTTGTTCTCGATATACCTGCTTATTACATATGTTCACTTTGCAAATAAAAAAATATTCACCAAATCATTCCTACAAACTTACGTAAGTTCTTATGGTATTTCTTGTGCAAATTCTTGCACAAGTTCTTTCATAAGAACTTGCCATCCATTTACAGGAGGGCTTATTTCTGTTTTAATTGTTCGAGTCATATATTGCAAAGTCTTCGTAATACCCTTCAGACATTTTACAGGTAAAAATATTCTTTAATCTTATATTAATTCCAATAACTCTTCTTGATTACTAATAGTACATGGAAACTTTTATTACCAATGCACAAAAGAGCTGATTCAAGGTTTATTTAGAATTCATATATTTACTTCAAGATCTTGTAGAAAGACCCAACCACTTTACAAACTCAGTCTTCACATTATTTAGGAATATATTCCTAATAATAATTTAATAATAAATAATCATTTTTTCTAAAAAATTACTTATATGTTTATTTATGAACAAACAGGTTTTTCATAATTCAAGTCAGTGAAAAATATAATGTACTCCATATCAAAGGAACAGTTGTGATTTTACTGAAAATAATTATAATAAATTTCAACAAGATTTCACACATGCAAAATCAATGATCAAAACTCTCAATACTATTATTTTGGCAATAAAATTTTCATTAAAAAAACAAATCCAAGTTGCAGCTTATTTCAATTTGTAAAACATTTGATATAGTACACGTGTATGATCTTTGAGAGTCTATTATGAAAAACAAATATTAGTCAATTTAGTAAAAATCAAGAAAACTTAATAGTAAAATAGTAAAATCCTCTTTCATCATAGAGCAACTCGCTTTACTACACTCGTTTTTTCTCATTGATACGTCACGTATCGACGTGACAATCGAATAAATATAAAACTGCATTATAATTCATCCAGTCATCTACGACTATTCATTTTAATAATTATAGTTAGTTAATTTATCCAAATTACAATATAATGAATAGTTTTTATATACGAGAGATGACAAACGGACCTTAGTTATTCATCGGTCACAAATATATAGTCTGAAGTGAATCGCACGCCACTCTTATTTAGCTGCAAATGTGTCGAGAAACTGAAATACGCCGCTGGCCACTTTATCTTAGTTCGGTTCAGCCCCAGGTTCAACCATGCAGATCTAGCATTTTTTGGGTTAGAAAATAATGAGTAATAAATATAAGTGTTTATAGATTAATAAACTACATTAAAAGATTCATAAAATTTTTAAATATTTTACGCAATCACCGTGAAGCAATAAAATTGTTTTCCCTCAAAAACCCAATTAATTCCATAGGTAAGTACATGAACTTCAAGTATTTAATTTTTAACTTAAATGCATTGTACAACTAACGTAATATTAAAATTATTTTACTCATTTATTTTAGATAATGACAATTATTTGCAAAATCTACAATCGGTTAAGTCCACTCAAAACTTTTCTCCAACCAAAGTATGTACTTTATTATTACATTATTTTTACTGATTAATTTATTCATTTAGATTTTGATTTTACAGAATAGAAAATATTATCGTGTCAGCTAGAGGGTCTCAGATCAAATCAAAGTTAACATGGCCAAGAAAACGATTTCCTCCATGGTTTATTAAACAAACACGAGTAGTAAGTATATCATTTAGTAAAACAAGTTTTAAGTAACTTCAAAGAGTACATAATCAACGTTGCCACTTCTATGTCTATAGCAACATAGAGAAGACTTAACAAAAGAAAATAGAGAATTCATCCAGCAAGTCATAAAAGACAAATATCCTGCACCGGATATAGGATTTGGTAGTTTTTCTCCACTAAAATTACCAACAATTGAACCAAATACAGAATGGAATCCAGCATACAGACGAGTTGGAGTTATTGCTAAAAAATTAGGTGTTGTACCTATGTATATGAAGGATGGTACCAAAGTTTCCTCTACTTTGTTTCAAGTATAACACAATTTGAAAGTAACTTTATCTCCAATAAATGAATTGCTACTTTAAGATAAATCTCCTCAATTCCAGGTTGTTGATAATCATGTAATTAAATATACACCACCAGAAGAATATGAGGCTAAAATAACCAAAAAGAAAAATCCTTTTCCTGCAAAGACAGGATGTATTCTTGTTGGAGCTGAAAGTAAAGACCCACAATTGGTATATTATTATAAATTTTTTCATATACAAATATTAGAGTAACCTTTATTCATTGTTTGTCAAATAATACTTATACTTCTTTCAGTTTACAAAAGAATATTGTGGGTTATTCGCTGAAGCAGGGGTTATGCCTAAGCGTTTAATAGCAAGGTTTTTTGTATCTCCAGAAGCAGCTTTACAACCTGGTATTCCATTGTTTGCAACTCATTTTAAAGTTGGTCAATATGTCGATGTTCGAGGCAAAACGTAAGTATTTTTTTGATGAAATTAGAGCATCATTGCACATGTCTAATGTTATTGAATTTATTGCTCAAGCATTAATGCTTGATGGAAAGAAGAATAAATGTTATAAATTTTTTGTAGTTTAATCAAAAATAAATTTCAACATTTTATATAATAAGTATATATTTATTGAGAATATAAAAAAATATTAATCAAAGTATAGAAAAATAATTATATTATAATGACATTCTTGCTTAGCTAAAATTGCATTTTTTATTAATTGTTACAATGTTATAATGCAAATACATTTTTTAATGGACTCTTTCAGTATAACTATTGAACGAAATAAAAACTTGGTTTTGTAATAAAATGAAAACCATTCAAAAGATGAAAATTAAAACATTTTTTTAAATTATATTACGTATTCATTGTTCGAAGTACTCAATTACTTATATTTTTTTTTTTATTTATTATTTGTATATTTAAAATATTTATTGCAATTTATTTTTTTATTAATAATGTAGCAAAATATTATATTTGAAAATCAATTAATTACTGAAATAATTTATTTTGTGGAAATAAATTATTTCATTAATGAATGCTTAGTACTTTATTCACTTTTTTATCTAGGAATAATTGATTTTTGTTTAAACGTGTAAGCGGTGATATATTATGTTGAAGACAATTTATCAATCGAGGGACTGATAACTTGCGATAATTATTAATAAAGTTTAAATTCATTTATAATGTTACGCGTAAAGTTCCTTGTAAACATAATTTTTAACAAAATTTACTGTGTAATAATCAAAGTCTGATCTTGGGCCTTATTGATGATCATTTTCAATGCCAATGTGATTGGAAATTACTTAAATTTGAAAGGATGTTCATTTTCGTAATACAATGACACACGATTTTTAAATATTATTTCACTTAATTTATCGCCTGTTAATATTTTGCATTTTAATGGTTGAAATTCAATATAAGTTTCCATTATACAGTACTTCATAAACACTTATATATTTGACCAACATTACAATGCAATTTTTGTTCAAACGTAATTCATATGGATAGAAATTTGGTCGGCAAATTGAATTTAGATATTTATTTTAATCTACATTTTCGGATCTATCTGTATTATCAATTCCATAATATATTTGTTCTGTATTTTGATCTAATAACTTTTTTTCTAATATAATCGAAAATCTAATCTAAGACCTAATCTAAAATCTAATAAATAATTTTTTTTTTTTAATCGACGATATCTCGAAATTAGATTATTTTTAATTTTCGTATCATCGTATTCCTTGTCGTTTTTTACATAAAAAACCTACGTGGAAATAGAGTGCCCGCAATTAGGATTACCACAGCATTGAAATATAGCGAACCGCGCGCTAATCCCTCGGCCGCCCTCTACTCGTACGTTTCCAACGCTACATACGCAAATACCTTTACAAATAAATAATTTCTTATTCTATCACTCTACATATATTTCTTTAAATAAATTAAATAAGTAATATAAATGAACTAATTTTTTGTACGATCTGATATAATATTGAATAAACATTTGGTCGGATTTGCGGGCAACGCAATTTCAAAAATTATTAAATGGCTTCTAAAGTTCTTTAAAAATCTTTAATATTTCCTAAGAAACAGAATTTGTACTAAAAGCGAGGCTTATAGTTTGTTAATAAATTTGGTGTGCATGATTACGTATCGAAATGTCAAAGTGATTTCGTAAAAACAATTATGAATTTACAGGATAATGAACTTGTAATGATGAATTTTGCTGAAAATTACGTATTCTAATTTCAAGATGAAATTCAATTCGTGTATTATACTAAAGATCAAAGAATTATACATCTTTTTTCAGTTTACAAATAATTAACAGTAAAATCGATCAAAAGAGTAGATGTTATATCTGAAAGTATAAAACATAATCAATATACAGTTTTATTGTATCAAAGAAAATTGATTGAATTGATCAAAAATAACTTTCATAACACTGTAAAAAAATTATTTATGTTAGCGATGGTGCCGGAAGTCAATACAAAAATAGAATAACTTTTCTAAATTTATCTCGTCAATACAAAATTTATTCTATTAGCGCAGAGTGGCATTTTTTTTACGAATTGTTATAGGAAAAGTCCATATGATGGTATCGGCGAAAGTATAACAAGATTTGCCTTTATGTTTTAAAATTATCATCACGATTCGTTAATTCTATAGCCACCTGTGGTACTGAAATGAATATTGTCGTATGAAAATTTGATAGAAAAAAAAAGAAAAGCAATAGAATAAAATAGAAGAGAATATATTTTTATCTTTTGTACATTGTAAATTAAAACATATGCGAGCTAAGGAAACTAATTATCAGAATATTATACCCGTTAAATTTGAACAATATTCATTGGTATTTTCATAGAGGCAACAAAAAGCACATGTTAAATGTTTTACTCATATTAATATACGATTGGAGCCATAATTACTACTATTGAGTATGTAAAGTTTAGCTTTATATAATAGTACAATAGCTTTATCGATCGTAGGTTTAATAAATCTTTTGGGTAATTTATCTTGAAATAAGTAAAAGTTCATCGGTTTTTGTGAAATGGGTGAAAGTTCTATTTTTATTCATTAATAAATATTGATGTATGTAATCTATTTTAAGAACGTGTGAAGCACGTTAAAATAACACTAACCTACAGTAAAAAATTTTGGATCAAGCAATGAGAATTCATAGATAACTGATGATGTCTTTTTTATATGATATATATAAAAAATGAAATTAGCACTATTGAAATTTATAAAACTTCATTACTTTTAATTTATAATTAGATTACTTACATTGTTTGAAAACCAGGTTTTAATTTATGAATTATATCATTCTTAGTTAACATATTCATCATGCATAACAATATTTCTGTATAATTGAAGAAAATATTTTGAAAAATTCACTAAGAGCTCCTTTTATTATTTTTATAAACCGCAACACTATTAGTAAACAAAAGCCATAGCACGCTACCAGCAATTGCGTAACGCAAATACTTCAGACACATTTCTTTAAGGGGGAATTGATAGGGGAAAAACTTGAATTAAAATTGTTAGCTTTGTGCAACTAAAAATTAACATTTTTTAATTATAGCATCGATAGAGGATTCCAAGGTGTAATGAAAAGATGGGGCTTTCATGGTATGCCTGCTACTCACGGTGTTACGAAAACACACAGAAGACCTGGTAATATTGGTTCTGGTGGTAAAAAAGCTCGTGTAATGCCAGGAACGAAATTGCCTGGACACATGGGAAATAGATATCGTACATTAAGAGGACAGAGGGTCAGTTTCTTTTCTATGTAATCGTTTAGAGGTTCGTAAAAATAACTACATTAACTTGTTTGCTTACTTTCAGATTCTTCGGATAAACACAAAGTATAATGTTATATGGCTTTTGGGACAAAATACAGCTGGCGAGGTTGGTGCATTAGTGACAATGTTTGACACATTACTACCTCTAAAAAGTTTAAAAGCTACACAAGTAACGCCATATTTTCCAACATATTTCCCAAATATTCATGAAGAATTACCAGAGGAACTTTTTGTAGATGATTTACATAATTACGAAGATCCAACGATCATGTTCAAAGAAGAATAATGTTTATTAGTTTGTTACCGATGTTCTTTAATAAAATTTCATTAAAAAAATCGTTTCTGAAAACATTTTGGATTCTAATTGGTGAATGGTTAATCATGAAATGACGTCAACAGGTGTAAATTTGATGTCAATGTATTTGAAGAAAAAATATACATTGTTAATTTCAGATAGAATAAGAAATTTGATCGTGACAGCTACGGTATCTAATGTAAGCTACATTTTAATGTTGCTGCTCATGCACTTTTTTACAGAACGCCCGTAGTTATTAGTTACGCTAATAAAAAGTAATTGTACAATACTCTTATAAATCGATGCCTATTGCAAATTTATCATGCCTAAAATATACACAAATGGATCATAAACATTATGAACCAAGATTCGGTGGCCTTTACAAAATAAAAAAATTAACGTTACGAGAAAAAACAACTGCAGATTCTTCGTTGTTTTCTATTAAACAAAATTTAATAATCACGCGTGTTCTGTATACGTTACAATGATTAATTTCTTCATTAAAAAAGCTCGGAAGAGAAGCATTGCTAATAATTCTCCAAACCAAATCAGCATCTTAATTAGACTTGTTTAACGATGTAAATGTTACAAATAATAAGACAATTATTGTAAAAAGAATGAAGAACGAAAAAACACAGTCGATTTATAGTTGTCGTTGACTTATTCCCCAGGTCTTTTCGCTCGCACGTATAATCGAAATTCAAATAGCCAACTTTTTTCGTTTCTATAACAGCCTGTGAAAAAGGCCTGTATTTCAATTTTCTGTTTGGGCCCATCATTTCTTTTTTTTTCTCTTATTTTTTTTTATTTGAATAAAATTTTATGAATCAGTACCAGCGCATTATTCGTCGCGTTTAGGTGCGTGCCGACCGGAGCAATAAGATGGCGTAGAAAAAAGATAGAAGGGAAAGCAGAATAGCTCCAGGAGGGAGTTTGTCGGGGGACGGCACAATCGGGTAGGGAACATGTAGGACCACTCAGAATTTAAATCCTTCATTCGGGATGCTTGCCGATTGATCGAATTCGAAGCTTGTATCATTAATCGGCGGTGCTAAGTTTACATCTTCAGCCTGAAGAAAAAAATGTTTAATTAGTGATGTACCTACAAGTGTTGCGTAAACGGCGATGAGCAATTACAGAATTGCGCAAACTTACCTCATCTGAGAAGTATTGCTCAATGATATCATAAGCTAATTTATAAATATCTACATTCTCGTGACCCTGAAGTGATTCAATTTTATCCAAGCCACTACATTCTTCGATCATGCTGGCGACAACGTCTACTTGCTGTCCAGCCAATTTGAGCATATTCTGGATTCCGTCAAGGACAACTTGCACGACTTGAGTATCTTTGCACAGCAGCAAGTCGCAGAAAGGTGGAATCACTCCCTCTTGTATCAGTTGTGCAACTTGTTCCTTGTTTCCGCTTATTGTTAAATTACTAATAGCCCATGCGGCTTCTTTCTGAGTTTGGAATTCTCCCTGAAAACGAAAGTTTATACATGTTTTTGTTATCAGATAAAAGCCATGTGCAAAACAGATTTTATATAAATATATAAATAAGTACCTTAGCTAAATTACGAATAATTAGAGGTAATAGTTTCGCATCAATGACTGCTTGAACTTGTTGTTGATTGCCAGCTGTGATATTCGAAAGAAACCATACTGCTTCTTTACAGATTTTCTCTTTCGGATGTGTCAATAAATTAGAGAAATGCGATAACGCGTCACAGTTTAAGACAGTCTGTGTCTGTTCATCTGTGCCGGTAACAATATTACCAACAGCTCGGAGAGCAGCGGTTTGAACTTTCACCTCTTTGTGTGAGAGAAGTGGGATTAAACGCGGCACCACACCACTGTCGATTACCATTTGAATCTGATCATTACCACCATCTGTTAAATAACTTAATGCCCATACCGTATCCACTAAGATCTGAAAAATATAAGAAAAACAATTGACTTTTCGTTCAACAATTATAAATTCTTGAGCATTTATTGAAACTTACATTAATATCAGTGTGATGGATGAGAATATTAAGCGCGGGTAACATTTCCTGAATGGTTTGGATTGGTGGTGGTGGATCCTTGTTTCGGCACAAGTTTACAATCACCCACGTTACGTTACGCAGAAATGTAAGAGGTATATCTGGTTTAATAAACTGTAGTAGAGGTTGCACCACTCCAAGTTGAATAACGTAATCTCTGAGTGTTGGTCCATCACCAATTATATTTCCTGAAAACAAATCATCACGTTGAATGCACATTCTTACTGTAGTGGTAGTAAGGAAGATGATTTAAATGACTTTACCTAACGCCCAGACAGCCTGTTCACAAACACGCTGCTCGCTTGAAAGCAGCAAGTGGAGGAAAAGTGGCACAGCTCCTGCTTGAACAACTGCATTAGTCTGAGCTGATGTACCACTGGCAATGTTCGTTAATGCCCATGCTGCTTCAAATTGTAGAGATGGACTAAAAGTACGATTTTTTTAGCACAAGTTACAGAAAGATGAATGAATCATAATAAGAAAATATAAAAATGATAACATACTTATCATGCTGTTCCAAACACTTGACCAAAATAGGAAGGATACCACTCTCAATCAGAGGATCAATGGGTGGGTTACGATCTGAAGAAAGCAACTTTCTAGCAGACTGGACAGCTTGCAATTGTTCTGCTGGATCCTGACTTGCAGCTTTTAAGACCAACTCCTGCAAATTAGTTTTTGCCAACTGTCTGTCAATATCATCCTCATCTGAAATAGAAACATATATGTTAGATAAAAATTTGACAGTGCTATAGTAAAAAAGATCAACCTCAATGTTATTACCAGGAGAGTCAGTAATAGGTACATTTCTTTTCTTCTGAAGAGTTTCTTCCCTCTTGTTTTTCCTCAATTCCACCGTCACTTCATTTCTTCTCCTTCTCATTTCCTAAAATGTAAAAACATTTTGTAAATATTATTGTATTTATTTCATTTTACAACCATAAATTATTTTTATCGTGTTAAGTAATAAATTTCATATGCTTTTAATATTAAGAAAAGAAATAAATAAAAGTGTATAGTCGAATAAATTCTTTAAAAATAAGTAAATTAGTTTTAGTATGTGCATTGGAACCACAAAATTAAAAGTAATATTAGAATGAGTCATTTTTCAATGATCAGGGGACTTTTTTTCACATTTAACTACCATAATATTTGGTAATTCATTGGTTCACTAAATGAAAAGAAGTCTATGAAAAACCTATTAAGAGAAATATTAAATAATTTTGGATTATCTTCTCAGAAAAACTAATTTTACAAATTTACAATAATATTTTCCTTATTATTGATAATTTTGTATTGGATTGTCAATAGTGAAAAAGTCCTCTGGATATATTAGAAGATTTAGATATAGTATGTATAATATAATAGAATAAAAATCTTACACATGGTTGAAGGTTTCATGAATCATAACATTTTGTATCAAGTTAACCCATTAAACTCAGTACACGTCTTAAACCCCTTGGGTGTGTGGGAGCAAAATTAGCTAAGTTGGCTGAAAATGAGTAGAAAATACTGTTCAATGGAGGCTTGTTGTCAAGGCATTTATGCATATCCACATGTTCAAGCTCACTTGCTCATGACGATGCACGCCAACCACACGCAAGGAGTTAAAGACACTCAACCATAATTCATAAAAGATTCAACCCGTATACAGAAATACACTCAGCAAGAAGAGAAAAAAAACAAAAAAAAAATTGGTATCAGATACAGGCCTATCATGTGTAACAAAAAGAATCATCCCCTCAAATATAGTGCGTCCACAGCTCACACTTCAGGTACAATCGTCAATAAAAATAAGAATCAGTCTCGCATGACTCTCAGCACACTGCAAGAAATATACGTTAAAGAAAGGTGCATCATTGCCTCGAAAACCCAGAATCCATAGGATTAGCATTTATTACAGAGCAAAAAAGATGGAATAGAAATTAAGTACAAATAGTAGCAGCTTTTAGTGGCGGAAAATGCGTGTTGTAACGAATATTCGTGCTCAAATCTTCCTTCTCTCTTTCTCTTATGCTCTCATACAAGACTTCCACCTGCTCGCTCTCTTTCTCTTTTTCTCTCTCTCGCACTACACCATCTGCTCCCTTGCGCGTGCTCACGCGTTCGTTCTCTCTTTCTCTCGCTCTCGCTCGCTCGCTCTCTCTCTCTCTCTCTCTCTCTCTCTCTCTCTCTTTCGTGCAGTACGCCTTGGAAACTGTCGCCCATGCCCCTTTGCCAACGACCAAGCATCACAGCATATATATCATATATCACGAGTCAATCTATACGGTCTTCAAAAAATATGCATTCTTGCGATACTTACATCCTGGTCTTTGCCCTTATTCTTGAAAACCATCATGCGGTTCTTGTTGTTCATCTCCGGTGCCATTTTCGTCGCGTGTGCGTATATCTGTGTCGGGGACCGCGCTCTCAACGTATTTTATAGAACAAGAGAAATTGCGATAGATCGTGTAAGTCCTTGAACGAGAAAGGTCGACTGCGTAATTATTAACGCGATCAATCAGGACGAAAATAGCTTTCTTTCGTGTATGCTGTTATTGAACTGTGCCCTTTTTAATTCTTCGCCAGCAGCAGCAGCATTCCTGACGTATATGCGTGTGTCCGTTTGTCACTCACGCGCGCTCAAGGCTCGATATGCAATTTTATATGTGCAATACGTTCACTCGCTAGTCGGGCGTCTGGATTGATTATTTTTTTCGCCAGCACTCGTACACGACAAAAAGAAACTTATTCTTAAATAACTGGACGCGAGAGACGAGAGGATATACGTTTCTGACTGCCTGCTTGCACACGGGCACTTGGTTTTCAGGGCTCCGCTCTGCTGCTCAGTTACGCCCGTAGGTGTCTCTGATTACTCTCCAATTTTGACTCATGCACACATGGCTTATTTTTTTGCAACTCTACTATTCAGACTTTGACACATGTGACAGTTAAGCACGATGAAAAAGCTGACGACAAATTTTCGAGCTCGGCAACTGTTGTTTTATAGGAGTTTGGAGTCAAGGAAACTGTTTAGAAATAAGGTTAATTTCGTCAAGGGCGCCTGGAGAGTTCGAGCGCGAGAGAGATGTAAGATATCGTGGTTCTTAACAGCGTCACGTGCGCATGCGTCATGTAAATTATTAGCATCTGCAATTTTTCCGCTGAACATTATCCTATTTCGTTGTTAAAGCTCAACAAATTTAGCAATTAGTTGTAAAATATCATATAAGAGAAGATTTATAAATCCACATAAATGCTATTCTCAATTTAATAAGAGCGTATTTTCGGAAAATATTATTACACGTAGATGTCGCTACCGTCCAATAATAGCAGAGGTTGCGAGTGATGATTGTTGAAACGCGGAATATATAAATGTTAATTGGTAATCTACAACTTTTATTTTCGAGTGCAATAAATTTTGAGCATTGAAAAATTTTAAAACTATTCGTTTTATGAAATATCGTGCAAAATTTTTTGCTTTTTAATAATTGTAAAAAGATTTCTCAACACAATAAATATAATCAAATTTATAGTTTGGCGCTTGTGAAAAAAATTTCAAATTTGTTGTGTGCGAGTTTTCGAATATTTATCGAAAATGAAGATTTCTTAACGTATTATTTCAGTTGTAATATTTTTGAGTAAACTAAGAACTATTTTAGTATTTAAATAACATGCACATTTTTAATACCTGTTTAATGAATATATAATAGTATTAATATTATAACAGTATTAATTGACAAAACGTAAGTATATTATAACAAAACAATTTGATCTGCTTCTTCTCCCAGTATGTGAAATTTAAATAACACTGTACTCGATATTTTCCAGAATATAAATAAAAAAATATTGTTTTTATAAAAACAAAGTAAATAGAGTATCATGGATAGCTCTGTAGTTAACAAGCGTATAAATACAAATCCCATAAATTCTGAGACTCCATGCAAAGTTAAAAAAATTGATGATCAGAATGTGCAAACACCAGATTTACAACAAATGCAACAATCTCATCACGGTCTTTCTTCATTAAGTTTATCACAATCAATAGATAACAAAATGAGTAATATAGCTAAATTGAGACAACAATTTGTAGAAGAAGTAAAAAGTATTGAATTATCCCAAAAGGTTTGTTTATCACCTTGACAAATTTTATACTATTAATAATTTTTTTTAAAATAATATTCTGTTTTTAGGAGTCAATCAAGAGTTTGAAACAAAAAATTATTGATGCCAATCAAAAAGTAAAAATTTTTACTACAAAACTCAAAGAAGCAAATGAATATCTATGTAATCAAAGTGAGATTATTTACAAGAAAGAAGAAGAAAATAAAGTCTTAAGAGACAAGTAAACAAATTCAAATATTTATTTCAATTACTATAGTTTTCAATGAAAATACATATTTGTTAGAGTGGCAGAATTATTTGGATATCAAAAAATACTTTATGAGAACATGGAAGCTATTACAAACATCCTTTCTACCCATGAAGGTCTTTCCAATGACTTAGCAAACGAATATGATCATGTCATGATAATACAAGACAATGATACTACAACTTTAGAAGAAAATCTCAGAAAATTAATTCCTGATGAAAAACGTAACTTATTTTCTTATATAATGTTACTTACTTCAGTGTTGTAGTTGTAAAATCATGCAACATCTACTTTTTTTAGTTTTAACAGAATTAGATGAATTAAACTTAAAAATTAATGAATTGGAAAGAGAAATTATTGAATATGAAACTAAAGGTTCTCAATTAGAATCTATACTACAAGAAATTAGAATTGAAAAAGAAAATGAACAAAAGCATATTGACGAACTTGATAGAAAGTAAAAGTTGTTTTTAATATTGTTCCGATTATTGCTATGAAGAGTATTTAATTTTTTACTTTTCTATTACAGAATCAGTGAACTTGAAGCAAAAAATAATACCATCAAAGAAAATGCTTCTCATGAGAAAAGTAAACTACTCAATGATGTACAGAAGCTAGATCAAGTAAACTTGTGTAAATTATTATAAATTATAAATCTCTAAAATATTTAAAAATTATATCACATGTGTTTCATTAGGAAATCAATGAACAGGTGTTAAAAAAACAAGAATTCCAAACACAAAACAGCGAACTAAAACAAAAAATTGAAATAAATAAGTAAATTGCTTTATAATATAACTTAGTTTTTACAAAATTAATAATTTTTGTTTATTGTGAATCAACAATTTTAGATGCAAAGAACAAAAAATTATGAAACAAATAGCAGAAGCAAATACAGAACTGAATGTACTTGTATTAGAGGTACTTGAAATATTTTTGTGCATAACATTTTTGAAAACAATGTACTGTACAATTTTTATTATTCCCTTATAGACTGCAAATTTGAATATAGCCAAGAGCAAAAATGAACAAAAAAATAAAGACAAAGTAGATAAATTAAAAAAAGAATTGAATGCTAAACAAACTGATTTGGTAATAACTAAAAATAGTCATATGCAAGCTATTAATATTTTACAGAAGAAAATTTCTGAATTACAACAAAAATGTAAATGTTACGATGGCGTCGAATTTAAATTACAAAAAGTCGAGACGGAAATTTCTAAGGAAGAAGAGTTACATTTAAATACAATAAAATCCCATGATGAGCATAAAAAACAGCTTGCAGATAAAATTAAATGTGTAACTGAGAAAATGAATGATAGTAAATTGAAGTTAAGTAGAACAGAACGAGATATTTCTGAAGCTGAGGGAAAAATACGTTTATTAGAGAAGGAAATAAGAGAAATTAATGAAAAATATGAAACTAGATTAAAATTATCTGAAGCAAGTACAGAAAAATTATTGTTATCTCAGAGTTTTAAACAATATGAATTGCCAAACCTTTTTATGTCAGAGGTATAAAGTATTAATACAATTATTTGAGTTTGGAATTTTTATATTTTTTAATACGGTTTTAGGCATTAGGTCAAACAGACAAACAAAAGTACAGGAAAAAACTTTTTACTCCTACTTTGGCAGACAATGATTTAGTATGTATTTCTAATGATGGATTAATTTATATTTACAATATCAAAAAGATTTCATTTTTATTATAGGACATTGACTCATTAACACTTGAAGAACAAGTTACACATTTGACTCAGGTACCCGCTTCTTCTCCAGTAAGAATTGCTTGATCAATTGCTTTTTTATCATGCTAATCAACTTTTTTTATTAAAGTAATCTGTTTTTCATATTTGTAGGAGAAAACTCGAAAATTTTTTAAACATGTAGCTTCTTCCCAACCAAAAGCTAAAAAAGAAAATACTCCAAAAGGCAGAGGAAGAGGTAAGAAGCTCTAAAAGTATTCCATATTTAACATTATACAGATCATTATACGCAAACAAAATTTATGGAATATCTAAGACAAGTTTTATTTTTGGTTTATGAAGGGTTTAGTCAGTAAACGTGTAACTCATTATTTTATTGTTATCTTTGACAAAATCTTGCTATGCTAAAGTTTCCACTACTTTATGTATCAATGCCAGTAATACTAATTGAAGATACAATAAATTTCCTTGCAAAATATAACTCATAATTTAATTATCCAAAATACCTATTTAGTTTGAAAAATATAAATTTATTTACAGTTGGATCCAAAAATGTAAACATTTATAAAGATATGTATATTTTTTAATAGCTTACATATTTTGTGTGCCTAAAAATACAGAAAAGATAGAACAATAATTTTTTGTATTTAATAAACATAAAGCAATTTTTCTATAACAATTTATATAAATTTATAAGTGTCATAGTCACAGTATTAATCTTTGATTTCTTACAGGTATTATGATTTTTATTGTTTTGTGTAATTATAGCCATACTTTTTGATCAAAACTTTTCTTGCTACATTCTGTTTTGCATCTTTTTTATTTCCTGCAGCTGTGAAATAAAAAAATGATTCATAAGAATCAAAGATATATTGAAAAAATAACTTCAGCTTGACAGTTAAACTTACATTCACCCACATACTCTATATCATCCAGAGTTATAGAAAAAGTAAAAGGAGGTTTATTGCTATTTACTTTCATGTCAACAAATTTTAAATCTGTTCCTAATAATGCATTCAATATAACACAGGGATTAGAGTCTGCAGGTGGTATTTTCTTCTCTATTTTCAAATCACGAGTAATTTTTATTTTAGAAATTTCATTTTTAAGGGAACTCTGACTAGGTGGTTTTTTAGGTGGACAATTTGGAATATCCTTTTTATGAGTCTTTTCAGACATATAAAACAGAAGCCATTCCTCTAAAAGTTTGAACATGGCTAAACTTCCTAATAGTTTCCAAGAATTGGTATTGTACTAAAAAATTATTAGATATACAAATTATTTCTTCAACTTTTATCAATAAAATTACTATTTGTTATATTACCACAGAATCAGTGTCATCACTATCAGTCATAGTAGCAAATATCATATCAAAGAACAAATCTCTCAAAGCAGCTTCTGCTGCAGACTGCTTTGCTGTAAGATCTGATTTCCCATTTCCATAATAAATTTTGCTATCAACCTGTCCATGAATCATTCATTTATAATATTTTGAAGGACATTTTTTTCAATAAAATTATAATTCATCCATGATATTCTTACCTCAACAGATCCAATTATATCATTCACAGAATGTACAAGTGTATAGGTGAGCCCAGGCTTTAATTCATTCAATATATTTACAGCATCTCTTGGAATATAGGTATCAAGATCATTGATATCATTTTTATTATTCATTATATTGTTTTTATCATCTTGATCTGAGAATGAGAGGTAACAAAGATAACAATTATCATGAAGGTATGAATGAAGATGTAGCATTCTACTGATTTTGAATACAATTTACGAATGATGGATGAAGTATATATATTTCAGAGTAATTATAGCAAGAGAAATGGCTGAATATCGTTGATGAGAACAAACCATGTTTTCAAAACAAATATACTAACTTGCGCTTTGTTTACTAGACGAAGTTGCAAATTTTGGATAGAACGCCATTTTTCCTTGCCTGTAGTATTCCAGATTCATTGAGGCGATATGCAATATTTATTTTTATCAACGATGGATGTAACTGGACAGGAGAAAAATTAAACTGCAACTTGTATGTAAACAAACACTTCTCTGGAACTCAATGCGCGCACTCGATCCGCTTAGTAGTCTATTCTAAAATGTGTTTTTATATTATACATATATATGTGATAAGAAATTTTATATTTTACATGTTGACATTTGGCACAGTAATAAAAAGAAAATTATACTTTAAATTGTCTTACTGTGGTTATGTGAAATGCACAATGAAAGTTTTCAGAAAAACAGTCGAATGAATGAACACATAACTGTAAACAAAGAAGTGAATCATACCTTATATATGTATAGTACTATGTATGTATATGTAAGTATAGTACATTTCGATACTAGTGCGAGATTAATACATTATGATACAAGTGCGGGAAGTACTAAATCTCCCATCAGTATCGTAATATACGTGGATACCTTACACAACTCACAACCACTATAAATGTCGATACAAAATGCTTACCTATGCAGATATTTTCATAAAATTCATATAATTTTGCATAAAAAAATGCTTATTTTGTAAAATTACTTATATTTATATAAAATTATATTTAAAAACTATAGTTTAGTTTCAAATATATTTGGATGTGGTAGATTTAACAAAACAAACAATAATATTAAAACGATGTTAAATGTATTCCAAAGAATAACAATATACAGAAAAATGCCTTTAACTTAAATACAACTGTTTCGTAAAATTTTGTACAATTGCAATAGAATTCATCTGAAAGCTTTGTTTTTTTTTTTCAATTCTGGTTCTTCTTTGATAGGAACTGCTATTTTTAACCTTATAGTTGTGCGAAATGTTGCACATAGTAATTGTTCAGCTTGAGCTGCAACATTCTTGATGCGCTCTCCAGATTGGCCAATAACTAATCTAGCGATTCTCGCCGAAGGACAATCAACATTTGTTACAACATTTATACTACCATCTTCACAGGATTCTATGTGTTCAACACAAACATTTATTTGGTATGGCATTTCTTGAGGAAGATTGTCTAATAATTTTGCTTTAACTATTTGCCTGACAATGGTGTCAGGTGATTGGTCCGAAAATGTTTTCTTATTATAATCCCAATCTCTTTGCAATGCAGAATCAACAAAGTAATTCTAAAAACAACATTTTAATTATTTTATGTTTTAAGTAATGTAGTTTATTTTTAGATAAAATATTAAGATAACTCACCTTTAAATCATCAACTCCATCTCCAGTCAGAGCAGAAATCATAAATACATCTGAAAAATAAGGCCAAACATCCTTGTGAGTCAGATTTCTTACAATCTCCAGTAACAATTTTTTATTTCTTAATGTATCAATTTTATTTAAAATGAGTATTGATTTGGTATTGGTTTTAGAAAGTAATTTGATCAATTTTTCATTAATCGATTCTCTAGCCGTGACACGGGTCATATCCTGTATAACACCAATAACATCTACTTGTTGTATAGATTTTTCAGCATCTTTCTTAAAACTTTCTTCCAATTTGTATTTTTTCAAATCACCTCTACCAACTAAACCAGGTGTGTCGATAAATATCAGTTGTGTGTTATCTACGTAACATACTGCTGCAGCCTTGTTCCTTGTTGTATGTATTTTTGATGACGTTGCACATACCTAACAAATAAATTACAAATTTAAGCAAGTATAACACAGTTTTTTAACATTATCCATTACATACAAATATGTATTTTTGATGATGTATATATCTAACAAATGAATTACAAACTTAGGCAAGTGTTACAGTTATCTAACATTATCCGTATCAAGTAGTATTACTCACCGGCCTGCCAACAAGATGATTAATAAGAGTACTTTTGCCTGCATTAGGTAGGCCTAATATAGCGATTTTCAAAGACCGTACATTATTTTTGTTGTCCTGATCATTGATGAATCTTTTCTTAGCCTCGATGAGACTTTCCCCAAGATCGTCGGCAAAGTTTGAGGCTTGTCTGATTATTTGAGCGCCTGCTCGCGCCGCTTTCTTACTAATGCAAATCCACATAGTGGTAATCTAATAATGATCACTCGCACTACCGTAAAAATTGCAAGATTCTCGATGTCAACGCAAAATCATACTGTCCTCGGCGGGTTAACCACTGAAGGTTATAATCTGTCAGCATGCACTCCTTACGTAACGACTACGCCTGATGCTTATAGAAATGAAAAATGAGATGTACTTTTATAAAATTCAATTCTGCAACAGTGTCAATAAGAAATATGTGAAAATGACCAACGTGATAGTCACAACGCACGACTTTATCGCGTGACGATGCGTTCCAAAGGTCCAGAGTGCCTGCAGATTTCGTCTGCAGCTATAGCTAGAGTGCGCGCGTGTCATATCGTCCACAGCGATTGCGTGAATCCGAACGTGTATGCGTGAAACTGTGTTTACAATAAACACATGCACAGCTACTGCTCTGTTCTATCTGCATTTGCGAATAATCACAGATGTGGTGATGTGCGCGCGCAAGAGCAAACCCTGGACCTAGGCCACGGCACTGGACCAAATAGGTAGCTCAAGTGCACTGCTAACACATCGCACGAACGACACGATATCGTATTATCTCTAGCGCGTGTGATGTACGTACATACGTACTTTTTCTCGTGATCGCGCTTGCATTTGGCCGTGTAAATACTTCAACCGTGATTTTGCTCATGCACTTTCTCTCGCTCACGTGCGCCGGAAAATAAATAAATAGTAAACGCTGCATTACGGAACCCAAAGATACAATTGCAATTGTAAGCTTTTTCATTATTATCGACTTCTCTCTCTCTCTCTCTCTTCTCTCTCTCTGTCTCTGTCTCTCCCTCTCTCTCCCTCTTTCTCTTTCTCGCGACGTAGCAATAACAAACTAGCTATATAAAAAAGTTTCACTTTTTTCCCCCTTATTTTCCGTACGATTTGCTTGCTTGTAATTTCTTTTTCACACTCGTACAAATCATCGACACGGTTTTTAGTGCGGTAATATATTTGCAATACAGTACGTTCATTTACAAAATGGAAACAATTACAACAGTGCTTTCATTTCAAGCACCAAATCATTATGTCAATATGCAAGGTATTACTTTCGTTATCTTTCTCGACACGGCTTTTTGCCTTTTATAAGCTTCGATGCCTTCTTTTTTGACGATAAAACACGACGTAATATTTTTTCCGCTTTCCAGATAGTTCTTCTATGTTAATTCCTCTTCATTAAGCAAACGACAAATGTCACCACATCAGCAACTTATCTGCATTAGACTACGGTCAATGAAATAGTTTATTTTGGAGAGTTCAAATCAATTATTGACTCACAACTACTGGAACAATGCATTTCTGGATCGATAAACCTGCAGGAAGATACTATGGATTTAGTGGTCGACGTTACCCTGCTATGTCTTTTCCAAAGACGCATTTTAGTAAGTAAATGAATTATCCAATCATCTAGTGTATAGTAAGAGAAAACACAATTATTCTCTTTGTGTAGCAGGCAACCATCGAAGATGTGGTAATGCATTAGATGCACACAGACTGCACATGGTTACTCCAGTTCATCGATTTCAGACTGTCAACAGTAGTGCAAACTCTGCTGGACCTAGTGCTTCCAACTCCAGCAGATGCTCTAGACAAGGTACAAATAATAGCAATAGAAACCTTTCCAATAATTCTGGATTATCACCTGGACAAGAGAATAGCAAGTAAGCATACCAGAGCTCTTGAATTCTTCTTATCAATGTTGTAATATCAATCAGAGATTTAATTCTTTAATAAACACTGATAATTAATCATTTTTCTTCCAGTAATAATGTAAATAACTCAAATAACAATCAGCAAGCACTGCCTCAGTCAACAAGTGCTACAAACAGAGGTCTTCTTAATTTTTCTGAGTTTAGTGATGCTGAAATGGCAGGTTATCGTTTACGTTGCAGTGTGTGGATTATTTTTATATTAGCTACTGGTTTTGTAGCTGCAGCTAGATTTTATTTTGATCACCAGGTAATGTCATGGTTTCTTTTCAATAATTGCTCTTTACAGATGAGTAAAACATTAGGCAAATGAATTGTACATAAACAAATAACTTAATTATAAAAGTAATTTTTAGCTTAAAAAAACAAACATAAAATTTCTCATGTATCATTGTAAAAAGTCATTAATTTTTTTACTTAATGCGCAAAATTTAATATTAAGTTATCAACACAGGTAAAGTTGTAATTTGATACATGTCAAGTACATAATTTTCTTGGAAATTCAAATTATTTTCAGTTTTTTTTTCTTTGAAAGCTTAAATATAGATATGGAAAGTTATGCTTAATTGTTTTCTCAAAATTTGCCTCTAGAAAATATTTTATGCTATTCGTTTAAAGTGAAAGAATAAATATTTTTATTTCTCTTTTTATAAGTTTTCAGTCGTAAATAGATCCACTTTAAGAAAGTTAGTGCTTCACATGGTGTTCTTATATTCCCATTAAACCTCATCAATGTATATTTCTTGTAAAACTCTTTCGAGAAATACATTTCCTTTTAGCTAGATTTAATTAAAAATAAATTTGTTTTGCATAATTAGCAGGGTGCTGGTTTGGAAGTACTTGTGTTCTGTGGACTTTTAGCAACTCTTCTGATGTCTGGATGCTTCTACTCGGTGACATGCCGACGCGCCCAAAACAGCCATCATCAAGAAGTCCAAGCTGAACCTATCGCGACTGTTACCGTTGCCAACCCAAACTCTAATGAAAGTAATAGGCAAGTCCTAATGCCTATCAGACAAAACCCACCCCCTCCATATCATATAGCAATTCTCATTCCTCCTCCAATATCACCAGAAGAAACACCCCCGCCTGCATACGACAAAATCATGCAATAAAATCACCTTTCGTTCTAGTCATTTGTATACACTGTTCATATGTAAACACACATGAATTATTAGATTATCAAAGTCTTCGATATAGTTACACTAATTTTTAGTATAGTCATGCAAACATGAAACTGATTGCATTTATATATAGATTTTTGTAATGTGATATTATATTGGCCAAAGAGAGAAAAAAAGAAATTTCAACAAAGAAACATTTTATTGATAATAACTGATGAAAAAGTGCAGCGTAATTTTGTATCTTCTAATAACTATAGAAGGAAAAAGGATATTAAGACGAATTAAAAAGTTATAAGTTTTGAACTTTTGATTTTCTATGGCGAAATATATACTTTATTACGTTAATTATCATTCATTATACGATGAAAAAGCTGACAAGTTTTAGGCATGTGCACAAATATCAAGTATTTGACTTATTTTTTCAGTAATCCATACATTTAAAAATGTTTCGGTGATCACTCAAAGCATAATTGAGGCCAAATTTTCAAAACTCTCATGTACTCGAGTTTTATTTTATCATTTACAATACTATACAACACTTAATTAAGAATATTTTAAGACCAATAGGTTGATAAACAAAACCTAATTTTGTTATAATTGCATTGAATATGTATTAGTTATTTAAACTTGACAAAAAGATATGAATATTATATTGAATACATAGTTACTAAAAGTTTTTCTTCAATAAACTGTTAGCCTTATTATATAAATTAATATATAATTTGCAGTACTGCCAACATATATTATGTATTTTAATAAGTTTCATATGTGTGCCTAATAGTAAATATAAAAGTATTTTTTTTTATTAAATTTTGGATAAATGAATGTATTTTTAAACTTAATATCTTTTGAACAGTTTGTACTTGTCATGCTGAACATTTTAATCTTGTACATAGTTATCTTTGTGAAATGAAACATTTTTTGTTATAAATGTTTATTCATTATGAGCTAGAGTACTATGAACTCTCTGTGTACGTTTCTCCAGAAGATTTAATTTACCATATAAGTCAATCTATATGACGCTATTAATAAATTTTATATAAAAAAATTCTTTAAATATACATAGTTAATCATTTTCTCAATTCTTGATTTTGCCAAATCTTTCATGTGTAATATGTATTATCGCGTGAGCTGTGACAATGAATTGAAAATAAAGACTTTTTCTAAGTATAGTACTTTTTCGTTTTCTTTAACTGTTATATAAAGAGTATTTACATGTAAATATAAGTATAAACTTGTAATGATGGTAATGAGTTAATGAAACTAAGTAAATTCATAAATATATTTCAAATAGTTGTGGAATTTTTTGTTAAATTTTATTTTCTCAGTGTTCCAGTCGTTGATTGATAAAAATTATTAATTACTACATGAGAGCTTTTCTAAATTTATATTGTTGAACAGCATACATTTCTCATTATTTAAAAAAAGTCCCCTTTATTCAAGGACTCAGTATTTAATTGATGAAAACAGGGTCCGAAATTCATTCATTGTACAACAGCTCAAATATTTAAAATATTAGCTTAGTAAATGTTTTACATAGAATAAACACCTTTTTACACGCATACAACGTTCATAAACTAAAAAGTAAATCGTTATACTAAAACAAATATACAAACTTTAAACTCTTTGAATTTCAAAGAGTTTTACATCTGTATCGTACCAAATAGGAGGTTCAATATTACGTAAATAGATAACACCCCACATGTATGTTCTGAACCACGCAGTTGTACCAGCATTCGCTTGGTATCGGCGTATAAGAATCGGATGTGGTACAGGTAATAATCCAACAAGTGTTCCATGTTGTAGAAACTTTAAAATTTCACTTTCGTCTGTTAAGCCTCTGTAAAAAGATTATTTCATTTAAAACATTACGGTGATTTTCGAGATATAATTATAAATGTTTTACATACTTATCAATACAGATTTTCTCAACTTGAGGTACTAAAACTTGTAATAATCGCATAATCGTTTGTAACGGCAGTTTACTTTTCCATTGATAGACCCATTCAGCTGTTGGTATCCATTGATTCACACTGTTTATAGAATTGGATTGTTCGGTAACGCGTATTCCTCCTTTCTAAATTCAGTAAAGAATAGTAAAATATGATAAGTTTGTCAATTGTCAATGTGTACCGAAATCATAAGACTGATACTAACAGTCACAATAGATTCATTTTTTGCTCCTATAGCTTGATTACTTGGTGCATCTGCACTTGCAGTACTTGGTTTATTAACATCTACATCAGACGTGGGACTTAGTGGATGAGCTGATTCTTTTTCGGTCATTTTTTCAATTCCAGGTGTTTCTAATAAAGTTGCTTTGAGGGTTCCAGGCTCGGCAGGTTGCGCGGGATGTGAACCCTCCATGGCAGCTTCATTTACATTTTCTGTAGATGTGGTTGATGGCATATGCTTTCTTTGCCTTTTACTAAGAGATTTTGCAATTGTGTTGCAGTCACTTGGCAAATTAGCTAATGCATGAAAAACTTGCCTTTTTCTTATTATTGTATAAACTAAATTACTGTTTCCATCAAATTGATACTGAAATTGATATACAAAAATTGTAATAAAAGGTGTTAAAAAATTCCATAGTTTTTAAAAACATAAAAACTTACCTGAATAATGTTATTAAATATTTCCAGTAAAAAAAATACCAAATGATGATTAGTTGGAGCAGAAAATAAAAACCATGGAGTACTAAAAGCTTCCAATAAATGCAGAAGTTTTGTACTAGCAACCATTGATAATGTTTTTAGATAAGGTGAAACATTGACTAAAATAGTTAACAGACAATCAAACAAAGGCTGCAGTCTTTGATGGCCTGTTGTGATTATTTTGTGAAATACTGTAACCAGTAGATCAGCATGAGTCCCTGTAAAAATGTCCGATAAATGTTGTATCTAGATAATTATCTATGTGATTCTTAGCAATATAAGTACCTGTAAAGACTGGAATATCCATAGGGACAGTGGCAGTATATGGTTTATTTAATCGTACACCAAAATTACGTTCTCCACTCAATAAAAGTAGAATAAATACGCCAATATGCATTAAACCCACCCTTGCTATCAGTTCAATAAAAAATTAAATTAATACCTTTACCATACATTTTATTACACAAATATATATTCTTTTACTTACATTGATCAGCTCTGGAGTCGTTTAGATGATAAAGTATGGGGACCAATACTTCAAGTACATCTGAACTTTTCAGTACATAATATAAAAACTTTTTATTATAATCGCATAATTTCCAAAAGAATACAAGTTGTTCTTGATGAAAATGTACTTTCTTGGTAGAATTGGGCAAGTAAGTCTGTGTTAATGGATTATTTAACAATCTTGTGATGCCTTTCAAGACAAACTGAAAATCTTCATCTCTATGTATTCGGCTTAAATAATTAATGAATAAGTTATCCACAACAGCACCCTCCTCAACAGTTGCTCCACAACTTGTGTCATGGTCAAGAGTAACTATCAGAATTTGTAGTGCAACTTCTACTAAAGGTTCTAATGAGTCAGTGAACAATAAGTGATTGTAAGGGACTCCAAAACCCACTGGGTCATAAGCACATACTGTATTTAGTAGAGATGTGAACATTGGTAGAGCATGTCTGCAAAAATTTGATTTATTATTGAAAAACTATTTGCATATCTGTAAATAAAATAATTGTTAAACTTATAGTCTACCTATTTTCAGAGCTAGTTAAATATTGTATCCATTTATTTGGAGCTACTGATATATCGATCGGAGGATTATACATTGTCTCACTGAAGCATGTTAACAATACTTTCAATAATTCAGTCCTATTAGAATCTAACACTGGGTTCCTTGGTTGAGATTGAGCGAAACCAACACCAGCTTCCCATATATATTCACAACTATCAATTGATTGTAATTCTTCTGCTTTCTCCTTAAAGCATACATTTGTTTGGATAAATTTATTAAAACATCGAATATAACTATCTTAAAATACAATACTTACTGGTCCAGATTTTCTATTTGCAACAACAGTGAAGTCAGGACAAAATAGCAAATCCTAAAATATAAAATAAATAAATTAATAAAATTTTATATTCATCAATGTACTATAAATATTAAATTACATACACATATTGCATTAAGTAAGGAATGTGCTAATGGTACACTTTCATCATTTTCTTTTCCAGGCAAACTGGACCAGAAAAATCCTTTCCACTCAGAATCTTCAAAAATATAAGGCAATAACCTTGTCAACAGTCGACAACAATTTAAAACAGTTTGTTGTTCACTTTGAGTCCTACAACTACTATCAACAGCCTTCACTAATTTCTCTACAGCTTTGTAGCATAGCATTGCTAAATTCGAGGGACAATCTTGTCGAAGAGTACGAATTTCTAAAGCTGGTATCAAAGTAAATACATCCTGCACACTAGATACGTTCTCTGACCAAAATTGATCCCAAAATACATCATCAGATGCATCAATTACCTGAAAAATAAAAATCAAATAATAAGTTGTTGCAGCAAAAGCGTTGACCTACTTTTAAAATATTTTTTCTATATGAACCATAATAATAACGATTTATTAACATTTATTAATGTGACTGTATCACATTTTCCACATTAAGTTGAACAAATAAACTAGATGTTAGTATGACATATTGATTGAAATTAATATATGAGAAGGAAGGTTACTTGTAAACAATAAGTCGTCACAACTCACTTGTGTTTTAGACATCAGCTGTACAACAGCTTTCCGAAAGTTCATCTTTGTATCTGCATTTCCCATCTTTTTCTCGAGTAATGCACGAAGCTCGCTGATTCAACTAAAAACTATAAAATCGTGCCGTTTGGCATTCTCACAACGTGTTAATACACAATACGTCTTAATACATAATAGACAGTACGTCTAGAACATCGAGACGACCCTGGCAGAAAAATGATTGATTTAAAAAAAAAAAAAATATACCATTAGCTTCGTCTTAATTTGTACCACTCGAAAATTGCTTTTTTGGAATTTGTACCCCCCAAAATGTTAAAAAAAAGCGAAAAAAACGATATTTCGGAAAACTCATACTCCTGGCAGAAAAATGATAAATATCTTAAAAGAAAAAAATACCACTAGTTTCCTTTTAATTTGTACCATCAAAAAAATGCTTTTTTGGAATTTGTACCCTCTCTAAAAATAGAGAAAAAAAAGATTTTCGTACGGTAGATTAGCAATTCAAATTAACGTATTACTGCGCATGCGCGGCGGAAAATCTATCTTCCTGCAGAAAAATATGCGATTTTGAAACAAAAAAATATGAATGCCTTCTTCTTAATTTGTACCGTCTAAAAAATACATAAAACTAATTTGTACCCCTGTAGAATTTGAATTATACAGCGTTTTCATAGAAACACAGTAAAATGCAAAAGTTAACGAAAATGGATAAAAAAAATTATAGAAAAACTGCGCGTGGTTAACAAAGATAGCAAAAGTTATTTATAACTCCCCATAATTTCATTTTCATTGATAAAAAAATTATCAAAGTTGATCACTCACAGATCATCTGCGTGGAGTTTTAATAAAGTTTTTAGAGAAATAAATCTGTTCAATTGTTAGCAAAAATCTCGCGCAGTTTTTCTATCCAATCAAAATATTATTATAACCATCCGTTAAAGAATATAAATATTATTTATCACTAAAGTCATGCACCTGAGAGTTCAGTCGGTAACATAGATCTGTACACTTTTAATATGCATTATGACGGCACGCCGTGACGAGCACGCGCGTGCCAGGGGGCCTATTCTGAAAAAAAATTTTAGCACATGTCATAAGCATTTATCACATCTAAAGTGATTAATTCTGTGGTAAACTGAAATGATAAACTGATTTACCACAAAATTTTTTTTCAGAATAGGCCCCCAGACCGTACCGGCACGCTGTGTTATCTGTGAATGTATCCCGACCTTAGGACTTTGTATATTAACATGTCTAATTAAAATTTAGAGTGTAAAAATTACTATAAAACTATTTTCAGTTGGTAAAATTTAAGGAAAAGCAAGAAATTTATTTGTTTCTTAAGAAATAAAAGATTTTTTCTGTAAAATTTATCAGTATTACAATTGTACAAAAAACATTGTATTATTCAAATTCTACAGGGGTACAAATATTAGTTTTATGTATTTTTTAGATGGTATAAATTAAGAAGAAGGCATTCATATTTTTTTTTCAAAATCGCATATTTTTCTGCAGGAAGATAGTTTGACTACAGGCGCGTCGTTGGCGCATGCGTAAATTGCTACGAGGAGTCTTGAGAAAAGGTTTGGTCGCAGTGTAAGCTAAGCCAGGCTCACGCTCGGGCGGTCGGTAAAGAAGGAAGCGTTTCGTCCCGATGTTACCGACTGAACTCGTCAGTGAGGCTCGACGGCCGGTAACATCTGCCTCATACGCTCGAAGTGCACAAGTCGCTATGCGGACTTATTATATATATTTAGGGAGCGTATTTCTTGCCGCTCGTGGCTGGCCGATGCCATTTCGATGTGGATGAGCGAATCATGAGACCGCCACAATAGATTTTCCGCCGCGCATGCGCAGTAATACGTTAACTTGAATTGCTAATCTACCGTACGAAAATCTTTTTTTTCTCTATTTTTAGAGGTTACAAATTCCAAAAAAGCATTTCTCTGATGGTACAAATTAAAATGAAACTAGTGGTATTTTTTTTAAGATATCAATCATTTTTCCGCCAGGAGTATGAGTTTTCCAAAATATCGTTCTTTTCGTTTTATTTTAAAATTGGGGGGGGGGGGGGTGTTTACAAATTCCAAAATAGCAATTTTCGGGTGGTACAAATTAAGACGAAGCTAATGGTATATATTTTTTTTAATCAATCATTTTATAAAGCCATTTTAAGTTAAAAATAAAGATATTAGATAAATTATATACTAGGAAAAATACTTAATTAATTAATAAATTATTTTTGCTTTACTTGAGTCAACAATCTGTCAGTATAAAATCGCAGGTAACACTACTTTCATTGACTTATAACGTCATTCTCATGTTTCTAAAGTCGTGAAAGTTTTTTTATCAATTAAACCAAACGCTATATATTGTTAATCTTAAAATAATACTCTTTTTTGTATGAAATGATTATTCACAACCATTATTATTATTATTATTGATTGTCATAGAACCAACTATCTCTAAAACATATTTTTAATAATACCAATTATAATTTAAAAACTTACAAATAATATTGATGATAGAAATATTATAACACTATCAGGTTTTCTTATTACGACTTGTAGTAAAATAACTAATTTTAGTATTGTTAAGATTCTAAAATAAATTAATAAATTATAATAAAACAAATGGAAACAAAAAAATATAAAATGAAGCCAATGTTTTTTACAGAGTTTATTTTGCTCTTATTGAGAATAACGTAATGTATATATGAAATTATTTACTGAATATTATATACATATATAGTACATTATATAAATGTTTAAAATTCACAATTTGTTTTTAAATTCTTCATTCACAAATTTATGTGCAAGTTACTTTTCACCTAAGTAATATATAAAAATAAAAATCATCTCTATAAAATATAATTGTATCACATTGAAAAATATTGATTATTAACAAAATATTGCTGAAGCGATGCTATATTAATTTCATTGCAAAACAAAAAAAAATTCAGCTTAATAATAAATTACATATCCAGCATGTGTAACAATCATAAAAGTAACTCAAACTAAAAAAATCTAATAGGATTTTTCTGAAAAATATTTAAGATTCTAAACACTAATCATATATTAATGATCATTTCTATCTCAAAATGTTTGATTTTCTTTTTGTACAAAATTTCAAACTCTAATGACTAATTACTTTTGGCTTATGAGCACCTTGTGTGATCTGATCAATTTCTGTTCAAATTTGATGAACAATAACTTTATTTTTTTTTTATCAAGATGCTCAATATATTAACAAATTTTCAATAATTTGAGCTAATTACAGTTGAAAGTTGACGTGAGATCTGAATTAGCAATTCATTTTCATTTATCGCATATTGTAAAAAGAAAATTCAAAGAATAACTGGTACACAACATTTAAAAATGAGCTCTTATGTAAACCCATTCATGAAATAATTTATAAATAATTAATGTTCTTGAATGATTATGTAATCGAATATCACACGTGTAGTACCGGAGTTTCAGAAAGAGAATGTGTGCGATTGAATCTGCGATTTCTTAGTGAGCTTATTGATTCTATGAGGTTCGCTCTTTTGCTAAAAAAGTTCACAATTGGTTCGCCATTCAAAGCTGACGCTAGAAACTGCTCCACAGTAATCGACCAGTTAGGTTCTGAAGCTGAAGGTGTTGTAGGATTACCATTACTATCAGGCGTCTGAAAAAATATTGTATTGAATTTTCAATAAACGCTAACATAAAAAAAGACATTTTTAAAACGTATAAGCAATGACCATGATGGAAACAACTTTAGCTGCCGATGCTGCAGCTAAACTATCTTCGGATTCTTCTCTATCCACGTAAAATCTTTTGCTGACATCACCTAATTGTAGTAGTAACGTCCCTAAAAAGGAAAATTGGAAAATGTGTTACTTCAATAAAAGCATACATTGATTAACATGGTTTTTAAAACTTACCTATTTCAGCTATACAATGATATGTCTCTTGATCCTCGGGTTGAGCAGAAAACATGTCGTACAAAGTTTTCCATAAAGCTATAAAATGAGGTTGGGACATTTTTGGCACAGTTTTTAAATCTAACGGACTATCCCTGGACGCAATCATGGAGCGTAAGCTACCCATGCTTTGTTCCTCCCAAGACTGATCACCTGCGTGGCTGTTTGTGCTCGTTGACCGAGATAGGGTATTGATAGGTTCTTCCGCGAGACTAACTGGTACTTCTAAAGAATTTTGTTCCATACTATCAAAGAAATCCGTTGCTTCGGCGGCTACTTCAGCACCGTCTGCAAAATGATGTATACTTGATTCTCCTAATTTATAAGCTTGGCAATTTTCGAAATAAGATGAAAGTTTCCTACCTGATTGAGATGGAGATTCGAAATCGACTGGAGTCAAAAGAGGTGGTAAATGAAGCGTATACAACAGTTTTAATCTTTGAGAAGAGTCGACAGTAGCCGTCATTGCAATTGCTTGCACAAGTTCCTTAAAATTCAACAGACTATCATGATTGCGATCCATTAACTGTGAAATTAAAAAACCTATTAATATCAACACAGTGATCCTTAAGATTTCTTGTGAAAAGAAAAGTGTTACTCGAAATAGTCTTGCAGCAAGTGATTCAGCTTGCGTACATTTGCCCCACGGTGACAAACCAGCGAATAATATTCTAAAAAGCTCGTAATCAACCTTATACACTTCGTAAGGAGGTTGCGTTGGATCATATCGATCAGTTTCGGGTTTTCTTTGACTCATCAATTCTTCTCTTACTAAATTTATTAATTCCTAACAAATAAAATATTTATACAAATGCAAACTCACTAAAAGTTTTTATTATACAAAAATATATCAAACCTGTAATTCTTCTGTTGTCATCAACTTTTCATTGATGACACTTCTTATGATATTCTTCTCTATACCTTCTTCCAGACTTTGAACTACTCTAAGACGATGTTTTAAACGAAGTCTTTCAATTCCGCCTATTGTGAGAGATCCATATCGAGAATATGATTCGTAGATCAACGTTTGAATAGAAATACTCTAAAAACAAATACATAAGAAAATTCGGTTATTAAAAATAAATTTTCGCATAAATGACTTCCTATAATAAAATTATTGAAACATACCTTGTTGGGCAGCACACTATCTACCGGCCTTGGTAATACTGGACCTTCATCATTAAATACTCCTCCAAGATAATCAGTTAATAGCTGCATAGCTTCACCATCGTCGTGACACTTTAATAATTTTTCTTGATTCCATTCTAGTACTGTTAAAGCCACCTAATCAAAGTCAATTTTAGTATAGTAAGTTACAAATAAATAATTTGAGATATAATCAAATTTTATTTCACAAACCTGGAAAATAACTTTTGCTCCATCATAAAAGAAGCAATCCATAATGTCAACAGCACTACTAGTTGGCATGACGCTTAAGAATATTGTCAAAAACCAAGACAGAGAAATGACTCTGATCAAGCCAAGATCTTTCAACTTATTGTACAAGGTAGGTAAATGCTCAGCAGCTAGTTCTTCTAAAAGACCTTGATCTACAAGTGCACCAACTACTCGACGATCGTAGTAGTCTGGTAATAGTAATTCGCAAACATTGCACAATTGCCAAAATGCCGCCTCTTCTGAGCAATATATAAGTAGAACTGATGCTACAATATTCATTGCTTGACAGTAACCTTCAAAGTATTTTGTAATTAATTACAACTTATTTTTTTAAATCTGTAAAAAATGTATTCAGAGCCTACCTATTTGGGGATTTCTAAAAGCATATGCTGAAAGAACACGTCTCAAAGCACTGATTCCGGTTTCTGATTGGAAAGCAGGATGCTCTGGTAAAGATCTATGTAGATCTCTTTCGATTTCTTCATTGGCTTGACACGATTTTCCTATCGATTGATCGACAAGTGATTTATATAATCCAGGATTCATTGCCATTTCATTTAAGGCACCTAAAAATAGAAAATTTGAATTTTTCTTTCTTCTATAATAAATAAATTTAAAAAATATTTCGCAATATTCTTTCGGAAAAATTGAATATTAACCGGAAAATGTCAGCCAAACTTCTCCACGAAGATTTTGCGGTATTCCAGCAATGACGAGTTTTGCAGTTTCAACAGTTCTGTAAATCGTCATTCCTCTTCCGTATTCAGCAAAGTGCGTTTCCCATTGTTTTTCTTTTGCAATTTGTTTAGCAGCAGCTTCATCGCTTAGTGGCGCCTTGAACATTTTCATCAGTGGAGGCTGAGACTTCCAAAGTTCTGCAGCTTTTCCGTCTTTTGATTGATTCCCTACGCTTTCTACCGGAGTACTACAATTTGATAGTTAAGTTTAAAATTATAAAAGCAGTGGTAATAAGCTTTTTAAATGTAAAAGTCTTACACTAAAGCAATATTTGTTTTCGCAAGTAATTCCGATATTTTTTTAACTACAAAATCTCTATCGTGTATTTGTGCAAAAAGAAACGAGGCTCTCGCAGTTGTCACTAATATCGCTTTATCAACAGAACTATTTGATGCTTGATTATCTGGTGTTTCAATAAGCCTTACCTCTCTGAACGGTATAACTAAACTAACTAAATTCCTTACCTAAAAAGTAAAAAACTTATAGAATCAAGTGTGACAAATACATAAATAACTAATTCAACTAACTCTACTCTCAAAACACAAATAATTTTGTGACAGATATATTTTTCCCCAATTATGTCTCTTATTGTACGGTGTCCATAATGTTGCATCAACGCAACCATCTAATTTCTCACTTCCTGGCAACCTGAATTGAAGCCTGTATGCTTCAGAGTGTGCACGTGCATCAAGATCTCGTTTCAAAAACGAAGGTTTTTTAGGCACATTCTTACTGTAAATAACATAATTATGCACATTAATTAAATAAATCTACATTTAATGCAAATTATTTTGATAACTTTTACCTTAATTTATTAAGAAGATCTCTATCTTCATTGAAACCACTTTTTTCGTCTATGAGTCTAAAACAAATTTTATCTATTTTAGTAACACAATATAATTAAGATTTACTAATGTAACAAATGTACCGTTTCATCGCGAGATTCGTCAACTGCTCCATTAATGAGTACGTTTCAGATTTGTGAAGAAACATTGAAAAGTAATGCTAAAAATTAAAAAAATATGTTAATTTTGCGTGACAATTTAAAACTTTCATAAAATAATATGCAGTATACAGACCTCTTTATTATCACGCGTCACTATACGAATACTGTCAGGGAATACAAGGGAATTTGTTTTTTCCAGCTCTAAAATATCTGCCCATCTGATAACCAATTTTGTTTCCTTTGACAGAATATAAGCATAAAAACGCATATGATTTACAGATAAATACAACCATCCTTGCCTTGGTATTTTTGTCTTCCAATAACTGAAATAAATACAACATTTATATAAAATAAATCTATTTCAATAATAAGCCTTCCACAAATTAAAAGGATAAATATTATGTTACCTGCAAGAATAATAATTTACAAGTTTATCATCCTTGGGCACATTGAAAAGCTGATGGAATTTGAATGAAACTCTTTTAAAAGACTGTGAATCTTCATCTATAAAGAAAAAAAGATGCATAAAACGTGAAATTCAAATTAAATTATTTCAGCGTGATTTACACTTTTGAGAAAACATACCATCAACAAGCTTGTTCTCTGATACATTATTTGCTATAATCGACTGTATTTTGCAACACACAAAATCTGTAATTTCTTCTTCAGTATCAAAAGATTGTAGGGTGGTTGTCAAATTTATGTGAAGCCATTCCCAATCTCTCACTATATCTGAATGTGTCAAGGAACATGCCACCACTGTAAAAATAAAAATTTATAAAAATCCAATAAAAACTATGATATTCTTAAAAAGATGAAAATAAGCAATGGTTTATAAGTAAAGATAGAAAACAGACGCCGTTGTACATATCTGCAAATGTATACACAGCTGCTATTTCTTTCTTCCAGAGGGAATAGTTATCAGTATTGTTTGTTATCAGTGATAAATTTCTGTGGTTTATTAATGGTAATTGTATGCTAGATGAAAGCAATGAACTTTCTTTTAAACTGTTATTGATAAAAACAAATTCACTTACTCCAATATACTTCGGATGATGGTGTTTGATGTAGTATTCTGAAAGGTGGTGGTTTTGTGTCAAATACACTGTCGAGTGTTCCAACAAGAATGGAAGTGAGGCCTTTAATTTTTCCATGACCTTTTCTACGTTGCCTTACAAAGTAGGTAGTAGCTTCTTCTGTAATCCTGTGAATCACAAGATAATTGCACGTAAAAAAATTTTCATTTATAGATAGTAATACTCATTTCATCTATGGATAACGATTTAGGTATTTACTTATAAAAAGAATGGAAGTTCGATGAGCACAAAAACTCTACTATCATTCAAAGTTAAACTTTACAAAAGTAACAGTGGTAACACTTGTGCAAATGACCAGGTTAAGGTAAGTAAGATACTGCACAAGAGCAAGAACAATGAAAGTGTTCTCTTATGTTACGGGAAAGTGAGCGTTTAATAAAAATATGGCACTAAGAAGCTAGTAAAGCTAAGTAGATATTGTAAACTCAGTAAATATTGCATTGATTAATTGAAAAAGCTATAGACGATAAGCGAATAGTAGAGTATTATTATCTATTGAATTGAATCAGAAGCACAAGAAACCGTGGGGATCATAGTGATCTATATGTGCTCCTTCTGCCATGATCAACGCAAAAAATTACGAGATAAAACCGACAGTTAGCCATTATGGCAACAACACTATTAACCAACTCTAAATTTCCTGTTGTTTTGCATGTAATACGTAAAACACTCGCACTGCAAGCACGGAGAATCCAATAAACTCAAGAATAAAAGGAAACAGCTGATCGGTAAATTGCGCAGCGGCGTACAGGCCAATATAAACAAACGCAAAGGATTCAGAACTAAACGTCGGCCAAAAGGTACTAATCAGTATTAATTCCGTTTTACCAGAAAGTATTGGCCAACAAGACCTCCTCCGGCTTAACCCACATGATATTCCAGCCTTGTTCAGGGCATATGGCGAGCTAAGAGCGCCACAGCCACCTAAGCCTCGCCCTCTTGTGTGCTCGGGAAGAAATTTATACTTTAGCAAAACTTTTGCTGTGCTCCTGAGCGCGAGTGCGTGTAGAAACAATAAAAGAAGTGAACGAAGCGAGCAAGCGAGTGTAAGCTCGAATAAGTGACGGATAGTACACGGAGAGCGACGCGCGCTCTCTCCGCCGACTGAGTGACTGAGTGAGTAGGCGACGAGATCTGTTTCACAAACGGCTGCTGCTGCCCCGTCGCGTCAACTGAACGTATCTGTTGTGTCTGTGAATTACGCGACTGTGTAGGAAGATGAATGTTTATTTTCATGATAAGAGCAGTAAATGGCTCTGTTGATGGAAAAATCAGCCGACCAGCCGGAGCGTTGACAGAGTGACAGAGATTAGGTGAACCCCTAATAATCTTTGGCGTCAGATATAACTAGCCTCTAAGATTCATTACTATATTCATACAAGGATTTGCCCCCTATCATTTACGTTGAAATAAATTTAGAAGCAACTGGCTAGTTCACTTCTGTTTTTGAGACTTTTGAAGAATTATTAAATTGCTAAAAAAAGATATTTTAACTCTTCCTTCTAGATTTTCAGCTTTAATCAGTTTTATATTCAAATCTTAAAATAAATAAAAAGAAATTATGTAATCAAAAGGCATAATTTTTAGTCAATGCGTAAATTGCGTCAAACCATTTTTGAATAATGGACAGAAAAATTCATTGACATGATGAGAAAAACGATGATTCTGTGAAGTTATAAGACAAGGTCAAATAAAACATCAAAAAGTTAATGTAATGATTTTATTGAAATATAAGGAATCTGTACCAGACAGAACTAAAATTACTGTTGGATTTGGTACTACCGGGGTTCACATATCGTATATGCCTGTGTTCATCTTTTTTATGCGATTATGGTATAGATAAATCGATCGTCTATAAGTACAGAAAACAATATCGAAGGTACGCGTACAGTCTATCATCAAATATTTTAAACCTAAGAAAGATCATCCTCCTATATCTCCTCCCTTCCACTTTTCTTTCATTTCATTAGCGTGCTTTGTTACCCTTTTCGTTTTTAATCGTTTGCGTCGTGTAACATTTATAACACAAGGGATTCAAGTATCTATGTACATTACATAATGCAATAATCTATAACACACGCAAATTTTTCTTTCACACTTTTCGCACTCATCAGTCGACTAAGTTTTTTGTTGTGTTATTTACAATTTAATTTCTTTTATACAAGACACGCATTGTTTGAATTCGCTCCTTGTTTTTCTTCACACTTCAATTCTTTTAATTTTTTTTAGCTGTACACTTATTACATTTTGCATGTATGAGTCTTATACATTGGGATCTCCAAAGGAGCAAATTCTATTTAAAGATACAAGTTGTCCCATTGTAAAAAGCACTTATTTGTCTGTTTCTTTTTGTAAATAAACTTGTTGTCCCTTTAATTTTACGTCAGTACTCTTCAGAATTATTTAAATTCGTAATTTCATCATCACATGTTTGCTTCTTTGACAAGAAACCTTCATATTATGTATATATAGTGTATTTTTTATAAAATAAAATCAATATATAATTGATTCAATGGGACATCCTGCATACATACATTTTAATACTATAATACTAAGAATTCAAAATTCTAAAATTATTAAAACTGATGTCAATAAATAAGCAACATGTATGATTAGTACTTTTTTTCCAAGGGGGTATGTATATTAATTACCTACATATCACGGATTTACTGGTTCTGAAAGTGCATATAAAGAAATGCACAGAATGTAAGTAGTTACAAAACAATTACGTCTGAAGATATAGTTGTCTACGCTTGGTAAGACAAAAAATTTGGTCAGCAAGTTTCATTAATCTTAATCTCGTTTACAAATTTCAATAACAATATAGGTAAAGTGAACTCAAGAGACATACAATCGAAACGCTGAGATATGCTCGAAGACTTATCCACAACTACCAAAGATCGATCGATCAGTTTATCGCGCCAACCTAGTATTGTAAGAAATGCATGTATCTTTTACTTTTTTCTTTTTCAACTGTATGCGTTTTGAAAAAAGAGCCCGTGTAGTCATTCTATTGCGTATTTTCAATAGAAAAAAGGAACTAACTGTGCTTTTCAGTATAATTTTGCTCATTTCATTGCACTATAAAGCAGGAAAATGGTTATGTCCGATCTTGATACTATGATACCAAGATAAAAGTTTTTCATTAAAAATTATTAATTTTTAGGAACTCGCGCAAATAATAAGAACCTATCGTCAACTTGTATTAAGCGATAAAAATACCCATTCAAGCTTCTAAACCACCCCCTACTGACTTTCTGTACTTTAATAACTGTTATTATCCGGTCCACTCTCTCTCTTTCTCTCTCTCTTTCTCTCTCTCTGTCTGTCTCTCTTTCTAAACCTGCAATAATATTGCTCAACCTCCATACTTTTCTACCGTATATCGTACTCTTTTTTTTTCATCTTTATTTTTCAGCAAATCTATTAACTACCAAGCGTTCTATACGTTTGTTTTGAGGTCTCGATCAATTTGAAAATTTTGCATGACCTCAAAGTTACCTTACTTCGTACGTTATATCTTCGCTATACCCAATAATTTTTCTCTCGAATAAGTGCATCCTTAACCCGAGCATCGCTGCAACAAAAATACAAAAAGAAACGATGCAAAAAAGATTACGTATAATTTTTTTGTCCTTTTTTATTTATATATATATATTTTTTTTTTGAAAAAAACGAAAGTGCGCGTGTTTGGATCACTTCAAAAATGTATCGCTCGCTGTCAATCAATCAATAACACACTCATTCCTTCTATGTCACTGACACAATCAGCCAGTGCTTTAGTGCGAAAATAATTTATATATACAAGCTTTGAGACATCGAAACATTAACACGTGGCTCTGCAGCGTGAGCACTTCACTGATAGACGTCGGTCTTGGGATCACGCTCGCGGAAGAAACCCTTCTCAGTCTTGCACTCGCGGATGGTGACGGTCTTCAGGTTGACAGTTACGTCTGTGATGAAGACCTGATCGGCCACGGGGTTGCGCGCTCGCCAGTAATCGGTGCCGGGACTCATCAACGGTACGTACACTGTATCCGCTTTGATATCAGCTTTCATTGGCGTCTTATTGCTGATATTGTTGTTGTTATTGTTGTTATTGGTGATGTTATTATTGATGTTATTATTATTGTTGTTGTTGTTAGTAGGGCTGTGATGTCCATTAAGGGTTGGGGCGTTTAACCTGTTATTATTGGTATAGGCATCTGTAGGAATGGGGGATTTGTGACCGTTGGCATCGACACTCACTGGGCCGTTTACAACCGGCTTGTCCTTTTCCGAACTCTTGTGCTCGTGGTGTTTCTTTTTGGTGAATGCCGCTTGAGGTTCGAGGGGAGTATCGATTTGAGGAGATAGTGGCGCACGAGGAAGTGAAGGTGGCGGTCCGCGAGGCACGTCTGCCTCGGGTCGCTTCTTGTCCTGGACAGCTGGAGCCGGTGTGGTCGGAACTGCGGGAAGCGGCTCCTCGGGAGTCGATTTGACGTTCGAAGATGACGGCCGTCTGCCGTTAACCTTGTGATTCTAGAAATCAAGAGGAACTCGGTCAATTATTTTATTGGCAAACTGTTAGCGTACTAGCAGCGTTATACAGTAGTATTACGCCTAAATAGCAAAGGCGAGTACGATACAGGTATTCAGAGCTTAACTACTAATTGTAATACAGATAAATAAAGCTTTACAACAACGTAAAACAATGATAATTGTCAAAACAAGACCAAAAACATAAAACTAATAATTTTTCGTTGCAGATATTTCCATTTAATGATCTAACCAAATTATTTAATTGAAAGACTTAGTCAATCAAATGATTTAAAAGATACAAGTATCGAACTAGTGATGAAAGTTGTACACGGTGCAAATAGACAGAATTAGTGAATAGTCACAAGAAAATGAACAAATTACATAAAAATACGATAAATGAACCGACAGGCTTTAAGAAAAATAAGAGAGAAGACAAAGAAAATGAAAAGCAACAAAAATTTGGCGAGGAAAAAGATATAAATGACAAAAAATAAAGCAGAGAAGCCATAGCAAGCCATGGTATTATAAAAATCACGATTACTTACATGATAGGTCGGGGTATTTCCTTTGAGAGGAAGTAGCCGTGGAACCTTGTTGGGTGGGCTACTCGTGGTGATGGTAACGCCAATTTTGCCTGATTCCTTGCTAAGCACTTCGGCTTTGCGTTTGGTACCGGCAGGTTCGCGCCTGGGCAACGGTATATCGACACTACTGCTGGAGTCGTCCGAGTCGCCACCGAACGCCGAGTCGTTGGCATTCTCGTGGCCATCGAGCGAGCTTGCCAAAGTGTCCTCGTCTACGTCAGCAGGCGCTCGACTATTTGCGTGCCTCGACGCTGTTATAGTTTCGTCAATTGTGGTATGACCCTCATCTTGACTGTCATCACCCGCGGGTTCATCCCCACCAGGCTCTTCCTCTACTACTAGGTTGGCGAGTACTTGCTCCTGTAAGAAATTCATCGTATCAATGTATGCTTCTTCTTAAATCTTACACGTCTTTGCTATTGTAGTTTGCTCTTTCGAAAAAGTCCCGACTTATAATTTTCTACTCGTCAATGTCAATCAGCAGTAGTTGAAGAAAAAAAATTGACGGAAGAGTAATGACGGCATTTCCGAGTAAAATCGTTTATTAGTTCCTCTTAAATAATTTCCACCATCGATTCAGCGATCGTGCGCTAGAAGAGCTACGATAAAACAATGAAATAGGCGACTCGAAGTTTCACAGGAGTGTATAATCGTTTTCTTTGATACAGGTAATTGGCAATAAAAGTACAAGACTTACGCTGTATCTGGTGTCCCTTCGCCTGGGCCTTCTGCTAGGGAAGTCGCCGCCCTTTTGACTCGCCTCGTAGAGCTCGATCAGCCTCGCATCCAGAATATTTTCCTCTGGCTCCCACGTATTATATCTGAAAGGAATTGAATTTGACGTTACGAGCACTGGATGCAAAGCAGAGGCATAGCCACTATTGCAATTGGGTGTAACTCACTTTTTACTCCAGCCTTTCCATTTCACGTAATACTCGACCTTGCCCTGCAACAGGAAAAGACAAGAGAATCCCATTACAAGCGGAAACAGAGTCACAAAACACCGCTCCACTCTCTCGCTCTTTCGCATCGCGCAAGAACAATCGTCCTCCCCGCACAGGAAGCAGCCCGCGAGTGGAAGAAAGAGATAAAAAGAAGTCGGACAGGACCTCGTCAGTTTTACGACCTAGTCAGCCAAGGCATTAGTCGTCAGTGATTTGAACGCCGCGGCGGAGAAACAGAAGAAAAAAAAAACAGGCAAGAAGGACCCCTTGAGGAAGAGTCGATTTCGAGGATCATCGGAGTCAGCGCGTACAGCGCGACCGACACGCACAATGGCCTTGGCAAATCGTAAACCGATTCTTTTTCGGGCTTTATTGCCACTTGCGAACGCGCGGTGGCGGAGACACGTCGCGCCGGCGTAATTATGAAGAGCGACCAGTTTTATGGAGTGATTATGGAGTGGCGCGCGTTCCGCGTAGTTTGCATTTTTACGAGGGAGCGCCGACGCCGCCGCCGCCAGCGCTTCCTCTTTATTTATTACGTCGACTGATTTATTCGCCGGCGCGCGACTTTACGGCCAGAGAAATGCCGACGTCCGTTCGTGTCCAGAGAGACACCTGTACGATTCGTCATTATTTTACATTGGCATCGCGCAAGTACCTCGCTCAATTCTCGCCTTCGGGATGCTCTTACGATCCATCCTATGCAAGTGATTTTATGGGCTTCCCCCCCTTTGTACAAGTGCTGCGGACGAGCAAAACTTTTCGGAACGATGGACTCTTCCGAATCATTCAATTGTGCGTCAACGCAGAACTTTCATTTACCCTTGAGTTTTTTTTCTCCAAAAGTTCATGAGTCATTCCGCGTACAACTCAGCACAACAATCTCATATCCAAGCGAAACAAACTGTCACGGTAATGAATTTGTGGCACGGGAGCTCATTAAAAAATTAATTCCCAATGAGGGAGAGCACGTTCATTTCAAGAAAGCTATATCATCGATAATGCTCTCCACTAGATACTTCCTCGTTACTAGTCTAATTCGAACTGAAACGTTGCTAATAAAAGTACGCAACGCGATTACGTTCGATTTACGTTAAGAGACTAACAGCCAGCGACATGCACGCAGCGGAACGACAAAAACACGCATATCAACGAATCGAGTACGCGTCGGTTTTGGATTGTTGTCATCAGCTGTTGGGGGGGGGGGGGGGGGGGGGCACGCACGAACAGTAGCCGGCACCCGGTCGCAATTGTGCACGCTCACGCGTACTCTCGTAAGATATGTGGGTCGCTCTCGGTGAAATCCGCGTCGAACTGTCGACTTTTCCCGGCTGCGTTTTCCAGCGAGCATCAAGCGCAGAGAACAACGAAAAGAAGAAAGTTGCATTCGCGGAGCTGTCTCTCTCTCTCACGTCGGGCGAGGGAGCCCCGCGGGAAAAATCCGCTGGCTTTCCTTTCTCTCTCTCTTTCTCTGTTGCACATGCCAGTGCTGAGGCGGTTTTCCGATCCCCCGGATTTCGTCGAGCTGCCGCCGCGCGTGAAAAGACAGGGGAGAGGCGCGCACGCGGAAACCCAACTCTCCATCCGCTCTTCTTCCTTGTTTTTTTTCCTCAAGCCGGCGCGCGCAGCTAACTACGCGCGCTCTTTTCTCTCTCCTCTCTCTTTCCACGGCTGTCCTCGTAGCAGGTACGCGCTGCGTTTTATGCTTTTTCAGTGCTCGCTCTCTCACTCGAGACCCGTGTTCGCGCTGGTGACGATTGTTTACGGAGCCGGGATGCCGTCGACATCACGGGCAGCACCGCGGCAGCTTGGCTTGAGCTGCAAACTGGTCGAGTGGGTTGGGTTAGGAACCGATTAAGGTTGGCATTTGGAAGAGCGAGGTCCGCTACTTTTTATGATAACACGAGAGCTGCGCTACAGATTTTCATCGCCAGGTGAGAGCTCACGATCGGAGTTTGTCGCGCTGCCGGAGAGAAAATTCACTTTGCCGATGTCGCCCGGAACCCCCGAATCCAACCGGATCAGATTATTCCGCGGAATCGTTTGCACAGGCGACGACGACTTGCTGTCGCACTCGGGCTGATGAGTGCTCGCGATTCAGCCGAGAAAGCGGCGGCACTTGGGAAACGCGCATGCGTCTCGATTAATAATGCCTAATTGAAATAGGCGGACGACGGTCATCGTGTTCGTCGGGGAGCTGCATTCGGCCGGGCCGCTTCGATCGAGCGGCGTGAATAGCTTTGCACAAACGACGAGCTGATTGCATAAAGGTATTCAAATGAAGGAGCCTCGCGAATCTGTCGGGCTGAAGTCGAAGCGAGTTTCGTCGCCGCATCCACTCGTAGGTCATCATGCGTTTCTCAGCATCGCCCGAGCGCCACTGGCTCGAGAGTGGCTACGACGAAAAGACTCGTCGGGACACGTATTGGCAACCCTCCCCGCGAACAAAGTTGCGGCTCGAAGCGAAAAGAAGCCGCTGGCAGCAGTTCAACTAGAGGCGTGCGAATGAGAAACAAGTTGGCGGCGAGTAACAGTATCTCGTCCGTTGATACACTTTTCTATAAAAGAAAGGAAGGAAGCGAGCGGGGCACAGCTTGGGTTCGCTCGCGAACGAGAGCGTGCAATAGAAAGGTTCGGGGCGATACGCGCCGCCGCGAGCCGGGAGGAGGGGCAACGAAGGAAGGGGGCGTTGGTCAACGGAAAAAGCGAGGGAAGGAGAGGGGGCTGGGGCACGGAGCCGCGGGCGAATTAGTGTGAGTTGCAATCACTGACAGGGCGGTCTCGGCTGTGTGGGTGTGGCGCATGCGCACGAATCGCAGAGAGCTCCTGTGCGGTGTCGCCATCGCGCGGCGGCTCGCGCAAGCTGCCAAAACATCATCATTCCTTCGTTGGCAGCGTCTGCACACGGAGCTCTCTGTGGCTCGCTCTGCGCGCAGCACGGGCCTTTAACTTACTCGCTTCTCGCGCTTCTTCGTGATCCTCTCGGCCGCGTAGATCCGGTCGCTCGGGTCCATGATACCGTTGCCAGCTGTGTCGCCGCTGTCCTTGCTCAGTGCCTTATTGGCCGAGAACAGCTTGGCTATGATCTTTCGCTTGATACGATTAATCTGGCTGTTGTTGTTGTTAGCGGTAGTATTGTTGTTATTGTTGATATTGGCGGTAGACTGCTGGAGCAGTTGCACCGACTCTTCGCAAGCTCTCTTGACCTTGATCCTTTCGGACGAACGGTGCGTGACGTCGTAGTCGTCCAAGATCGAGGACGACGACGACGCGAGCAGCTGCGACCCAGTTGCTGCGCAAACAGCAGCACCACCACCACCTCCTCCCCCTCGGTGCTTGTCGGCGGGGCGCCTTTGCGAAATCGTCGTTGCTGGCTGGGCGACTGTGCCGGAACTCACTGCCGCCTCGCGAAGAGCGGCAGCTATGGTTTCCAGCACGGACCAAGGCCTCGTCGCAGAGGGGATGGGAAAACGACAACTATGTCACACTTAACTTAAAACTTAACTGACAACTTGCACTCGCTGTCACACACGTGTCGTTGTTGTTATTGTTGTCGTCGAATGCAGCGCACACGCACGCACTCGCACACACTAGCACTCGCGTGTCGTCGTCTATTTACGCGACGAGAAAAACAACTTCTTGCGATCGAGAGAGAGAGAGAGAGAGAGAGAGAGAGAGAGAGCACGAGGTCGTGGTCGACGTTTTCCGGCAAGTTAGTAGCGCTCTCACCGGCTACGCCGGCTGCTGCTGTTGTCGATTTCACTATGTGTGCTCTGCGCGTGTGACGTCAGCACTCACTCACAAACCAATTTTACTCTTGTTTCTCAGTGGAGCCGTGCGCGTTCGCGACGTGCCCCTGAGTAAACACCAAACATGGCCGTCCTCGCCGTCGCTGTCGCACACCACGATCCTTCCGTCTCGGAACGACAACTCACTGGCGATGCACTTTTTCACACTGCGACAACACTTTGCCCGTTTGAGGTTAGGGACCGCTGCCGCCGTCTGCTGCGACTGGATTTCGGAGCAGTAAGCCGCTGCTCTCTCCCTTCTCTCACGATTGGCACAACGTGACACTTGACTCACGTTAACATCAGTCACATTCTCCGGTTCGAGGCCGACTGAAGACGCGCGCGCATTCTCGCTACACTGCTGCTGCTGCGCCTCTCTACCCCCTCCGCGAGTCTTTCCGTCTCGCTCGCACTCGTGGCCTCAGATGCGAGCGCCCCTCGCTCGCGCTCCCCTTGGACTCGTCCGACCCATACGTGGGCTCGGTCTGGTGGGGATTGTGGAGGGGAGCACGGCACAGCACAGCACACAGCTCGAGGAAACACGCTCCGTGCGCTGCTAGCGAGTCCGTGTTTTTAATGCGTACGTACAGCAGCGCCGTCCTCGGCACACCGTCGAGTTTCTTGCTTAGCACTGTGTTGGTAGTTGAGGAAGCACGTATGTGTGCGCCTGTGTAGCGTCGCTGAAAGCAGCGCGCGCACAGCACGGCCGTTTTCGCTCTCTGCGCCGCCGCCGCCGCTCGCTATCCGATCCGTGTGTACGTGTCTGTATACAGATATATTGGTGCGCGAGCGCGAGAAAGACAGAGCGAGCGACGGAGATGGATGCACGAGATATAGCGCAGCGTTGCCAAGTCTCAGGTGCCCTGTTCTTCTCGATTCCGCCTCAATGCTAATCCGCGTAATCTCGCCGCTTCGCACACCAACTGCCGGCGCACTGGCGCGCTCACACACTCGCGCGTTCTCGCTCGAACCGCCACAAAGACACGTAGCCTCGCGGACCTGGCACTTGGCTAGGGTGAACGTGAAAAGCGTGTCGATCGACTGTGCACTCGGACGTGGCAACGTCGCCCGTTCGCTATATAGCGAAGCAGCCAGCAGCACAGCAGTCGACTTGGGTTCTGTGTTTAGTTCCCGCGATTACTACAGCTGACAGCAACCGGGCTCTGGCAAAACACACCGTTATCAGCGATGTCCACAGCTGCACTGGAGCGATCAGCACTCGACGAATCCACAACTGGACGCACAGTCCAGGGAGCGCCTTGACGGAGACTACGAAGCAGTCGAGAGCAAGATAGCACTCAACTGGTGCGGCGTCCTCTGCTCTCGCGGCACTGAGCCGCGTAGCGTCGTCGAGAACTTGCTGGCATCGGCGAGAAGCGTATGCCCAAGTACCAAGCCGCCTGCTGATTGGCTGCTCGCCAGCCACGGCATCGCCATTTGCCGGGGCGCCGGTACGCGAGCCAATGCCGAGGCTGTAACGTCCCACGCCGCTACCCTCACTACCGGCGCTATAGGCGTGTCGCCGCGGGTTCCCCTTGCACCGCCGCCGCGCTCGACGCCACCACAAGCAAGAACACCACCATTGTACGTGTGAGCCAGCATGCTACCGCGGACGCCGAGCGAGAAATTGCCGCCGCTCTTTGTGCACCAGCGCGAACGCTGCTTGCTGGCACACTGTCGCACGCCAGGATAGCAGCGGCTCACGCGAACAGAGGAATAGGAGAGGCCGAGCGGAGAGAAAGGAAGGCCTCGTGAGACAGGATCAACAGATTACGAGTGCACTGAGAATCGCGGCGGCGGCGGCGGCGGCGTCTGTCGCGAGATTGCCGCGGCTTAGCGTTCGATCGTGGCCGATGCGTTAGCTTCGCTGCGCCCAGCGCCAAGCAAGTTTCTCGCGTGCAGCTTGCACCGGCGGCCGGAACGCGGGCCAAATTTAAAGTACAACTGCGCCGCTGGTCGGCCGGCTCTTGCCAGGCTTATTTCGCTTGTTTGTCAACAAGCCGCGGTCGACGTACCGCGCTGCACGATTCATCTTGCTATTTTATTGTTACAAGTTTGAAGACGAGCTTGGCGGCTCTTTCGTTGACTCTGCGATTCCGAGAATGGAACCATTGGCACCGCGCAACTGTTCGCTGATACCGACTCGCCTTTGAGCGTTTACAAGCGTCGGCGGCGATGCGCTTCTTTGGGCGAACAGTTTCTACAAATTTGATGACTCGGCATCGCGCGCGATCACATGCTGACGATGCTGGAGTTAAACCAAGTATTATAAGAAAAATGTAGCCCCGCGCGAATTGGAAGTCGGCACTGGAATGCGATCGCCGAGTTATAAACAGACCGGGATAGCATACAGGTTTCTTCGAGAATTCAACCTAACCGCGCAGACTTTATGAATGTTTGATCGATCGAAAGTGTACGTTAACGAACGCACCAGCACCACTTGAACTGAACAAGTAAAAATATACGCGTTTCTGTATGATGGACCTACCATCCAGAAAGGGTGATTTTAGCAACTTATATGGTTTAGTTTCTAGATGATGGATATAACAACAAAGATTTTCCCCGTGCGCTCATAGCGAATGCCGGCTAATAATTTTTTTATATGTCAGAGACCGCAAAAGTATTTTCATGGAAAAGTCTAAAACTTTCAATGTTTTGACCTTGTATATTTCGACATGAGTGAATAGCATGGATTGAACCAAACTACCTCCAATTTTAGCACAAAGATGGATCGTTAATTTCTCATCTCGCGCTAGTTAAACAGTCTTCCTTTGGAGCTGCTCAAAATTATTAAAAAGTAATATACGACAATTCGTGATCCAAACAATTCGGTGCGTACGACAGATCGTCATTTTATCGAAATAGTCCTTATCAACGTTATAACTATCACGAATACAGGAATTGAACTTCCCTGTTCGTAGAATTAGAATTTTCATAGATATTATATTTGCCAACATGTTAAGGTGTATTAAAAATATCGTCAACGGTTTTCTATGCCGAATAACCAACTGCACGAAGCGAAGGTAAACTTCAGATGGGATGGGCTGTGAAATTTTCGGATTTCCGCGATGGCTTTTATATATGTCTGTGAAATTCGTCCAGAAAAGCCTTATATGTTTTCTATTTTGCTTTTCAGAAAACATGTGTTTTAACATTTAAAATTTTCATACTTGTTATTTCCATCGTCAGAACTGTTATTTTCTGTGCAATGCGTGATGACGAATGAGAAGTACAATAAAACTAAAACGCCAATCGCATAATTCACTTTCGCATTTTTCAATGATTTGCAATTGCCAAATTATTGCATGCGTTTAATTACGACCTTTACGTATGTAGATCGGATAAGAAGCAACTTCGAAGCTACATCAATTTTCAATTAGAACAAGTGTGATTGAGAAAGTTCATTCACGACAATGTCTTCATACTTTTATTCTTATGCAAAGAGTTACAGCAATTCTAAACATTTCAACATTGGTCCAAGCGTCCATTGAAAACTATTAATTTTCAAATATGTATACATATACATGGTATAACGGAAAAATCGGTAACCAAATAAGTAAGCGGAATGGAAGCCTGCAATGAAGCTTTCATATACACTGAACGGAGAAATAACAAGAAGGATGTCAGCGCTACCTAATCACCAATCTTCAAAACTCGGAGAGACAGATGGTCTTCATAATCCAGAACGTGCACGTAATATATGAAAAAAGTATCGTATCCATCTTATATGCTTATAATCTCTAGGTGTGAATATTAATATTTGAAAAATTACCATGTAAAATTAAGGGAGGCTTCTTTCGGTCGCCGTTTCGGCTACTCTAATACGATAATTTTAGAAAATTACGCGTATTAATAGACATCAAAAGCATTAATTTAATACGTTAATGATATTATTTAAGGCGGCTGTCATCGCTTTAAAGATTTAGTTGAATATACTAAAGCTTATACATTATTAATAAATTGCCTTAATAGTACATTACGATACAAGTGCGGGAAAGTAGATTCTGGTCTCGTGTGGCGTTTACACCCGAGCGAAGCGAGGGTGGAAGGGGACACGAGACGAGAAACTCTTTCCCGAACATGTGCCGTACCGTATTTTTTGATACGACGTGTGGAAAGTGCGATTTTCAACGCACGTTTTACTGCCGAGCGTGCGGGAAAGACGCACTTTGCGCACGGAGTGTCGAAAATATTATTTTTATGATGATTTAAAAATCTTTATACAAGGTATCAAATTGAAGCTATGATATAATGCTGTAACTATAATCACGTTTATAAATTCTTACAAGTAGATTCAAACTTGAACTATGCGAGCGAACAAAGCTCAGCCTTAACTTTAGTGAATTTACACACTAGTTTAATACCTGCAACTAGAGATCAAAGGCATACGAGTTGTTTCTGACAATATTTTCAGATATTGTGGGCTACTGGAGGCGAATTTAACTTTTGAAATTGTTTTCGATTTCATTAGTTATAATGTTCTACACATGAAATAGACCGGCAAAGCTAATTTTTTGGCCGTCTGTGTGGATCGTGATACGCCCTGGTAGAAATTTTATGAAAAATCCGCTAAAAATAATTCATAGAACATAACGAAATGCAAAAGATTTTTTCATAAAATACCATATTTCGCATACAAAAACTTTATGCATTGTGAATACACTAAAACCTTTACGAATTATGATTTAATGAATTTTAGAACAATGATAATGTGGCGTAGGAACTAAATAAGTGTGATGGAGCAAATTTGACGTAGTAGTACAAAATTTTTTTCAGAATAAATCGTATTTTTAATCACCGGAAACATTAGCATGTTTACACAGTTGCGCGGTTCATTGTATCACCTGTTTCCATTCACTTTATCGAAAAAGTTGGTTTAGTCATCTCATAATAACACAAAAACTCGATTTATGTATCATAGGAAATAAAAGTGTGCAATGACGAAACAATATTTTATACACACACGTCAATGTGGCCAACTGGGTTGGAATGTTAAATAATTATAATTATCGAGTTTTCCGAGTTAAGTGCAATGTTTGTACACTATAATATGTTTCCATCGCACTTTTCTCGGAAAGCCCAATGTATATAACTATTTGGAAAAATATTTTGCGAATCGAATATGTATTTCGATACAAGCGCGCAAATAGAACTTAATTTTGAACTATTGTAAAATATAGAGAAATAATTCAAATAATTAAGAATTTTTGGCGAGCGCAACTGTAATTGGCGTTCTCTTAGATGTCTCTAGCGATTGATGAAGTAATCAGAGATTTGTTAATAAGTGCAAAGAATGATGATCGGGCAAAAGCCTTGCACACCATATATCTTACAATTACGACGTGACGTTGCTCGCCATACGCTTTACGCTGTATTCTGCGAGCAATAACGAGTATCAGCGTGCCACAGCGACACTTTCGGGAAACGAAGCGAATCGCAACAACAACAACAACAACAACAACAACAACAACAACAACAACAACAACTACAACAACAAATAATAATTAAAAGAAACAAACGGGCTCGAGAAGCGCGCGGCTCTGTCGTCGGTCGACTGGCACTTGAAAATATGCAAAATCCTTGTAACAGATAGCCGATTGTGTATGAACGGCGCGCTTTACATACTGACACTTCGCTTATGAATCAGCTGGCACAAAAGCGCGCCCGAGAGAGCGGGCCGCGCGTTATAATGCGCGCGCGCACGTATGCGTGATTCATGAGCTTGAAGCTGGCGCGCGCGCGCGCTCTCGCGCAAATTAAAAGCTGCGAGAGGCCGACGAGCGAGAGCCGCAATTAGTTTTCTTTTCTCATGCCGTAAATTTCGCGCTGCTTTAATTACTCACTCGCGACGCCAGTGTCCAGGTGGGAGGGCAAGCGGTAACCGCGCGGGCGCGTCGCCTTTCGAGGAGGAAAGCGTGGCGCGCCACCGAATTATCGGTACAAGGCGACACGAGCCAGGAATTTTTTCTTATCTCGCCAATAAATTACCGCCACGGCGTTACACAGACGCGCAGCAAGCAGTGATTTATGACTGCCAAATTGAATCATATTTTTTTCCGCTAATTGGCTTCACGTTTCAATAAAAACCACGTGTTTGCAATGTATGAGCCTGCCTATCAATCAACTCGAGTGTATATATAGCCAATGATCGATTGATTGGTAGCAATTTTCAAAGTTATTAGTCAGAGAGCACGGATAGAGTAATAATCATTTCATTAGTTGCAATTGATGACGGTTATGCTAATAGCGCGCCGGCTCGCAAGATTTATTGTCGTGGCACACATAGAAAGCGTTCGATTCAGATCGCACGGTCGCGCATAAATACACACTTCTAACGTATCTTTTTTGCGGACAATTTTTTGCCAGCAACTGCAGCCATGCGCGCACGTACCAGAATTACCGGAATCCATCTTACGAGCGACGATGTTCACGTGACCAGCGGAGAGATATTTTACAGGTGTGACTGATAAATGGCGCAAAAAGAGAGCGCTACGAGCCACGGCTGCGCGCGCGCAAGATCTAGAATTAATTTCACAGCTCGGTAGGCATACAGCGTTGACGCATTGCGTTATGCCTCATAGGCGCGCGCGCGGAGATGTGGAAATATAGCGTTAGGAAACGTAATTAGAAGTTCGCCGGAGAGCGAAAAGGAGAAGAAAAGGCTGCTGCGGGTTTTTAAGCCGACGCGGCTTCGGCTGCTGCCGCGCGTGCAGTGCGTAACATTCTAGTCGAGCGGCGAAGATTCAAGAGAGCCGCGGTCTATCTTAAAATAGCAGCGCGACGACGACCACGACGGACCAGACGGCGGCGGCGGTGTATCGGTCGCGCAGTATAGCGCTTCGGTATCCGAATCGTCACGCAACAATGCATGCGACGACCTCGAACTTTGAGGCGCGACCGTATTATGCCCGAGTTAAATCGCGCCAACGGAGAGAAAGAGAGTCCACCTTTGCCGAGTGCCACCTTTCGTGCCGCGCGACAGTTCAATAAACTTTGCCAAGAGCTCGTGTGCCTTTACTTATCTTGCAAATGCACCGCGTGACAAGTTTTCCGAAATTTTGATAAAGTACTACGCGTTCAAGTGGAAACTCTGCTGGAAGATATTGTTCTCCTTTGTCTCCGTAATATTTTTTCTTGCCAAAAAGAAAGAGGTTACTTTATCCGACACGCTATATATATAAGCCCGGATTTTCCGTTGTGTCACATATGTTTCAATTAAAATATCGAGCATAGGCGTTTTCAACATGGACAAACAAGTACGCTGTTTTACTCACAAATCAATATCAAAATGTCCGCTCTGTAATATTCATAAGAAAATGTCTCGGTTTTCTGGGAAATCGCGTATACGCATATAGAATACCGTGGTATACATCATTAAATAACTCAAAGACGTTGGATTAACTTGTGATAACATCGTATTATAGCGTTTAAAGCGCGCTTCGCGCGTAGATTACAGATTGCGTTGAGCTACGCTCAAGCAAGCTCGATTCCTAACGATTCTACACTTTCAAATTACCATCTGAAAAGAAATTCGCTCTGCCGAAATTTCATTCTTTCAGCCTTTTTCTTTTTTCAAGTTCAAGCTTTCTTTGTCATTTAATGGATATCACGGCTAAAAATGTCGCATAATAATACTTGCTCTTTTCTTTTTTCTTTCATTTCAATAAGATTCTTCATATTTATCAGTCTTACACATCATATTGTCGAAGAAATATCATAGAATTTAAACCGACACTCCGCGTATTTATGTTGTATTTTTTAAACCCTTTACTCTGGCATACTTTTCAAACAATCAAGTTCCCTCTGGATTGATCTTTTATCTGTAGATAGTTTATCGATCAACACAAGTCATTGAAATTTCTGGAAGATTTTATACTTTTGTATGTTAATATGTATATCTTTTATAAATACGAATGGGTTACCTTCGAAAATAGTCAATGCTTCGCGGTAAAAACAACGTATTGACAGTTGTTCTCCTATTTTACTCGTATATTCGTTATGAAGTACACATTCACAGTAGTGATTTTAATAATAAGGTAATGATGAATATCGATTGTAAAAGCATAGCGTAGCAATCAGTTGCAATGTCCAAGTCAAAAAAAAACAAATTCTAGCAATATATTTTAAAACACTCCAGAGCCTCGAGTTCGAAGAGTAAGAGAAAAATGAGCAAATATCTGCAAGAAATTTTATTAAGTTTAAGTTTTTCCGGATCAAGTATCAATAGTGTAATATTATCGAATAGAATATTATTGTATAGAATAGCGCTTTTCGGGAATTTCCCTGATTTATATGAAGGCCCGATGAACGTCGGTGTCACGTTGACTTCTCGTTCGCTAACTTAAGTTAGCTTATTTTATTGAACGTATTTCAACTATTGGTTGAACTTTTAAAAGCATTCATATCATTTTAATTTCCATTTTGAGCAGCTAATTGAATCACGCAGATTGCAACGTAATGTAACTCTTGAACGAAACGGGGCGCGACGATAGCGCAATAAACGCGAAATGAAGTTACATTTAACAAATAATCTTTCGTCGATACACATTTATAAATACTAAGATCTATCACGACCACACTTACGTTAATGGACCAGCATTTATCCATGGAATGATTCACCGTTTCCCAATTACGTTGTCCCGAATTTGGTAATTTTCGAGGGGTCTGAAAATTAGGTTTGTTTTCAGTTATTCATTTATATTTTAGACAACAACTAGCGTATACTCGCGCGGAATTATTTCACTGATCGCGCGTGTCTATTGCTTTCTTATCTCATATAGATTACACGAAGTGCATTTTCAAAATTGCGAATTTAGTAAAGTGAGTATTGTAATAATACAGTTTCGTACTCGTATATTATTTCTTTATATGAATTAGTTAACTGCAGAATTTCTTACAGGACGACAATTTCTGGTACGCCATTGCTGGAGCACTGATTTGCCAGCGTACATGCTTCTTGTTGGTCCTCGCCTTTTTTGGTACATTTTCGAGCTCGCGGTAATACCTTTAGCAGCTTGACATTCCAGCCATTTGGTTCGCACCAATTGCCAAGTGCAATCGTCAACCGTCATTTGCAAAACTGCGGAATTCCAACAAGTCGCTGAGATCCAGCGGAGCGGATTCGGAACAAAGAAAACCAAAGTTCACCTCCGTTTTCATATTCCACCTTATAGGTTTTCTTCTAGTTTTCCAGTCTTCTGATCAATCGAACGACTCGATGTAAGGTCGGCACTCGCGCTACGACCAATTTGCAAATTAAGCATTGCGAACGACCGTCGTCACTTGTTGTCCGTGCCGCTGCCAACCCCATTATTCCGCAAGATCAGGCTTACTTTTCTTTGCCGCTGCGTCGTTTTGGCTTTCGAGTGCAGGATCGCCGAACAGATAAGATACGTAGAATACCAGAAATTTCAATAGCGGAAATGGTCGAAGCGCGCTGCATTTTCTTATCGCGAGAACGCTCATTGATTTACGGTGGCCGTGATTGCGCGCGAGGAGGAAAGTCGAAAACCGCCGCCGTTCTCGCCGGCTTGTTTTGCAAGTGACCTCGCGCGAAATTGCAAACGTTCGATTCGGACACCGCATTATCGTCCATTAGCCACCGATCGACGATCCGCGCTAATAGCCCCCGAAATCCCGAGTTTGGCCGATTCGGCCCGTTCCAGAGCCTTCGATTCTTGTCGGCCACGATCAATAAGTGCCGAGGTAGATCGAGTCTGCGGGTGTCGGTCGGAAGTGGAAACGCTCGGTCGAAGCAGGACCACGCAATCACGCTTCAGAGATCGAGCTGTCGTTATCGGCGCTCAGACTGCTTGGGCGCGCACCCCCCTCCCTCCCTCCCACCCCCTGCCCCCAATAAAAAGTCGACATGAGCCGTGCGTGTGCGTGAAGCAAACCAACCGACGATCGCGGGAGAGCGAGCGCGGCGTCCCTTTTTCGATCGTCGACGGCAGCAGCAGGCAGTGGCGGCGGCGGCGGCGGCGGCGGTGGCGGCGTCTCCCCGCGCGCCACAGAAAGAGCGAGAGAGAGAGAGAGAGAGAGAGAGAGAGACGGCGCGTCCATCGCTCGCCGGGACATATGGCAACGTTGTGAAAGCAGGGCGTGGCGCGGCCACCGCTCGCTAGCTGCCTGCAACGATCGCTCTTTCGCCGAGCCACGCGCGCTCGCTCGCTCTCTCCGGCTCTCGGCTTTGTCGGGCCGCTCGCGCTTTTCTCTCGGATTTCCAGCGTTCGGGCCCGACACGCCCTTTGTCCCTTCGATTTCATCGCCCGCACAGCCGAACGCTGCCCGACCGTCGACCAAAAGCGTCCACTGCTACGTCCGCGCGCTTCACGGAGCCGCGGCTTTGCTCGAGCGAGCGCCCAGCGGACTCGCCTTTCCGGACGTCGGCTGTGAATTTTCGGCAGCCGAGTAATGGACTTGATGGGAATACTCGCGAGGAAGAAGATGGATCTCGCTGATCTTCGCCGCGACAGCGCTGAACGGTCGAAGCACGTCGAAGCACGTCAAAGCACGGCGCCGCGGCTGAGATTCCGCGCCTCGGCCAAATTTCCCGCGAGCGCGTTTCGCGTATGATCGCTGTTCCGCGACAGCTGGCGTTTTCGAAATTCGTAGCGAGCAGGCTTCAAGCGGTGGCGTCTCGAATAACCCGAGAGTCTGTCGCTGCGCTGCCGCGACTTTTGCCGAAAGGCCGGGAAAACGCGCGGTGCACGCCGCACGCGACGCTCGACCGTTCGTCCAGTTTCACGGCGAAGTACGCGAAACCTCGAGACCGCTGCTCAGCTCGATTCACCTGGGGACAAGTGACTCGTCTCCGCGCGGAACGCAGCCAACTGCAGCGCTCTGCGTCTCGATCCGCGGGCAATGGTCGCTCGGGAGCTCGATCACCGCCGCTCACTTGCCGACGCTGCTCGCTCTTCGAGCCAACGACGCTCTCGAAATCGTCGATTGGTCGCGCGATGAAACCGCGTCCCTCGCCGAACGAGAGACCTTTACCCCGGCAGCTGCCATCGGGAGAATCGTCTGTTCCCGTCAACGCGACGTTGACACAATCGCAAAGTTGTTGAAACCGAACAAGCCAGCCGCTTTGAATCATTCGAGAAGCACGGGAGGGAGAGATAAGAGCCGTCGATTGGTTACGTAACGAGCGCTCGCGCTTATACACTCGCGCGATCGTGCACCGCCAGCGAAATATATTATGTGAGCAAAGCAGCACCAAGTTTTCGCCAACGTTGCCCGAAATGCCTGCACTCGGCGACGCGGTGCCGTATAAAGAAAGTGCATCGTTGTCGCGGTCAAGGCAGTAAACGAGACTTCGCGTACTACGCGACAAACAAACGGCAGAAAGAAGCACGGCGAGGCGTCCAATTTTCTGCGACGCAGTTACATAAACGAGCTGGCCGCCGCGCTGCTCGGCACGGTAGAGCCGCGCGAGGCCGCGCGCCTGCGCATTGGCGCGCTTCCGCGGAGTCGTTAGGTTTTCACCAAAAACGACCTGTTTGTAACTCGCGCACGCTGCCAGATAGAGACGCGCGGTTTTTTGCAGATCGACGAGGACTTTTTGTCATGCTTAACTACGGAGTTTCGGGGCCATTGGACCGCCGGTTCGAAAGTTACGGCCAATTTTTAGTTAGCCGAGCTTGGCCATGTTTTCAACGTTTCCCGGTGGTTTTTCCGAGTGACCAACTAATTTCTTGGATTCTCATGTCGGCTTTAGACGCTACGTCGTCAGGTCAACGAAATTTTCGATAACTTTTCGATTTTCCGCAACTAAGGAACACGAACTAGGCGCGGTAGCGCTTCTGTCTTTCTGGGTGGAATTCACATACGTAAAAGTATCGGCAATCTACGTCACGTGTAATGCAGGAAAACGTTTCGCGGGTTTTTCATTATGAATATTGTAAAACGTATTCCCTTCGTGGACCCAGGGCGATCGGGCCATCCGGCGCGCGTCGGATCATCCATTTTGAATTTGGAATTCAGCGTCCGCAGATGTGTCGTTGACCGTTAGCTGTTTCCGACATTTGGATTTACGATTGCGTTCTCTCGGCGAACGATTGGAGATGATCGGCGAAGCATCGTCCAGTGTCAGCCCCGCGAACGTTCCCCGTGCGCCGCGTTGAATTGCGCGTTGTCGCGACTGCAACTATAGGACCGCGATCGCGCGGCTGGCAGTCGCCTTTTCGGAAAAAGGCGCAAGACAGGAGCTGACCTCCTAAAACGGACGGACACCAGTTCTGCTCGAAGCGGCGAGTACGCTCTTTGTCTGGCGCACGCGGCATGCCAACGCGAAAGCCTATCGCGCTCGTAAGCGCCCATTGTTCGAGCGGCGCATATCGCGCTTGCGATTAGCCAACAGGCACGAGGCTCTCCGGTCGTTATCTCGTTAACTCGGACGCATCGAAATGATCCGCGAGAAGCAACAGTCGCGACAATGTTCGTGCACGCGAGCACCAAATCGGAGGTAGCGGCTTGCACCGAGCGGAGCGGAGCGGCTATCCCTCTGCTTTGCCTCTGCCCACGGCTGTTCTTAGACAGAGAGAGAGAGAGAGAGAGAGAGAGAGAGAGAATTGCAGCGCCGCCGTCGCGAAGGATGCGATTATTCTTCTTCTTCTCCTCTCTGCCTGCCTACCTGCCTGCCTGCCTGCCTGCCTGCCTACCTACTCTTTTTTGCGCGTCCCTTCGCTTTCTGCACCTTCGCCTGCCGCCGCTCGCTTGCCCCTTTCTTCTTCTGCGCTGCCCCCCCCTTCTTTTTCTTCTCATTTCCCGAAGCGCGCGCACGGGCGCGTACATCGCGAGATGAGAGAGTACAGCATGTGCGCGCGCGAGGCGGAGAGGGATTTAATGCATCGTGGCTGCTGGCTGCGCCTGCCGCGAGGATTATAAATCAGGGATTTGCGCTCCGCGCGAGAAATTTATGCGGCGACTCCTCTTGACTCTTGCGCCCGTCGTCCTCTGCCTTGTCTGCGGCCGTCCCCGTTCGCGATGTTTTATTTAGAGTCGCGTGCGCGTCGTCGTCGGCATCGTCGTCGTCGTCGTCGTCGTCGTTGACGTCGCGCGTAGTAAACCGGCGGAAGTCTCGTTTGTTTGCCAGGCGGCTCGTTTAACGTCTCGCGGGGAACCGGCAGATTTACGCGGCCGCGACGCGCTTGATCTCCTGAAATAAGGCCTGGCCAAACAGAAAAGCAACTCCTTATCTCCAACTCGAAGGCTCGACAAGGCTTATCCCAAAAGTAAACAAGCCCGGGACGCGCTCGGCCGAGTCGAGGGAAGCGCGCGGGCGCTGCGTTTTTCGGAAGCGTCGCGCACTTCCTGTTTTAGCCTGAACGCGTTGCCAGAGAAGAGGCGTCGTCGCGCGACCATATGAATTTCGCGGTTCCCCGGGACAGTTTGTTACGTGGCGATGGGCTGTCGTGGTACATGCGCGAGCTATTTGCGGAGCGTACCAGCAGCAGCAGCAGCAGCAGCAGCAGCAGCAGCAGCAGCAGCAGCAGCTCGTTACACATTCTCGCCGTGGCGCTAGATGCCAGATAGCCGGCCTATCCGCCCGATCTACGGCCACGACGTTCAGCATTAGCATGCCGCAATGTATTTGTGCGCCACGGCCACTGCCTGTGCTGCTGCGCTACTTTGTCCAATGGCAGTACGACGATTTCCCAAGACAACAGCGTCAGCACAGAATCGACGATAATCTACTGAGCGGCTATGCTGGTAGAGATTGTCCTTCGCGAAGCTACCATAGTTAATGTTGCAGAGCAGTGCTCCAAAACGAACAATACTGATGCAATTTATGGGTTTCTTGGCATTAAAAACCCTTGATAGCTCGGAGCTTTTACGGCCGTATGCAAGGATAGCTTTTCCAAATCAGTTTATTGAAAACACTTGGTTGAATCGAAATGCTGCTCGTTTGATGCGCGATATCAAAATTAGAAACTTTCGAAATCAGAACCATCTGTAAATGTTTATTCTCTAGTATGCAAACGATTTCTCGATTTTCATTTGTATGTATGAAGTGCAAAAGTTATATGAACGCCATGGTGTGGATTTAATTATACTTGCCTTTGCGAGAAGCTGATGAATAACCAGGAAAGTTAGATAACCAATTTCTTAATCAAAATAAAGTTTCAACTCATCTATGAATTGAACGACGTCTCCCGTATAGCATTGGAGAGTCACATATTCAAAGTTGACAGTACGCTATTACAAAAGATAGACAATAAGTCTTAATGTGGAACACTAACGGAAAATCGAGTATTAATTAATCGATGCAAATAAAATAGAGAATAACAAAACAAACTGCATTAACGAAGAGAGCGTGAGTGGTGAACTGCTCTGGTCGGTGAACCGCTGCGAACCAGAAATTTGGAGTCTTGTGGTCCTATTTACAGAGGGTTAGTCAGCAGGGTGCAACGAAATCCAAGCATGGAAAAATACTGGCTGGACTCTCGCAAAACTCAAAGTACATTTTACAGACGCTGAGTGTGTACCTCCTTGTATTTTCCCCAACGTAAATAACGCCAATTACGTCATTATTCGACAGCTATTGGAATATCTTTGTCTTACAAGGCTCCGTAAAAGCATACGGATAAGCAGCACCGCGTTCATTTTTCTTCCATACAATATTATTTTTACCAACAAGTTAAAACGTTATAATGTGCTTGAAAATCCATTAGGTTTGATCTCGATGAAAACGGACGAGTTTAAGAGTGAGTGACTTTGAAACTGTTGATGGTTGAAACAAATATGAGTTTGTATCCAGCACGATTTTACTTTTTATTATTCTGCTACGAACCATGCGTTTGACTCGAGTGTAGCCCACGGAAGCAACACATGCGTGCAATTTGATATTCCGTCAGGTCCGACTATGCCGATGGTCTTAAATGAATAAGCACGAGAAAACTCAAAGAAAAAACTTGTGCTTTCTTCGATCGAGCGACTTTGCCTTGTTGCCGATACAATGTTCGATATGTGCGAACGAAACGTACAATCAGCAGGCGCTTTGATTATATATGCATCTGTGCGATTACAGTCATCGGAATCGTTTGTCAATGAAAAGTTACCGCGTAGCTCTAGATCTAGTTCTCGGCGGGCTTGGCGGCAGCTCTCTAATTGGCAACTAATCAACATCGTTGGACACGCCACGTATCCCACGCCCACTCGTCGACAGCTCGCGCCGCGCTTGGAATAAATTTTTCGCACAGACGCGGTGCGCGCGAAGACTCGCGTGAAGTTGACGTCTCGAGACTCTGCCCGTCGTTGGCAAAGCCAAGTTATCGTTTGCGCGGGCCAACCCGAAGCGACTGCGATCGATTGCCGACAATTGGTCTCGCATTGGTCAGACCGCAGCGCGCCCCAATTAGCCGCAATGGAGACGTTGCGAAAAGGAGCCGCGAGCTCGCGGCGTGCTCGCCAAGGCTGACGCAGCCTCCACTCCGGAGCGACAGTCCGCGTTCACGCTGCGCGCGAAAAAAAAGCCTAGCGAGGCATCTCGCTGTCTAGTAGGAAAAAGACCTCGGCGATGGGACGGCCGATTATTAATTCAGCACGGGCGCGCGCGCTCGATACGTATACGCGCTCTCTCGAAACTCGGCGCGAGACACACACACACACACACAGCCGCGGGCGGACACACTTTCCGCGCGCGCATGCACGCAATCTCTCTCTCTCTCTCTCTCTCTCTCGCCGCTGAGCGAACCTAACCTCAACCTCGCGGCCAAAACTCTCTCTCTCTCTCTCTCTCTCTCTCTCTCTCCCCCCGCTCGCTCGCGCGAACGTAACGAAGCAGGCGGCAGGCAGCGCGTCGTGCATTATGCAGCGCGGCCAACACGTGCGTGCGCGAGCCTACGTACACGTACGTATACCGTGCGTTCGCGGCTCCGTTATCGAGCGCCTCTTATCGCTCTGCCGCTCTCGGTCTCTCTTTCTCTCTATCTCTGTCCGCGTATACAATGCGGGCTCGCGAGCGCACACACGCGAACGGCTGCGAAGGCCGCACGCGCGCGCCGGCGTTTATTCGACGAGAAGAGAGAGAGACAGAGAGAGACTGCGCTGATAATGGAGCGCAACTCCATGGATTATTCATCTCGGCGGCGATGACCGGACGGCTCGAATTCTAGCCCGTTCAGGGAAGAGCGCGGCTGCTGGCTCGGTCGGTCTCGCCGCTGCGACGCCGCGAGTGTGCATGCGCGCGGCCAGCCAGCCCAGCGGCGCAATTGATTTTGTCGCGCGCACGCGAGGACACGTGTGCGCGCTACGCTGCCACCACTGCGGGCGACTTTTACCTCTATCGCCTACTCCCCCCCCCCCCCTCCCTTGATTTTTTCAACGCACCCTGGCCTGCCGCAGATTACCGAGCGATAATAGTGCCCGGCCTGTTCGCGCGGCTAGCGCAAAAAAATTTTCACGACCGCGACGGTCGCGCGACCGAGCGCAGTCGTCATTATTGGCCTGAAATATTCATAGGTTCGAGAGGTGAGCGTACGCGCATGCAGCCGCTTCGCCTTTTTCTCCAGAGCAACGCCGGAATAGCTGGCAAATTGCACACGGGAGCGCGGTTAGCAATTAAACCGAGGAGAGAGAGAGAGAGAGAGAGAGGGAGAAAAGGTCGGCAATTTTGCCGCTGAAACGCTCGAAAGTACAATGCGTAAAAGCCGAGTCTTAGCGCGAGCCTGCGACTTGGAGAGTGCCGCGCACAATGCAGCGGCAAGGCAATCAAAGACGAGAGCAGATATAAAGGAGCGGCGTCGCGTGAAAAGCCAATAAAAGCGCGCGAGGGGATCGAATGGAGCGGAAAAGGCGCGCGGCGCCGAAAAATCCGCGGCGCGACGCGTGCGTTCGGGTTCGCCAAGCGCGCCGCACAATTACGAATCTTCGGGAATGCTCCCCGCGCTAAGTAACGCGTATGCGGCTATGCGCGCGGAGAAACGACTCTCTTTCTCCACGCTGCTCCGGGGCCCTTTCAAAGGAGCCAACGCTCGCTTCTCCCTCTCCACCGGGCCGAAATCCGACCATTTTGTTGCTCGAGCAACCAGAGAGAAAGAGCGAGCGAGAAAGAGCGAGCGAGAGAGAGAGAGAGAGAGAGAGAGAGAGAACAGGCCGCGCCGGCCGCCTTCCCGAAACCCGTCGTGTATATTCGGGCTAACGCGCGCGTGTGATCAACGTTGTACACCATAGCCGGCTGCCTGCCTGCCTGCCTGCCTGCCTGCCTGCCTGCCTGCCTGCCTGCCTGCCTGCCTTTCTCGCCCCTTCTTCTGCTGCCGCTGCTTCGTCTTCTTCCTTTACTTTATTTGAGCTCGCTGCTCCGTTCGCTCGCTCGCTCATGCCCGAGGGCCCCGAAGATCCGAGGGGATATATATCGCAATTGACGACGAGACGCGCATTACGAGGGAGCCCGTCAGATTCGCCCGGAGAGATTGCGTGCGGCTCCTCGCTGCCGGCGCTGCTTGCCTTTTTCAGGATTACGATGATGAGCGAGCGCCTTGCCCGCTACCTATATGGGAACAGACTCGTGGAATGCCGTCCGACCGAGATCTCGCGGACGCGCGTCGCCTTTGACAAGAATCCACTCGGAAAACTCGGCGGCCAGCGGGCTCAACTTTGTGCTCCGTATCAAGCGCGCGCGATGATTCAATTTCCCAGCGACGCATTCGTGATGACGCTGGCCGCCGGCTTTTCACGATGCGGGTGGCGCAGGCTACGCTAGTTATCGGTCGTTCACGATGAATTGGCCGAGTGCGTCGGCAGCGCCGATTAGCGCAGCGGGGCTTCGGGTGCGTGTCGTTTGGCGACTGCCACCGTGCTTCACGAAGTGACCGACAAAGAGAACGACAGACCGATTACCTGCGAATGCATAGAACTTTCGAACGCGCCGCGTCAGCGTCGCTGTGCGACTGCTAGCAGCCTTTAACCGTCGATAAGGTGCACGTTCGCGTTGAAAAATGAAAAAAAAAACTGACTGACGCAACGCGCTCGCGGAGTCGCCGCATTTTTCCACGAGTAGCCTCGACGAACGCGCGCGTTTCGCATGGACATTTCGGTCGTGGCACGAGCACTTTTCGCCAAATTACGTGCGCAATGTTCGGCGGATATTCTATCGATAACGGAAAGCTCGACGAGTCATTGTAGGGGGAAAAAAAGGATAACTCATGAGACTCGCTTTCTCAATTCGCCACGTGTTCACTACAGAGCTTTCAACTCGTGTCTAATAGTTTAAATTTATTTCAATTGAATATATACCGGTAAAAGTAGTGATGCAGCTGAAATTTTCTGTCGGGAATTTTATCTCCGACAATGGAAATTGTAGCTGTGTTTCGGAATATTTTGTTTATTTGTGCCAAGTAGTTTAATTGTCTAAATGTTAAGAAACTTCTCCATTTGTTACCCTATATCGAAAGGTTGTTGGTCACAACAAATTTATGGATAAAACGAGATCATTAGTGCACGAACAGAACTCGGAATCCTACGTTTGCCGATAAAAACCCTCATTCATTCCCTATATTCTTATTAAAAGTGATGGACTCGTCAAATAAGACAATAATAAGCAATAACATAGTATTATTAGCTTATTTGCATATTTCCGAGCAGAATATTTAAGCAGTAATCGATCATTGATTCTGAAAAATATAAAACGCGCTTAAACTACCTTTCGTCGTTTTGTTGTCCAATCTTTTCAGTTTTTCAAATATCAGTTTCGTTTCTCATGTAATGGTTTCGTCTAGCACTTGAGTCAATTTTACAATAGGCGATAGCTTTTAAAATGATAAAATGCGTGGTCTAGGATGAGTTATTTAATCGAAAAGTTTAGTCTAAGAGCTGCTACAACTACCATTTGCTTTGAAAAACATACTGACGTTTCAGTTTTGAGAGCAAAAGCATTCGCTGGAATGATGAAAAAGGTGTATGCGATATCCTCATCGGTCTCTCAATGCATAAATTGACATTAACCCTGTTAATAAACGAAATGCGAATAACGCTTACGATCGAAAGCGGCTGACAGTTTTAAGCAATTCCGTTATTTTCTTGTATAATTTCAAAGAAATCGTGAATTTTCCACGTTGAAGATAAAAATGATTGACTTTCTAAAACTATTTTCTGGATTTCAAAGCCGGCAAAATATTAATAAACAATGTATAACGCAACATTGTCGTATTGAGCTCGTACCTCCTGAGCGGCGATGCTTTTTAAAACTGCTATATTGCGAACAATAAATAATGATATTGTCAGCAAACGCGAGTAGCAAAGTATCAAGTCCACATAGATATTGTTTCCGAGTAAACGTAATGTTTAGAATAAAAAATGTTGCAAATATCATTGAAAATTCGCAGCGATTTGATATCCACATCTCGTTTTCCACTGGTATTTTGTTCCTTATGTCGTATTTATTCGAAATAATTTCATACGGGTTTCGAAAAATATAATCTTGGAATCATCAGCAAACTTCTTTGCTGCCATTTTTCTTCATTCGGAGTTAAAGAAGCATAAAAAATGGCGATCTTCAAAAGAGCACACCGAGCGGCTACCATGGATTTTTTTCGTTGACTCATCTTTGACACGACAATTACTATGATACTTGGAATTTTTTTTAATAATAATTTGCAAGGGACTGATCGGTCTTCGGAATCATATTCGTGACGTTAACTTTGTAAGAAATGGCTGAAATAATCAAAGATTCACATGAACGCTGTCCCTATGCCGCACGGCATTGAGATATGTTTTTTAGTCACATCTTAGTACATTTGAAAAATCTTAACGACTTTTAGGTAGAAATCGTAACGGTATCGGTAAAGCATTCTTTGTCGTTATTTATGAACATTACACCTGTAATAGAATCAAGAAGAAACGCCATTAATCCGAAAAAAAAATTGCGTCGCTCAGTTTTATTTCGCGATTTTGTTGATTAGCTACTGCAAATTCGTTAATACAACTCTAGAAGCATGCATTGCGAGTTCGAATGCATCTGTTGTCGTTCGGTAAAACGCTTTAAGATTCATAATTATCTTGTAAAGTGCAGAATCCGAAGATGCGTCAACTCGGCCGCTTATAAATATTGTTGTTTTATGACTCGAATTTGGGCATTGAAGAAAAAACTTTAGCAACAACATCTTCCCCAACGTTCCAGAATTCTTCTCCCAAATATAAAAATGCGCTATCTGCAATATTAGATGTAAAAACACGTAATTTTGCGTTAAAAAATGAAATATCATCGATTTGACGGCGGAAAGCGCGAGAAGATTAAAAAATATTAGCAACCAGGTAAAGTAAATATGATGGAGAATCGATCCCCGTCGTTATTTCGTCGATTCCTGTCCCCAAAACGCAAAAATTTTGCATAACATCTGGGCTCCACGAGCGGCGTCGGCCGAAAGCGGCCTATCCAAAAAACCTCTGTAACTCCTTGAATAGTGAACGGATCGGTACGAGATAAAAAACGTAGATCGGCGAAATGGTCTAGAGTATTTTGCAAAAAAAACCGAAATGGCTGTGATGTCTGACAGCCGAGATAATAAATAGTGGTATTTGGCGTGCGCGACGGCGCACCGAAATCGGTCGCAGTTGGCGCAGCTTCGCCTCTTGTGTGTGGCTGGCGTGCCTGGGAACTTTCCGCTCGCGCGCGCGCGGCACATCGACTTTTTACCGAGAGAGACGGAGCGAGAGCGAGAGAGAGAGAGAGAGAGAGAGAAAGAGAGCCGACACGGCGGCGGCTTCGCTTCTGTGTGTTGGTCACGTGTATACGTGTATACCTACACGAAACTCGAACGCAGACACACAAGGCTGAGAGCGGTAGATGTAGACACGAGTTGGCTGGCCGAGGTCGAGCCGAGCCTCGCGCTCGTCGGATCGAGACGGATTGCGCGCCGTTGCCAGCGGCTCTCCTTTTCTTCGTGCGCTCAGCCGGAATTAATGATATTTTCGTTCGCCTCTCGCTCACGTTTTTACGCTGCTGTGCTGCTGCGGCTGCTGCTGTTGCTGCTGCTGCTGCTGCTGCTGCTGCTGCCACCAAAGCTGACTTTTTTCGCCTCCCTCTCTCTCACTCTCTCTCTCACTCTCGCGCTCTCTCTCTCTCTCTCTCTCTCTCTCTCTCTCTCTCTCTCTCTCTCTCTCTCTCTCTCGCTCGCTCTCGCGCAATTCTTGCTTACTTTTTTTGGCGCTGATTATGCAACCCAAGACGATGATGAAAAGTTTTGAGAGAGAAAGAAAGAGAGCCGTGCAAGTTTTTCTATTATTAGGCTGCGAACTCTCGCGCGGAATTTTGCTGTTGAAAAAAACCAACATCAACGTACGAACGACAAGACGCAAGCCCGATGAATATTCGAAATCTGATGATGAATTTTCGATAAATTGGGCACGAATTGTTGCGCAAATTAAAATAGGAAGCCTCGCTATACGCACCGAGTGAGTCATTTTCGGAGCCATTAAAATGTTTTTCTAGCTAAGACACGACTTTGCTACACGTTGCTTAGAAAATAGTCGAGTCTACATAATTTGAAGCCAACTTTCGCGACACTCGGGGGCATGTAGGTTTTCGCGCACGGGAATACACATTGTTCAAAGATATCGAGGTAGTATTGATTTTTATACACGTGCCTGTGAGCGACAGTTGCTTCTTCAACGAGAAAAACTCATTTCAGTCTCCGAAATCTAGTTACGATTGACTCCCATGTAAAATTCATGAAACAATTTTATGAGCTGATGAATAAGACGAGCGAAAATAACAGGTTTTAATTCTTGAATTTACGTCTCGACGGCGATCCACTGACACGCGTCTGCGGCTTTATGCTCGTGAAAGTTGAGGTAATAAGCGCTAAAATACACGTAAAAAATATTGTCAGATTATATTTTCCTTTTTTCTTTGCTTCTTATTCGATTTTTTCAATGGGCAAACCTGCTGGACAGATTATAATGAAATTCGAACAAGGTATATTTTCAATCTGTTCACTAATTGAACGGGCGACGTTAATTTATAGACAAACAGTTAATTGTTGTTGTATCTATAGTGTAAATTAATTAATTTTGTATATATCTGTAAGTTTAGCTATATTGAAGACAGTAGCACTCTACGGCATAATTAGAAATATCGAAAATCAGCTCACTCATTGGATCCGGAAGGGGCACTTACATTTTCTGCTGCAGTAGATTTCAAGCCAGGTTGTGCTAAATAATTCACGCTTTACCTCTGTTCGCTTGGATAGATATCAGGGCGTCATGACGTGTCTGTCTGCCAGCCAATGCTTAATATTCGGCAAATAGAAAACGAGAAGAATCATCATTGTCCTCCATAAAACGCGAGAAATACGACGGTTTTCTATTAAAAAATTAATCGCATGTACGAGGTGTGATGTTAGTACGACGCATCGAATATTCAGGCATGATCATTTATTTATGCGCTGGGATGAAGTATTATGTATATCTTGAAAGTGTGTAAAACACGGAGACATGTTCCATCGTTTTATGCGTTGCAGAATAGCAATCTGATTAAAAAACAAAAAATCGTAACGGAGGCATCATCAACATGGCTATTTTGGCTCACGAAATAGCCATGGAAAAGATCAAAATTTCGAATAATCTGTAAATAATCATCTATAACTATTGCATGATGGGAGGACTATTTATTTGCATTCATAAACAGTTAAGGAAAATCTAGTTTATTCATATGTATATAGTTTGCCGTAAAGCATCGTTCAGTATGGAACTAAATCAACTAAAACTGATATTTCGAGCAATCAATTGACGTTACGTGTAGTTAGAAAAGATGACAATCATTTACAATACAACGAATAAATATTTACTGCAAGTATTATGCAGAAAATGCTGTACAATGAATATCTTTAATAGCGTTATAAAACAAAATGGTTGATCGGTGTTGTTCAAGCTCGCTCCGACTAATCCAATGCGAAGCAGAACATGCTTTAATATCCATGACATAATTTTATTTTTTCCCACTTTCTCAGCACACTGCATGCATTCAATACCTTTCTACCCTAAAGTAGGGAGTTATTTAATAAGTATTTCGAAAAAAACTAAATTGATGCTATTACTTGAAACATCGCTCGACGATGCGAGTTGCGTCTTTTCACGTGAAAAAAATGCATTCAAGATAATCGCTTTCATACGAAAATCACATTGAACAAATTCTTCGTTGTTCCAAATTCACTGCTATCATAGATTTGTAATACGTAAATAATAAACTTGTAATACAAAGCGACGAAGGCGCGTCCTGCTTTGCCTTGCAACGGCATTGACGCTCAAACAAAAATAAAAGTCTTTTATAACGACGTGAATTGCCTGCGCACCATTTAAAATGATTTTCTACACTCTAATATACTAAAACGATTGTCAAATGAATCAAATAAACGACGGATGTAGTAAAAAATACAAAAAAACAAGATCGGAATGCCGTTCAAATTTTTCGTTGCAGAAATACTTATAATTTTACTTTGACTAGAGCGAAAAAAATCGTGAAATTGCGTATACCAACTAGATTTGCAAGTGTCTCGAACTCATGTAAAAATCAAACATTACGTCATTAAAGCGATTAACTCGTTAAAATTCAGCGCCATTTTATCGGCGCGTCGCAGCACCACGAGGTCGGCTCGACAAAGATGCATTGCCTTTGAAACTAATGAGGGACCATTCGTTACGGAAAAAAAAACTTACGAAATAACGTTGGCGAGCGACGCGGCGACGGAATACGATTGATTTCTCGAGCTTGATTCGACAGACGTCAATGGAAGCGCGGAAAATTATAGCGAGTTGCAGAAAGCACTTGCGCTCCGACAATTATTTTGCGCGCTTCCAATCGCCGAACATATCGGTTGGCACGGTCGATCGGCGTGCCGCGCGTTGCGACGCGTATCGAAACGCGACTCGCGCTCCGACCGCTAGTTTTTCACGTGCCTTTTAACGCGAAGAAACAACGGCGGCGCGCGCTTAATCCACGAGGCGCCTTTTGCGGCGGCCGCGTCGGTATGGTTGCGTAATCGCGTATCGCGTTGGCTTTTCCGGGGCCATTTGAAATTCGCACGAGCGAACGATCTCGATCCGCGTTGCGCACCGGCAATTCCGACAAGCACAATGATACGTCGTTTCAAATTTCGCGATAACGAGAACGAGCCTCGGTACGGCGCGGCGAGCTCCTCGTCGCCGCTCAATCAGCAATACAGCAAACATCGATAACACAGCCATTGCAAATGGCCAGTCGACGAGTGTGCTAGTTTCAGTCCACCCGCCTGCATTCTTTGTTGTTTCGAATGATGTTGCCACTAGGTTACGAAGCTCGATTGGCGATGACGCATAAAATGGAGTCGGGCGTCTTCGAGCGAACCTTCCATACGCGCCTGAAAACGATCGTTTCGAGTGGTTGCTTTCAATATGACCGTCCCGCCGCGTTTATCCTCGGATTGGCTCGCTTCTGTTCGGCTTGCTCGAAGGTAATTTTTGCGGAAGCCGGCGTATCGTCAACGTCAAATCAAGAAGTGTCGCACACGAGAGCGCTGCGCCAGACAAAGTGCGCGCGGTTGCCGACGCTTCAGACCGCCTTTACGCTAGTTATTTGATCAACTTTTGGTAAAGTGCCGCTTGCCCGTCGACTCGTCGTCGTTATCGTATCCGTTTTTGTCTATGTCGCGCAGTCATTGCCGAAGCGCCATATTGCAATTTGCGTTCGTTATGCGCCCGACGTACTCTGTAGATGCGCGACATACTCGACATACTGTTCAAATAGCACACACGCCAGCCGACATACCTGAAATTCAGGTGCATAAACAATTAGCTGGCAAGTTCCGAAAAGCGGAGCATTATCCGGCTTTCCCCGGAAATCGAAGGGTCGACCTGAAAACGAAGGAAAACCAGGAGTGTTGTCGAAAGTTGCGGAGCGTTTCTGGCCGGTGTCGTCCCACGAGTGATTCTTTTGACGGTAAGCATCTTTCGTGGCCTTGGGTGGACAGAGCCGAACCCTGAAGAATACGTCTAGAAGCGTTCGGCATCGGGGGCCTTGTTTTGAGAAATTTGCGCGGTAACTACGTTGAAATCGATAGAAGAAAAGCGTGGCGAGAAGGCGAACGCTCGCTGCTTGCTTGCGCTCGCTGCCACGAGTTAAGAATACATAGTCTCTCTCTCTCTCTCTCTAAAGGCATTCTTTCGCGTCTCGTTTCGTTCCCAGCGCATCGCCATACTCTCCACGGATGCCTCGCGCTCCACGTTTTCGCGGCGCGATTTGGCGAGAACGAGAGTTAAAATCATTATCGTCGCGCCGGCACTTTTGATCGGCGACCGACTGTTTGTGCGAGAGACACGTGCAAGTCTGTATGATCGCTGTCATCGGCACAAAGCGCCCGCGTACGGCGTACAACACGCAGGTCGGCTTCGCGCGGAGAGTTGAAAGTCGAGCGAATCGCGCGAGCATATAGCTGTCGATCGTTCGTGCTCCCCTGATAGTCGCTCCTTCCATTTGGAAAGTGAAGTTGAACCCGTACTCGAGCGTTCGCTCTCTCTCTCTCTCTCTCTCTCTCTCTCTCTCTCTCTGTCTTCTGCTCGCTCGTCGACGGCTTTCTTATATATAGCTGGCGCTGCACACAGATATATATGCGTCTCGAGGCCAACTCCAATTTCGTAACGCCGAGGCTCTCGACCCCGCGAGATATCCCGCTCTCTCTCTCTCTCTCTCTCTAATAACCCGAGCTTCGGTTGTCTGTGTGTGTGTGTGCGTGCGCGCGCTCGAGAGAGAGAGAGAGAGAGAGAGAGAGTGCGAGTAGAAAAAGCGGGCGCGATTCCCCGCTTAGCGGTGGCCATGGCAACACCCCCCGAGGCTCGCGCGAGTACCACCACCCCCGCAAGGCCGCTATCGATCCGGAGCGCGCACCAGCGCCACCGCGCAGCGACGACGAGCCCGATTTTTCCGTCTGCCCTCGGCGTGCGCGTGCAGCCGTGCACGCGTGGAGAGCTTTCCGCCGCCTGCGCCATCCCTCCGGCCAAGCGCGCGCCTCGTTCTTTATCGCACCGCTCGCGCCGGCGTCACGTGCAGTTTTCGCCGACTCGGCGAAAAGCAGCAGCAGCAGCAGCAGCAGCAGCAGCAGCCGCGAGCGAGGTTTCTTTCGTGGAAGCGCGCTGCCGCCAGCGCGGCGCTCATCCTCCCTCTTGCGCTACCCCGTCACTGCGACCGCTGGCATTGGCTGCCACCCCCTCTCACGCGAGCTCGCGCGCGCCAAATTGCCTGCACACGGCTCAACCTCGTCTTCCTCTTCTCTGCTCTCGGCATCTTCTTCGTTTTTCTTTCCTTTTTGTTCCTTCGCCTCGTCGCGGCAACGCGTGGGTCTAGCCCCGCGTGGAAGCGGACGGCTCTAGGGATTACGCACGTGTTGCGATTTCGCGGTTTCACGTGCGCGCGCAATTCGTCGGCGCGTCGCTCCCCCGGCCCGCGGCAATTGCCTTCCCAGCGCATGTTTGCGCAACGAAGCTCGCTGCATCCGGCTCGGCGCCGTTGGCGCTCCGCAAGTTTTGCGCGCGCACGAGCTTCCCGTACGTGCACAGCGAGCGCGAGCGACGACGCTTTCGCCGGAGATTGCGTTCATTAATGACCGAGCGCGCGCGGCGCGGCGCGTGAATTATGCCTCACGACGGCGCACGTCAGCCGATCTGTATACCTGCATTACGAATAGCAGGAAATTAATTGGAACGCGTAGTGGTGATCCGTAATACGAGTGATGCTCGCTCGTGCCCGTATGTATCGATTACACGAGCCCACGTAAATTATCTCTCGCTCTCTCGTTCTGTCTCTCGGTCGCACCGTCGATTGCGTTGCGCGCGGTTACTTGCACTTTTCCATTGCAACAGAACTGGAGCAAGTTTTCACGATAAAAAGCTCGTCTGATCCCGCGGCTCGGGCCCGCGTAAATCGCATCAGATATACACTTACACCGTCGTCAGTTGACGCACGTGTAAACGTCGCAATGTGCAGCAGACACGCACGGCCTGTGCGTAGGTCGGCCGTGTCGCACCCCCAGCGGCGACGACGCGGCGAGAGAGGGCGAGCGAATGCATCCACCCCCGTTCTCGTTAGGCTTAATTGCCATATAGGCGAGCCTTACGATCGCCACCCTGCCTCTCGCGTACACACACGCCCGATGCACTTCTCTCCGCCACAGGCGCCTCTTTTATTTTTCTTTTTTTTTTTTTCATTTTTCATGTACCTACGCCTGCCTCCTAATGATCTTAAATACTTTAGCCGAGCGAGGCGAAGAAATGTGAAAGACCGCGAGAAAAAATTAAAAAAAAATCTGTCCGTCCCATTTTCCTGGCCGGGAAAGAGAGAGTATCCCTCGTTTCTGCTTTGGCTAGTCTCTTGCGCGCGTTGACTCCCCCCCCCCCCCGCTTCCTTTTAGCCACAGCCTTGCCACGTCCACCACGCGGGCATCCGCAGTCGTTTTTCTCGCTTTCCTTTGCTTCGGCACCAAGCTGTGTACGCACACAAACACAGACACACACACATACACCTACGCTCCCCTTCACAAGTCGCACGCTGCCAACTAAGAGGAAAGTTCTTTGTCGGCACGGACTTTCGGAGACGTGCAAGTGGCGCGGCACCGCAGGAAAACGTCAGCAAACTCGTTCTCTGTCTCTCTCTCTCTCTCTCGCAGTATAGGTATTGCGCGTTCGAAAGGAGGAGAGATAATCCGTATGCAAGCAGTGCAGAGTCAGTCGAGGGATCCGTCTCTCTTGTCGAGCGACGGCGGCGGCAATTTTGTCGAGAGTAACTGCCTCGGCAATCATGATAGCCTGGCACTCTGCTCATCTTCTTTTACCTTAGCGAGCGCGGACAAGGACGCCCGCGAGCGGGAGGATAGCAGGCCGAGCTTCTCTCTCGTGCAACGACGAGGCATCTCTCCACTCGGCTCCGAGTATCCTCTCCCTCTCTCTCCCTCTCTCTCTCTCTCTCTCTCTCTCTCTCTCTCTCTCTCTCTCTCTCTCTCTCTCTCTCTCTCTTATTGCAGCCACTCGCGCTCATCCTCTGCCGACACAGGCACACGTCCGTTATTTGAGAAAAAATAGCCTCGCAAATCTTTTTTCATATTTTTCCTCGTTTATTCTCTTTTTCGTGCTCGTAGCCTTTTTTCCTTTTTCGACCTTCTATCAAAATCGATGTCAAATGCACATAGTTAAAGGCAGTCTTCGCATTAGTCTCAACTTATTAGCTACACTTTGCTTTCTGCGTCGGAGCAAAGAGTAATTTTGAAAATAACTCGATACACCTTACCAGCTTAAAGGCTACAAGAGCGAGAGAGAGAGAGAGCAAGGCTGGTTATTTGACTGGCTCAAGCATAAAATAAAGTCGGCAGTTTACAGTTCGCGGTGGGGTCCTAACGAGCTCGCCGCCGCTCTCAACGGAATGCGCGCGCGAGCGTCTACATAATCAAAGCAGCGCGTCCAAATAAAGAAGGATCAAAAAAGACGGCCCCTCGTCACCATTAAAGTGTCCCGGCCTCGCCTCGCCTCGCCTCGCAGCGGGATCAGCAGCCCGCGCTGCTCGCACCTGCGCGCGCACCGCGCGATCTGCCGATTCGCAGGAGCCGCAACCCAAGTGACCGCCGCGAAAACGGAGGACGCCTAAGGCACCGCCCGCCAAGTTTTTCCGCGGGAGCTTTTTTGGAATTTGAACTGGGCAAGCAGGCCGCTCGTCGCCGCGACTCCACGCTGAGCGAGATAGCCATCTATATAAGCGCGCCTCCGCTCTCTCCCGCCTCGGCTATCCGATTACGCTCTTTTTCTGCCTGTCCGTCTCTCCTTCGCCGTGTGCTCTCTTCGCTCGCCGCTGCAGCAGCAGACTTTTCGCCTTAGATTATTTCGCGGCGCGGACGAAGGCAGTTGCTGCCAACTTTTTTCCTTTTTTCTCTCCTCCTCGCGGATACACGGTCGGCGAGATAGCGAGCACTTTTCGTCGAGTTGGATGGAGGAGAGATATCGGCTTCGCGGACGAGGCTTTATTGATTGCGATGGGAACAGGATGGAATTCTTCTTTCGCTTCTTTGCCCCTTTCGCCGCACACCTGGGCGCGTCTGCCTTCGATTAGTGGAGCATAGTTCTTGGCCGTGGAGCTTTTCCGCGATACAGACGGCCTTTGAGCTTTGGCTCACGGCAACGGCGTAATCGCGCGTTAATTGCTCCTCTTCGGCGTATTCGCGTAGCGTCGACGATTACCACCGGCTGCGCCGTCCTCTCTCGAGCCTACGATCGCGAACTCAACAATCTCGCGTTTGTCGCCAACCGAGTCAATAAAGTAGACCGGCAAGGGCATCGCGGAGCAGCAGCTTCGCGAAGATACTGCTCGGCGCGCGTAATAAGCCAATTGGCCAAATGATCTTAATAATAAGCGCAAAGAGAGAAGCGAGAGAGTCAATCTGAAAAAGTCCTTGTCCATTAGCGAGGATGGAAAGGGGACGCTGCTGCTGCTGCTGTCGTCGCTGGGAACAATGGCGCGAGCGGGTCTAGTGCCTTCCTTGGTCGCCTCATTTTTCCTCTTCTGCTGTTTGCCTCCGAGCGCACTGATTGCTCCTCTACACACACACACGTACACCTATGTTACTCAGTCGCTCCGGTATCCTACAGTTGAATTTCACCGCGCGACACGCGCTTTCACCAACTGTGTGTGTGTGTGCGTGCGTGCGCGCGCGAGATTCGTTGTTGACTCGTCAGATGAGTAAAGACTAGAGTCATTTTCGCCTGCAAGCGTCGTCCTCGTTTTTATTCAACCCCATTAACGGCGACGACGCCTTGATTAGCGACTCGGCTACCGACACTGACAATTCATCTTTTTTCACTTTTTTCAAGCGAAAAAAAGAAGGTGAGTTCTTTTTCTTTGGATAAAAAAATCAATGAAGCTCGCATTGCTCAGGCTTGCACGGAGTCGAGGTGTTTGGCGATAAGTACGCGCATACAGATTCAAAGATATATCGAGCGAGCGACTGCCGCCGCACGCCCGATAACAAATTATGAGACAGGCCTACGCTGGCGTAGAGCGCGAGAAAGGACTTGGTCGCGTCGGCGTATTGATTAGGAGGAAAAATAGAGCGCGCTCGGCTGCGTCGCCTCGGGAGTAATTGTCGCGCGCCGAATCGGACTCGCGGTCGCGCTTGAATGATTTATCGCGGCTAGCTCCGCGCGAGTGCTCAAATTGGTTTTTACCCGGCGGAATTATCCAAGTGGCGGCGGCGGCGGCGGCGGCGGCGGCGACGCTGTAAATAATGTTCGCGCGAGATCGTCCCGAGATTCGGCGACCGACGAGCTTTCATTTTTCAGGCCGCAAGAAAAATGGAACGCGAGAGCGCGCCGGCTTCTGCAAGTTTGATGCGACGCGGTCTCTCCGCTCGGCCGAAATGGTGCGACCCGGATCGGCGTGTCTGCGCGACGCGTCGACGAAACGAAGGCGCGGATCGGCATTGTCTCGGCGCGACGAGCGACACGCGCGCGCCGACGAGATAACGAGGAAGCCGAGCGAAAGCAGCAGCACCGGCAAGGCCATCGCATTTTAATTTTGGCCACTTACACGTACCAGCAGCCGAGCGATAACACTGCGACGCGCGTGCTCCAAGCTTCTTCTTCTTTCTTTCTCTTTATTTCGCAGTTTATATTTAGCGAGCGCTAAGAAGAGCGAGAGCGAGAGAGAGAGAGAGAGAGGTGGCACGTGCGAAAATTCACGCGCTGCGCTCGGGAACGAGGCGTCCTTTTCCCTTTGCTTTTGTTTTCGGGTCGCTAGCGCTGCCAGATCCGGCGATACATCGAAGCCGGCTCTCGCGAGGCTGATAAAGTCGCGCGGTAACGATCGGCTCGCTATCGCGAGCGCTGCCAGGTGCGCACGGCGCTTCTCGCGTCGCTGCCGAAAGAAAAGCCGAGCGCCGCGCGAGTGAATTCCGGCATTCCAAGTGGCGGAACGAGGCTAACGCTGCCCGCGGAGGAGAGCGGGGAGAGCTATAAAAGCCGCGGAGCTCTCGCGCGTGAAAGCAAGGCTGCGGCCTTTCTTTCGTCCTGGCGATGATCGAGCGAGCGAACGAGCGAACGGTCGTTTTCTCCATTTCGCCTCTCTCGCCCGAGAGAGAGAGAGAGAGAGAGAGAGAGAGAGAGAGAGAGAGAGAGAGAGAGAGAGAGACCGACAGCCGACGACGACCTCTTTTACGTATCGCTCTCTCCCGGCGTCCGCGCAAGATAAGCATCTCTCTCGGCACAGTTCGCTAGCTCTCTGCTCGCCGTGCACGGCCGTGCTCGATGCACGCCTCATCGACTCGCCGAACGAGCGTGGACAAAGAGACGGTCAAGTGGGCGTGAAGCCATCTCTCGACCAGGCGCTCGCGCGCTCGCGAAACCTTTCGTTCGGCCAGCGCCAAATCCGCGCTGCTCTCCTTCGACTTGTGCGTAGCGGCCCCGCGCGCGTCCATTTGTTTTTGGCAAATTAGCTCCTGTCTTTTGTACACACGCGCACGGTCCCGACGCTTCAAGCTTAATTGCCGGCTCGTCGAGGCTTATACGTCGCGCCGGTTCGAGCTATTTAAATCGATACTTTTCTTTTTTTGAAGCAAGCGAATTAGATTTAATTGCGACTCGATGATTTTCAGTCAAACACTCGTGGAACACATCGCCGTTCGACAGCTTGACTCGATTTGTCGCGACTCCATTTCACGAACGGTCCGCGTGAAGTATCACGTGCGCACGCATCTATGCAAATAAACGTCTGCTGCATATTCAAGTTGAGCGATATGCCACATTGCCACAGGCCTTTCATTATTGCAATCAGGTTAAACTGATTATTTCTACCGTCCATAGCAAGCTGCTTCCAACCCAATGGATTTTTGTATCAGAAATCAATTTTCTCGCTTACAGTTGTTATCGTGTGAAACAATCAAACATTAACGTTCCGTAAGCTCGTCTAGTCATGATGGGGGGGGGGGTCATAGATCGCAATGGAATCAACAAAACTAAAAATCATTGCCGGCAAAATCGACGACGACGCAACATCTGCACCCGCGAGAAAGATGCACGCGCGGCATACCTAAGAGAATCAACGAAGCGAGCGAGCGCGCGCGAGAGAGAGAGAGAGAGAGAAAAGAAGGGTCGGGGAAGCAGAGACATCCGGCGCGAAATCGTCGTGTACATTCGCGCCTACATCACAGAGTCAACGGCGGCGGTGGCGGCGACAGCGGCGGCAGCAGCATCAGCAGCAGCTCTCTCGTCGCGCAAGCGTGCCAATCAGTGTTTGCGTGCAGGGGCGTTACGTAAACTGCGCTCTCCACGCTGATATATACGCTCACGCACACGCAACACGGGCAGACCGAGCCGTAGCACGTGCAGCATTATATCATCTCTCTCTCTCTCTCTCGCTCTTTCCTCCCCGCGTGCGCTCGCACGACTTGCCCAATCGACCTTCCAGCGACGCTGCTCGCCGCGTGGGCTTTAATGGGATACACAGCGACGACCAAACCTCTTATTGAGTATTCCGCGCGTGTGCGTGAATTTATTATGTACGCGAGATACGTAAAACTGAGGATGCCAAAAAGGGACCAATTGTCATGTTTCCTTTGCCTTCCTTCTTTCTTCCTTGGAGGGAGAGCGCGCGACGTGCCTCATTCCGATCTCGATCGCTTTCTATAGATTGCTTTTCGAAATTACAGCATCTGCAGCGAGATTAAAAATCGCGGTCGTCCCAAGCGAGCATCCGCTACGTATTCGACTATGAGCCAGCAAATAATGCAGAGTACGAGTAAACGGAACTATTATACAGATAAAACATGTTTTGTTTTCCTTTGAGCCTTCGTGTAAGTAGGCATTGCACAGCTGGCAGCTCGCTAGCTAGCACGTGCGTCGCTTGTTAACTCTGCGCGCGCATCCATCAAGCTTCGCTCCCGAAGAGTCTCGCACGCTTTCCTGAATATTTAACGCGTTTGACGAAACTCCGCGCCGAGGGCGCGAGAACTTCGGATGGATAAACGACCTCGCGGTCCAATTCACTAAGGCCGAATTCGCCGGATTTTTCGCTTGCTCTTCAGTTAATCGATGCTAACGTCACATTTCGACGAGACTTTCTCATCTTATAGAATAATGCGCACGTGTACACTGTACATATCAAGTGGTATATAAAGCCGGACGGCGTTCGCCGCCAACCCTTGCGTTGCGCATATAACTTATGAGAAGAAAAATTGATTGTAGTTTGCCACGGAAGATAAATACTCCCTTTTCATGTACACAATGAAACAACGACTTGTCGTTGAACGACGTCGATGAACGACTCAAATGTATATCCCGCCTGTAATGATTACACGCTATATGCCTGTTTTACACGATAAAAGGCGAGTAATATGCGGATATTTCTTCAACTAATCCTATATGTTATAAGGGAATATTATTAGTGTGTTACAAGGTGTATCTTGTAAAGAAGCTCGTGTGCAATCGTCTGTTTATCGACATGCAACAAATAATTAATAGAATTAAATGGTGTCTACAAAGAACTAACTCTCTTTTTCGCGTGGCCATTTAGTATTTAATATCGAAAATTCTTTTGGTCCCGTTTTCTATTCCAAAGTTAATACTACTTTGATCGAAATTTGAACAAGACTTTTTACTGAATCTACATGAATACGGCCGGTAATCGCCTCGAAACTTGTGTATGATTTTTCACTAGATTCTTAAAAAATCGTGAGCTATTTCTAAATCTTACGTAGACCTATAGAATATATGTTGGCGCAAGATCTTACAGATTTCAAGCGGGGTTCTACATGCAAGGTATTATTGTGAAAAGGTCATTATTCCGTTCAACTAATCTTAGTCTTACTTTTCATTTGAAATTTAGATCAATATATTCGTCAATTCAGAGTTTCATGATGATTCGGTAACGATATTTCTGTGATTTTGGAATTAAGCCCTATTTTTCTCACTTACGAACCTACGTGTATATGTAGCGATGAAAACGCATCGTTTTTTCATTTCGAAATCATATTTATCAAGCTTTCGCAATATTTTAATGCCTGTAACTTTCGTTTCAAAACAATGAAAAGGACTACGTCAAAAGAAGTTTGTTTTTCAAACCTTCTCGTTGTCTGCTCCTCCTTTTTTTACCGTAAACGTGGCCATTTACGCGTTTATCTAATATCTTTCAAAAATTCGCCATTTTATAGTGATATTAACTAAGCCTATCGTATTTTCAGAATCGATTTCGTGTCTTTTTCTTATGATATTACTTGATATTACATTCACTTCGAACGCTTCGTGCATGCATTGTTAAATTGAATTTCGTACGTATCAAATGTGAACTTGTGCTCATGGATTCTATTCCATTTTCAAGAAGTTATTAGCTCGCTCGAAACGACTTCTCGAGGCACCGATGCGGGCATGTATTTTTTCTTCATAGACTCCGATAGACGATGCTATTTGACATTTCTTCGATTTTTCTACATTTTTACTTTTTAAGCAATAGCGTTAGCCCATGCAACTGTTACGCGTAATTGAAATCGTGTTTATGCCGCGGACCTTCGACGAGCTTGTACGCTCGCAGTCGTATGTTTCCATGTTAATAACATCTTATATAAATTAACCTTATATAAATTATATTAATATCGTGCGCTTGCATGATTATGTAAATAATTATGTGAGCACACAATGGCAGTATGACGGAACAAATGGATATTCACAAGAGGGCAATTGTTAACTCGCAAAAGTTCAGAGAAATGCAAATGTTTTCGAAATTTTACTCCATTGTATAGTTATTTTTAGGCAGTAGTACCTGCAATCGCATAAGAAACGTGTGACAAAGGCATCATATTATTTGATAAAAATGTATATATACAGTTAACCACTGGTATTACAAGTTTTTTTTACAAAAGCCTTTTCGTAAAAAGGTAAATGTATTTTTCGCCACGAGAGCCGGAAACGAGTGGCGAAGATTCAATTGAACAAAGCGAGAGAAAATTTCAGATAAAAAGGTTAGACTTTTTCGGAATCGCAAGGGGGGCAAGTCTTTCTTATTCCGTAGATATCGGAGAAATATAGCCCCTATATCATCAGAGAATTCATTGATTTTGCACACCAAGAAATGGTTAATAGGGTTTATCTTTGAATAATGCAGGTCATTGCTCCAGCTGATCAATCTTTATAAATATTGACTCTGAATCACTTTAAATAACAGATTTTAATTGCAGTCTCAGGCTATCAAAATTTTATTAGTAAATATTTTATACACTAGATATTTTTTGAAAAATCTAATAATCCGTCGATCTTTTAAAAATGTCTCACATGTATCCAAAATCTTTCGAAAGTTGTGAGCTAATCGAATGTTTTTGAAATTTTCAATAACACCTTTGAATGCCCAACAAACAGTTCAAGTCCCAATTTTTTCAGCTCTTTGACTGACCTTAACGAAAAGGCAAAGCTAGAAAGTATGATAAACAAATATGTTTGTCGTCCAAAAAATAATATCTACACTCGTGCTTATACTGTATACGACGTAGCTGGTACGACGTAGCTGGTCTCGATTGTCAAGTGCGGAAAATCCCGAGGAAATTTTCCATCGATATGATGAATGGATTGCTCGGTTTGTAACAATGCTGCGGCGGTGATACAGTACTTTACTGCTCACAATGACACACCATTATTGTATGCACGAAATTTCACGATGTAACACCGAGAGCTTACAGTTTATCCATTTGAGAGAGCTCGATAATATATGACAGCATGTACGGCCACGAGATATTTAGCGAGCTCCAAAATTTATAGCACGTGTCGTCGGTGGGAGCTCGTTAATTCTCGAAAAACGACTACATCGATCCGCACTCCCACTACAGATCTGCATTCTTCGGCAGCTCTCGAAGCCGCACAATAAAAGCCAGTTCTTGACTACAGCGATACGACGTCTCTCCTCCCACAGACCAATAAAATAGTCATCGCTACGTGTACCTGCGATCTCGGTGGTCTGTCGGATCAAGGGGCGGCTGAACGCACGGTCCCTCGAACGAACACACGTACACACCTTATGTGCACGTGTTGGTTGCGTGCGAACGTTCGGCTCTGAGCGACACGCGCCCAGAGAGCCATTGTTACGCTCCTTCGAGTGACTCATTCTCCCTCTCTCTCTCTCTCTCTCTCTCTCTCTCTCTCTCTCTCTCTCTCCTTCATTCTTTCTCGCCACCGAGGAATCTTGCGGGTGCTAATGCACAATTATTGCAGATGTGTCACGGGAAAAGCGGATCTTCTATGAGACATAGGTGTCTGCGTATCTCGAAATTAGAGAGAATGCTTAAACGAAAAAGGGGGAAGGGAGGAGGGGGAGCACGCCGACAAACAAACGATTCTTACAGACGTGTACTTGATATCTGTACTATTGAATAAAAATTTTGAGGGTAACACTGCGCTTCCATCGTGAAAACAATCAGCTATTAATCTGTTCTACTTGTATGAAATTTTAACTGGATTCACTTTCAAGCCGTATAGACCTTGAGTGGTTATTCATTTGTAGATTGCTCATTCCGTTGTCATTTTACTCTTTTTATCGTCTCTCTCTCTCTCTCTCTCTCTCTCTCTCTCTCTCTCTCTCTCTCTCTCTCTCTCTCTATCCATGACTCGGTTAGTCATCTTGCGGCATACGGAATTCTTTGGTACATCTAAAATAGAAAATTAAGCTTGTACAAAACGAATGTCATCGTATCATTGCACATTTTTCTTGACGGAACGCTGGCAAAAGACTGTTCAAGTGGATACGCAGAATCTACAAGTGAAAGCAATTAGCGCATTTTTATGAAGGAACTGAGCTTTCAGTGAGCCAATCGTCTGGAAGAAAGTATAAATCTCTGATAACTGGTAGTAAATAGTGTTGTACTCGTCAACAAACTTACAGTTTCGTGTTTTGAAAACGAAAGTTCCTATACAAATTCATTCATAGACAGTTAGCAATACCTTCTCTTGGAATCCTTTTTTTAGCGAATACATTACGTCATCTTGTACGTGTCATTTCTATTTTTTATACGCAGATGTATATTATGGGATGAAATTACTTTGACAGTAACGATTCTCTAGCTCTTATGCGTCTAACTAATCAATAATATCTGTCAACATCAGTAGTTCATACGGTACATAATTATCTCGTAATTATTGATATAGATACTTGTTACTTAACGTCATATGTATCTAACCCGGAGGTTTCCCGGTACAACTACTCAAGACTTAGATAAATAAGTGTGTTTTAAATCTAAATAGAATATGTAAGATCGGTAATTATTTTCCGAAGGTTTAGATAAAAGGGCTCTAATTATTTATAAATGTTACCCGGTATCTGTTCAAAGAACGTTTTGCCGATATCACCCATATTTCATCTTAGTTTTGAGAAAATATATTTATTGTGCCAAGGAAACTAAGGTAGTTTCCAGTTTATACATCTGATTTTTATCCAAGTAATAATGAACTACAAAGGAAAAAGAAAGTGCTATTTTTTTGAATGACAGTCAGTAAAGTTGTAAGCGACTGTTTACGAACAATTTTTTTGGACATTTTATCTGTTGCGTATGCGGGACAAGTTGACCGAGGCTCTTGAAATCGGGGTCAACGCCAACATTTCTCGTCTATGTCTTTCAATCGCGCGAGTTATTAACCAGCTGCATATGCCTTTAGACTGACCTGGTATCTTATACACTTAATATGCTTTAAGATATACGTGGAATTAAGAAATTTTTGAAGCTCTCTGAAACATGGAAATGACCAATGTGCTGCGAGGAAAACATACAATCTGTCCAGAGAAAAATGAGCATCTTGAACATTGACTATACAGTAACGTAATGAGCATTAAACGACTGCACGCGAGTCACGGATGACGGCGGTCTTGACGTGTATTTTCTCCGAGCAACGAGATTCTCACTGTAAAACTTTGACCTTATATCTACAGAGATTTTCCAAGCAGTCCACTAGCCGAGTCGAACGTGAAATTGAACGATGACGCAGCTCAATCCACCCTGGCAATTGCTCCAAACTAGCTCCGGTTGTTTCTGTATTATTATTATTTTTTCTTTTCTAATATCCACGGGCGATATATCAATAGGTAATTTTACAATGGGACTGGCGAACAATGTAGCGCTCATAAGAATAACGCGGCGCAAGCGAAGAGTTGGGCGCACAAACGAACGTAAGATTTATGAAAGATAGTTAATCAGATGAGAGAAAGATGCGCCGCGCACAAAGGCTCGGGCGCGAAACAAAGAAGCTCGCTGTGCGCACGCATAGAAAGAGGAAGAGAGCAGAGCGCGGCAAAAAGCCAAAGAGAAGCAGACGATAATTACCGGGGCTTTTATGCGCGCGCGCGCCGTCTCTCGTGGCCGCTTTTTGCGCCGCCACCGGCAGCGCCGCGCTTCTTTCGCCGCTTTTGCCTCGCGCCCGTCGGAGAGTCGCGCGATATCGGCCGCGGTTGCTCGCCATCGTTACGAGCGAGCCGCGAGCGTGCCAGCGTGAGACGCGCGCCACGGGAAAGAAAGATCCAGTTCGGCGTCGCGGACGCGCCGCGCGTAGAGGAAGTCCGATCGCTGACAATCTAGCAATTTATGGAAGTTCCGCTGAGCGCGCGCGCGCGCGCATTATTGATGCGTGTGTGTGCGCGCGTGCGTGCTTGCGGGAGGGGGCAGGGGGAGGGGGGCAGGCCCGAGTTTTTTTTCAATGAAATGATGAGCGTCGGCGACGCCGGCGCGGCGTCGTCTGCCGGACTTGGCTGACCGACCGGGGCAGGATGAGCTGTACGCGCTGCTTCGCCGGAAGTGGCCCATCACCGGCCCACATTCTCTCTCGCTTCCTCCTCGCGTACAATATAACTCGTTTTACTCTTTTCGGTAACTGTCCCTCTCTCGCCGCGCCGTGCGCCGTTGCGTGCGACCGATTCCCGATTCTGGCGTGGCGCGCACGGGGACATTTTTCCGACGCGCGTCCAACGATCCAGCGATTGTTTCTTTCGCCGCGCGCGAGGAGGTAAGTCTTCGCGGCGAATTTGTCCGCTGGCGTATATATGACGTAATTGAAAGACACGCCACGACGATAAATATTCATGCAGCGCCCGAGCGATGCACACACACGCGCGCGCGCGCGCGCGCGCAGAGAGCGAGCGGACCGTGTATTAGCATAACTCGCTGGCGAAGGCGAGCGGCTGCTGGCGCTGCACCAGTGGCTAATTAATAACTCGGCGTGCTGGCTGCTTTCCCTCTCTCTCTCTCTCGCTCTCTCAGATCCTCATTGCCGATATTGCCGCCTTCGTATGTTTATTATACAGCCTCGCGCACTGCAGTCTCCCTCTTTCCCGCGCGCGGCTAATCGTCTGTGCGCGCCTTATTCGAGTTTATAATCATACGGCCGCGCTGCACGCGCTCGCTCGGCTCGCTCGGCTCGCTCGGCTCGCCGCGAACCTCATTATATCCGCTGCCTTATCTCGCGTGCGGCGCAGGCTATAGGCGCGGGGATGGGCGAGAAAAAGGAGCGCGGTGCTGTACGCGCGCATTTTCGAGACGCATGGAAATAAGGGTTGCAGATAATTGGCTTGCGAAGCCTGCGGCTCGCGAACAATGTGCCGCCGCCGCCGCGAGCTATTGTATCGCGCGAGGCACGCGCGGGATAATAAATTATTGCGCAATGACGAAACGAGGCGAACAGACTCGTCGCGTCGTTGCCGATCGCGCGATCCCAGCTTCTATGCGGGAATGGCCTCGGTGACGAGAGGTCGTGGCGAAAAGCAGCCAATTCTCGCGATAAGCCGAAGAGAACGACGGCCCTTGGCGCCGAGTGTTGCGCAAAGCGCGCGCGCGCGTTATCGCCGAGGAAAGCGGCTGTCGCAATGCAGCCGAACCTTATCGCGGCGGCTTATCGCGCGGAGGAAACTGAAAAGAGAGGAGGAGAGAGGCGGGATAGCCGCGTTGGCTCTCGCTGATTCGGGATTTTTCCACGAGCGCCATTTCGAGTGCGCGGCGGTGCGCGGCGCGTGCAGTCGGCGCGTTTGTTCCCCGCGACTCGACAATTCGTCGCTTTCGACGGAGGGCCATTGTCACCGCCGAGGGTTCGGCACAGTGCCGATAACCGATCAAACCGCCTGTCTCCGAAAACATAGTGGGAGACCGATTAGCATAACAACTAAAGGCTTTTGTAGGAACTTCTTTATATCTCGTTCCTCGGTTAAAAAGGTTATCTTTACGACGACGGCTCTGGCGCGGCCACATCCCCATCAATTCCACGCAGCTCGCAGCCGCGTGCGGCGGTTATATTGTCCGACTGCCGTGTGCGAAAGGATGGCAAGGAAAAAGAAGGCTCCGACGAGTCGCGCGCGACCCATTGGCTCGGGCTACGGCAGAGGAGCGAGGCGCGTCGTTGGTGGTCCTCCGAGCGCGCTGCCTGCGGATATTCGTAGCTACAGTGAAATACCACTACTCACGGGAGTGTTGAGTCGTAAAAATGGACGATTTCTTGGCGCGCGCGCAGCTGCTCGTAATCGCGTCGTTTATTGCCTGGAATTCCGACGACCACGTCTTTGCCTAATCTCCAATTTACGGGGCAGAAGGTTGTCGGCCCGGAGGAAGTTTAGTCGTTCGCAAACTTGGGCTTGGCCGGCGAGGCCGCCGTGGACGGGCCAGTGGGGCTGCGAAGGAAGCTGCGAGGCTCGGCGAGCAGCCCGGAAGAGGTGCAGAGGCGAGCGGAGCAGGTGGCCGGCGGCAAGATCGCGCGCGCGCGCGCGCACACACGCAGGCGCTCGCTCGGGCGAGAGAGAGAGAGAGAGCGCGCGAGAGAGAGACTCGGGCGCCCGGCCATTTTGTCGGGGCTGCGCGCGTGGAGCGACGGCAGCAGCCGTGCGCCACGCACATCGGCGGCCCCGTCTTACGCTCTCCGCTGGCTGTCGGCGCTGCCTCGGCTGACCCGAGCCGCGGCAACCTTGAGGGCCTTGCGCCTCTGCCGCTCTCGCGCGCCGCCACGGCTGACGGGGAGAGGGAGCGAAAAATCGAGAGCGCGAGCGAGGCGTGGTCTGTCGACCCCTTGCTTAGCCTTTGCGAGCTGTGTCGTTTCGCTCGCGTGCATCCGATCTCGCGCGCTCCAACCCTTGATCGCGGCTCGCGACCGCGCGACTCGCCGCCGATACGTGCCTTTTCGCTGGCTCGCGCAGCGCGTGCTGCTCGGACTCCTGACGCGCGCTCGCTGCTCGCCGGGCGTTTTTTTTTGCCTTTCTTCGGTGGCGACCGACTCAACGATGGATTTGACCGTTCGGGTGCAACCGAAATCCAAGCGGAGCCTGAAACCGAACGAGAACATGTCGTATCTTGGATTACGGCCGGAGAACCAGTCCAGTTGCTTTCACGGATGCTACGTAGCAGATATATCGTATACCTCCGCTTTCTTTCGTCAAATCTCATTAGGTTATGGCTCGCTTTTGCAGTGAAGTTTTATAGCACAAATTTCCAATATTAATTATTCTACATCTCCAGGTGCACGCTGGAGAAATTTCTTTGTCGGACAGAAAGAAGTCGTAAACATAAGAAAACTTAAGGCAAACCAAAAGTTGCGTATGAACGTTTCCGCGAAAAGTGACCAACATTTCGTTGTTATGTACTGTCGTCTTCTTCCCTGCGATATTTGGCTTATGGGGATTTCGCAACATGTCGAAAATATGAAAAAATGATATTTTCTATATGACTTACTTACCGTACGGATTTAGACTTCCGGAAAAATACGTTAACGAGCAGATTTGAAGATAACCTCTAATGAATGATATTGCGGTTGCATGGCTGATAGAATGAGGAACCCATAGTCGATGTTAGCTATTGACGTTGACTTCTGCAACAGTAATAAGTGGCCTGGCATTCACGAAAGACACGATTTCGTGCTTTCTCGTGATCTTTAATTATAGTTTACTTTTATACTTGTTTACTGGCGTATTTTTAACGCTATCTCAACTATACAACGGAAGTGGCCGCGCTAATATCGCAATTACACTGAAACAAAAAACCAAGTAGCTCGGGGGGCAGCTAAATATTTTATAGGCTATTCCGTTCCTTCGTTGCACGGCAATCAGGGCACTTGCAATATCGTAACGGTGTTACAAGATTTGCAGCATCGCCATCGCGTCGTCACGCTATATATACGTCCTAATAAATACAGTGCGTCACGTAAACGCGAACAATTAATCACACATCGCCCCGACAGAATACAAGGAAAATTTTGATTTGAAATCTCGAAATTCGAACTAATTATTGCGCGGTTATTCCGTTTGAAATCATTCTCTCTTTGATTTATCGGTAACGCGACTCGATAAGCAGAGCAGTTTGATAGGCTCGTCATTATTTTAGATATTATTATCACACGTCACATTCACGGCGAATGATTTTAACGAGGAATACGCGATGCAGGCGAGGAAAAGGTGCGCGTTTATTGGCTGGATACCAGATGCTTGGCTATGCCGTTACGGCAAACAGACACGTCTACGAGCTCGCACGAGTAGCTCCCATACTTTTCATTGGGAAGCTTTCCGATTTGGTCTAATCAAACGTTTCGGCTGCGGCGACCCTCGACGAAACAATTCGAAATCGGGTAAAACCGATCACAGAGCTAATACGGAAAATGTACGGGTTGGCGGCGCAGACCGCAGACGCCAAAGCTCGCGGCGTGCATATACCTCCGGCCGTATATTTACGCTCAACAGGTGAACAGTGGTTGCGTTGACGGACGCGTCGTGTGCGTCATTCGATAGCGAGCGTATTGTATTGTTCCGTATGGCGCGTCCGCCTCGGCCGAGCAAAAAACGAAAAAGCATCAAGGGCCTTTCGATTTGGCGCAGTACTCGGCGTGACGCTCGCTGCGCGCGCAAGTAAGCCGATTAAGATTAAGCGAGGCAAGATGGTTTGCCAGCGGCAAGGGTGCGGCGTCGCGCCGAGAGTTACGTATCCCGCAATCGTGGCAAAACGATCAATTCCTCGGCGTAACGAGCTTCCGAAGGAGCTTCTTTAGCACTCGCCTTATCACCCTAATTTGGATGCTCGGATTAATCACCGGGATGCTCGGCTCGACGTCGTCTCGAACTGCGCGCCTTTGATGGCAATTCAATTAGCTAAAGATCGTATGATTAGCAATCGAGCTCCAGATGCCATTATGATTTAAATATTGAAGAAGCTTTTAATAGATCTAATTCAGCGGAGTGCACTTTCGTCGTACGATATGCCATTTCACAATTATGCGAGGGCGCCGCTCTCTCTCTCTCTCTCTCTCTCTCTCTCTTTCCCCAATTTCATGCAATGCCTCTTCCCCCTTTAGAAAATCAATTATTCGTTCGTTCTTTGCCGGTCACGAGAATATAAATGCAACTGTAGCAGCGATACGTCTGTATCGTGAATATATTAGCATCGGTTGGCTCATAAAACAATCATCGACGATTACATTCGGAATAAATGCGGCTGCGCAGGCTGAATAAGCAAAACAGCATTACCTGTCCCAAAGAATAGTGTTGTCGGGTTTGGTCAATATCTCAGCGCCGCATTGTCGCGGGCAAAATTCCGTCGTCGAAATACTGCTTCTCTTCATTTTTGCGCGAGCCTCGACTAATCCACGGCCGCAGCTAGCCTCGATAAAGGCGAGCCGCATTGCCGCCATCGTGACGTAAAGCATCAGCAAAGCCCGCTGGCGCGGGCAGTAAAGTTGACTCGTGTACGAGAGAGAGAGAGAGAGAGAGAGAGACGGAGAAAACCGGGGGCGACTAATCGGGCAATAAAACATCGGACCCCCCGTACCGCCGCCATAGTCGCCGCTCGGGGACTTTATGTTTAAAGATATACAGGCAGAAGACGAGAGAAAGTTTGGTGTGCGCACAACTCGAGATTTGAATATTGTTTACCTGCGCGGGAATCCCGAAGCCAGGTAAGTCGTTGGGAGGTTCCCGTTGACCAAGTTGTCGGACATTTCTTGCCCTTTTTTCGTCCCTCTCGTCTTTTCTTTCGCCGAGTATATATAATCGCTCAACGATGCCCGCCATTGGAATTTACGATGTAAAGCGCGGACGCTGTGATAAAAGATATTATAGTGGACCGTAGGATAATGGGGGATCTCTCCTTCAATTTATTAGCTTCGGTTATTGTCCCGTCGTTAAGAGTGTCGATGTCACTTGTGTTCTCCGCAATTTTTCCTTGCGCGCGACTCTCTCCGCCTCTAATAAACTGACGCTTTCTCGACGCGGATGTCGATGAACGCTTGCCGTCTCGCGAGTTTCCTCGTTCCGTTCCGTTCTGTTGACCCGCGATGGCTGCCACCTAAATCAACGGATTAAAAAGAAAAAAACGTCGATAATTGAATAATTAAGCAAGAAAGCAAGGCAAACTAGAAAGTCCGGCGACGATTTGCGCGAGCTCATAAAAATTTGAAGAAAAGCTATAGTAGCAGTTGAGCTAGCGACGAAGTAGGCCAGCCGGACGTGAATAACTATTTACGAGTCGTCGTCTGCGTTTCAAAGCAGTGCAAGTGCGCGCGCGAGCGTTCTCATCGACTAAAACCCAACGTTTCGCGAATCCAGGTCACTCCTATAATGAACAGAAGCCAGATATTCGTGAAACTCGCGCTGCGATTCTCCCCGCTCGCTATTTTTCGCTAATAGACTCTTGGCGTTCCGAGTCGCGATTTTCTGCCCCGAGCCTGCGCGGGCGTCGTCTTTCAAAGCATTTTCAATTCGATCGGTTTCTCCTCATAGCCACTTTGATTTAGCGATATTTTTCTGGCAGATCGCAGATTGTGAATCCCACTGGAATTCGACGGACGCTCGTAAAACTCTTGTTATCGATTGAACCGTGGAGACGGTCGTTAACGTTCGAGCGATCGGTAATCTCATTCTCGTTAATTACTCATTGAATATAGAGTACACTCGTTTCGTTCGCACTAATGCTCGTCGTCTCCCCCCCCCCCTCCCTTTTTTCCTATTTTAACGAAGCTCTCTCGCCGCTACGCCATATCCAAATACGGGAATCGGCTTTTCGAAGTATGCGGTCAAGTTTTTTCTTGTTTGCGAAATCGCATTGCACAAGCAAATACGTCGAATGACTGCGCTACGAGAGCGAGGAAAAGCCAGCGTTGGCCGAAGCTCAAATTCGCGTTACCCCTATCCCGGCAGCTACATCCTCCCGAAGCTAGGGTAGCCCGTTCCGCCGTCCCTTTAGAAAATAAATTCTAATTTGGCGAAAAATGCCGAAACACCAAAGGGGTTAGCAACGTGCGCACAGCGGGGGGGGGGGGGGCAAGGCTGGCGCGAGAGGGGAGTTATATCGCGCGCCCGTAGGTGGGACAGTCGGAGAGTGGCGGTGCTGGTGCTGGCGTCTCTTCACCCCTTTTATCGATCCGTCCGGAACAGCAGCAGCAGCAGCAGCGTCGGCAGCAGCAGTAGCAGCAGCAGCAGCAGCAGAAGCGCCGTTGTTCGCGCGCGCGTCCACTTGTCGTGCGAAGAAAAGCCCGCGTCGTATATCTTCAGCCTGTTCTACGCGTAGCGCGAAGAAGGGAGGGCGGAGAGGGGGAACGAGCTGCTCACCCACACGCACGTTTCGTTGATAAAAGGGGAGATCGAGGTAGCTAGCGAGCCAGACAAAGAAACGGCATTGCAAATCAATACCCCTCGAAAATAGCGATACGTAAAAGTGCGACGACGGGGAGGTTCGCACTGCTTTCTTTTTTGTTTCGTCGTCATTTTGTTAGTAGGCGAGCGCAGGAGGGGGCGATTGGCTTTTTAATGGAGCGACAAAGGCAATTAATCCGACGAAAGGTACACGAGCGCGCGCCAAAGAGAGTGAGAGAGAGAGAGCCCATGGGGTGCATGCGCGCTCTAATTGACTGCGAGACGACGCATGCAGCTTATTACAGCCAATGCCCGCGCAATTGACTTTTCGTCCGCATTGTGCTTTTGTTGCGCGAGGGGTCCACTGTACGCGCTCGCGAGAACGCGAAAAATAACATAATAAAGAAAGGACACCGCGGCACCCGGTAAAGGCGTGAGTTGGCAAGGCCATAATCGAGTAATCTCGCGAGAGCCATAAGTTCTTTTACAGCGCTAGCGTCGAGAGAGAGATAATCGTCGCGCTCGGCAGCCTGCCGCTGCTGCCTTCGGTCGTGCATATATATACGACCTCGAAAGAATGCTCGCCGCGCGAGAGGCACTATAACGCACAAGACGGAAGCGAGTACGTATGGAAAAATTACAAGCGTGGAAACTACCGTTCGGTAGCGTAAATGTGCCGAGCGTTATTTTTGCTTCGTTTTTTTTTATTTTCGGAGATGAATGTGAGATATCCTCCTCGTTGCTGTTACACGCGTGAATGACTCGCGATGTATATCGAAACGAGGATTTATTGAACGCAGACCGGGCAGACTTGTTAAATTTTTGACGAACGAGACATGTAACACTGTTTACGGAGTTTACGAATAAATCGGTTATCCAAAGAGGCTGAGCGAGATTCGAGTTGCCCACGTCGCAACGGTAAGACCACATCGGACGACTGTTCGTCATTGCGATAACAAAAATATGCGCGCAGCGGAGAGGGAGGATATTGACATCCCGAGCGGGGGGGGGGGGGGGAGAAGGATTTAATTAAAAAAGAAGCGACGAGGCAGGCTGTTGTTCCACAAGAAAGGCAGCAGGCCTCAAGCGGCGACGAGGAGGCGAGGGAAGACAATTAGCTCTCGCTCGCGCGTCTGTCGAAGAAGAAAGAGCTGCGGGCCACTCGACGCGCGCGGCGAGAGAGAACGCTCGTGCGTCTGCGGGGGCAGGTGGAGCTATTTGGAGAACGGCCCACTCCGAGCTCTGTGTATGCCCTCTGCCTGAGAGCCCTCTCGCTCTCTCTCTCCCTCCCCCTTCGCCGCGTCATCGGCGAGCTGGTGCGGAATGACGCTAAGATCGTAAAGCCGACTCCGGGCCATCTGGTTTCCTTTTCTTCCTTCCTTCCTTCGGTCTCGCGCAGCTGCCCTTTTTTCGAAAAATAAAGACGGGGAGAAAGGACGAAATACATATAATAAGCAGCGGGCCGCGCGCGAGGGGTGACGACGACAACGTCGGCGACTTTCGTATATTATATCGCGATGTCCACGCGCGATTTTCCATGTAATGGGGTGGAATTGACACGCGTGTTTTCTTCCGGGAGGATTCCGCCACGCTTCGCTGGCGCACGTGCAGCTATGCGCCTAGACGCGCCACAAGTAGATCATAAGCACGCAAACGTTTGCCATCTGGTGCAGCAGTGCTGAGCGACGATGCTCTTTTATCGGGGCATCTCGAGACGAGAGATTTCTCCTTCTTTCTTCTTCTCCTTCTTATTCTCTTTTCTTTTCATCGTGCTGCCTTTGCTTACCGTTCGTTTTGTTGGCTCGCTCGTCCATCGAGTGCTTCAATTTTTTACCCGTTTCGTTACAATGCACAGCTAGAAAATCGATTTATCGGGGAACGGCTAGACTCGTGTACGCTACGTTGTAAAAGGTACATCGGACCATTACAAACAGTATGCCGCATCCCTTCGACATTTCAATCCAAATTGCTTTAATTTTCTTACACGTGGTCGTGCTGTCGAACTGTTAACAGCTTCAATTGGATCTGCCGCACATGGAGCTGTTCAAGTGGTTCGACATACTAGCGCGTGAAATGATTCGTGTGTATTCGACGTAAATAGAGCTTCCATTCGCGAGATAACTTTTGGACGAGCGGAAAGCCACGTAAAGTATTCGAGTCGACAAACGAGTGAGTATCGTTTGTCGTGCGAGCGACATAATTTACGCGAGTGTCGAGTATTCATCACCATTTATGAATTTGGGGGAAAGTCCTCGCGTACCTTTCTATCTTCGGTCTTAGAATTGATCTTTACGAGTGGCCTTCTCCAGCTGCCGCCGAGTCTACTCCAGAAAGGACTAGAACCGCTGGAATTTTTCCCGCGAGCGCGGCGCACTCACGGAGATCCTGCCGCCCCGGCATAATGCGATCGTTGTCATTTCGTCCACGTGCGCAATTAAAAAGCGTGCTTGAAAATCTAGGAGTGGCGCGACGGCGAGATTGCATTGAAGGCGCCGGGAGGAAGAGGGTTGGCTCGCGCTGAAAAATGGCACTGGAGTCGTAAAACACGCGTGTCCCGGCGGCAAGAAAAGCCGCGCACTTGTTAGGCGATCGTTCTCTCGGCTCTCCGGTCATTTGCATTTGCCGTCCATTTTCCCGCGGACGGATTTTCGTGCGGCTCGTGCGCAGAGCTCGCTGGCTTTAACGAGGACTCGTTAGAAACTCGTAAAGGCGCTTATCTTCGATCAAGGCCACCGCAGCGGCGGCGACGGCTGCAGCGGCGGCGACGACGACGACGACGACGACGACGACGACGCGACCGTCTCGCCTGAATTCCCAATGAGCGCTGTTGCTCTCTGTCACGCGGCGATGCATGCCCGCTACGCTTGTCTCTCTCTCTCTCTCTCTCTCTCTCTCTTTGTATGTGCGATTATATTGTCGTCTCACGAGTGTCTTGAATTGATTTCGAGACTCGGTACTCGCGCGCCGCAGTTCTTTGTCTGCCGATGCGTATAGATGCGCGGACACGGGCAAGTGGGTAAGTCACATCGAGAATTGTGGGGGAGCCAGATAGCGAGACGATAGGAGGCGAGCGGGCATATAGGTGTCGCGAGAGACCAAAGACTCGTTAGGGGCCTCGCTCGCGTATGTTGTTTAGGTAGCGTTAACGGGAGCCTAATTAACGTGATCGTTACTCGTCAAGGATACGTCGGTCATGGCTGGACTATCGACTTTGGGAGTCGCGCGCCGTGTGGCGCGCCTATTTATGCGGACGAGACGCGAGCGCGCGGTGTCTTTTAACGACCGGCGCGACGTTACGTCTGCAGTTTTATTGCTGCGTAACCCACATTCGCCGTCTTTCTTATTTTCGCGCTCTATCGGCGCGTTCGCCGTTATCAACGACGCGGAGCCTGCGAGCGAGGAGAGCCAGGCGCCTTTTTCATGGATTATCGCCGCGGAGTAGCGAGCCGTAATCTTATCTGCTCATTGACGCGGCGATCGCGACTTTGGCGGCCGCAACAGGTGGACTACCGCGGTATGGGAGCTGCGGCAACTCTCGACCTTCGCCTCGCGCGGCTGCGATGCTTTTTCGGGCGCGGTGCTATTTTAACGCTGCTGCGGCTGCGGCGGCCGGTCGGAAAGGAAACTAGCCGCGCGCGCGCCGAAAAACTTTGACTTCCGCGGCTCTGTGTGTGTGTGTGTGTGTGTGTGTGTGTGTGTGTGTGTGCACGCGCGCGCGCACGCGCGAAAGAGCGGGCTGCATGTGCCTTCTTTTTCCCCTCGCTCGTAGACTTTTGCCTGGCTACGGGAGGAAGACGAGTTAAACGGCTTGTGGCAACTGGTTCTTTAACTTTCTGAAAAAGGTCGGAATTTTATTGTATTACCGTGGATTTTATCGCTGCCGGATTAAGCGATGGCGAAATTAGCGCGCTCAGAATGGCCGAGGGAGTTGAGTACGAGCGCTGGTAAATTAGCCGCCGCGGAGAAATTTGCGCCGAAACGAAGCTTTGCAGGCTGTAAGAGCTAAAACGCGGCTTGGCTATTTGGTCGGGGATCGCGCGCGCTGCCTTTTGTGGCTCTCGAACGACGGCGGCCTATCGCGAGCAACGAAAGGCGATACTGCGATGAGACTGGCGCGACGAACGCTCGTCCGTGGATGAAAATGACTCGCGGCCGCGCTCGAACGAGTGCGAATTGGGCGGCGCGCGGCGCTATAGCGGCTCGATTGCGCTCGCCGGCGCGTCGATCGGGAGCAAAGTTTAAATTGCAGTTGTCAGCTCCGAGGCTGCGCGCGCGCTCCGAACGCGCGGCGTTCTATCGGGAGCTTGCACGCGCGCCCGTACGTAGGCGCGCGTGCGTGACTACGCGAGGCGCTGGCCTTGCACGCGTCACACACACATGCACGCGCCGCCCGCGGATGCCGAGTCGAGGCGGACTGCGCACACTAGCCTCTTTGTGCGCCTCGTTTCGAATCATTCCGCTCTCTCGCATGCAGGCGCACGCGGTCGCCGAGGCCAATCGGTTTTTCCTACGATCTCACCGCTGGCGCGCGATTTATTTCCAAGGAGTCGCGGCTCCGCGGACGAGCGCCGTTTCGGCTAATCCCAATCGATTGTTCTCTTTTTCGCGCGCCGGGGGGCCCTCCTCTGCGATCCGCTAATGCTAATTTATCGCCACTCTACGGCTAAATTATACGTTGCGGTCTCATAATGATCGTCGAATCGAGCAGATCCCAGGGTCGTGCGAAATTTGATCGTTTACCAGGAACGCGCTTCTTTCGTTCGGCGAGGAAGGCTCGCGCGCGACCGATCGAGTCGAGCGGCGCAGGCACGCAAATTTCACTCGTTACGTGGGCCGCCAACCGCGATCGGTCATCAGCGGCGACGCGAAAATTCCCGTGTAAAACATAAAGAAGGCGCGAGAGAAGGAAGCCATAGGCTCTTGGAGCGAAAACAATGTAAGCCTCGCGGGCACTCTTCGTGATAATTTGCGGACACGATAATGGACGCTCATATAAATGTATAACAGGCCGCGCGCAACGAATATCCACCGGAGACTGGTCCACGCGTTATAGGCAGGCGAAAGAGAGAGAGGCGCGTGCCGCGAGCAAAACGTCTCTCGCCAAAAAGCCGAAGAGGAAGAAAAAAAGAGAAGAAGGCTGCGGGGGCGCCTCTCGTTCATTTTATATATTTCCCCTCTCCTTCCTTTTTCGCGGGCGTTCTCGCCTTTGTGTGTTCTCTTTTTCGAGAACCCGCCCGCGCGCTCCGCTCGTTTGTTTAGCGCGTGTATCGCGGCCGCGCTAATTGAGGACGCTGCACGTCTTTTTTTTCTTCTTTTTTTTTTCTTTTTCCGCGCGGCCCGTTCAGTTTATCTGCTGGAATCCTGACAGCTCCCCCCCCCCATCCCCGCTCGGACACCAACGTGTCTCCCGCCCGCCCGTCGCCGCTTTCGTGCGGCTTTTTTCGCTTCGTGGTGGCATCGCGTCTGTCCTTTTTTTCTGCCTTTCTTTCTTCATTCGTTCGCTCTCGACAGCCTTTTCGCTGCTCTCTCTCTCTCGCGCTAAGAGTTTATTATCTTTTTATTGATCTCGCTTGTGCTTCCTTCGCTTTTTTACTCGGTCCGGTGCAGTAATTGGCGTGCTGATATTTCAGGAATGCCTTATGATCGATGGGGTCGCTGCATTGTCTCGGGGATGCTTTGTTTGACGAGCACGTTATTCGAGTTCTCGAATTGCAGCGATCGTGCATTGACTTGTCGAGGCGCCGAATTTCCTCGCAATTGAAAATTCCGTAGCGCTGGAAAACTGGTGGAGCCAGACGGCGGGGGGGGGGGGGCGAAAGCGCGACATTCGCGCGGCAAGAGGCGCGCCAATCGATCCATCAACGAGTCTCCGCGACGAGAGAAGTATCGGTCGCTGTTTGTCAGAGACTCCTCTTTCATCCATTATAGCGCGAGAGGGAAGAGAGGACGCATAATGGTTCTCGGGCGCGTTTGGGCCACAGCGAGCGGCAATGTTTGACGACTCGTCGGCGTCCCGTGATTGATCGGTCCACACGCTTAGCTCGCAGCTGAGAAAGCAAGGCAGATTGGTATTCGCCGCGGGATTATGCATCGCTGCGAAGACGACAGATAAAATTGTCGCGGCGAGGTCTTTATAATGGCTAGATTTTCACGCGAGTGTCCGGTGACGCAGGCCGCGAGAAATCATATATCCTCGACGTGACTGGCTCTCTCTCTCTCTCTCTCTCTCTCTCTCTCTCTCTCTCTCTCTCTCCGTCGCTCATCCCGCTGACGTATTATAATAATACTCGCACGCGGTCGTCGTCGTCGTCGGCGTCGTCGCGAGTGAGCGGTAGAGCGAGTTACGCACGCAAGCACACCTTATTTTTCGCCGCGCAGCAGCACAGATTCGTGTGTAATGACGAGTGGTTGCGTCGCTGCCGTTTGTTTTATGTAATATTCGTCTCGCGCTATTGCGAACGAAACTTACGTGACGTTTTTTTTTCCCGCTCTCTCTCTCTCTCTCTCTCTCTCTCTCTCTCGCTCTCGGCGAGCGGCGCGGGCTCGCTTTTATTCCGCTGCACAGCGTGGAGCGAGCAAGGAGGCATTTTTCCCGACTCTTTGACAGTCGTTTCGTCAAGGATCAGCCTCCAGCTGATTGGCACGCTTCGTTTTCGCGTGCTATCCCCGCGGAGTTTTTCAATTTCAACTCCGACGAAGTAAGCTCAAGGCTGAAGCAAAGTTGGTAGTACGTCTTGTCAGGCGCGACGACGATGATCTTACGAATCTCCTTTGGCCGATGAGCAGTCTATCAATAGAGCGACGCGAACACGAGAGAAATCACCTCGAGATTGAACAGCTGTCACGGCATAATTGTCGTAAAAAAGGCACTCCTGAACTAGGCGTTGTCTTCAATTTTCTGGGAAACAGGACGGAAAGCGGCTCGAGCGAAGTACGTAGTTAGCGTAGGATCGAGGGAGCGCGCTCGCCTACTATCCATTAGCTACTCGCGCGATTCGGTATCTGATGAGCGTAGGTAGAGTCGCGTCGCGCGTTGAATGGCCGGCAGTCACACAATCGCTGGAGTCACGGGCTAGGCGGCTCGAGCGTCTTCATTAAGACATTTTTCCGTCGAGGCCACTCTCTTTCTTTCTCCGCTGTGCCTCTTCCTGTCTTCGCGCGCGCGCACCAAAGGCTCGCTCCCCCCGCCGCTCGTCCCTTTACGCTCTGTCTGTCTGTCTGTCTGTCTCTCTCTCTCTTCCTTTTCAGCCATGTTCACCCAAGGTGGGCCGTCGTTCGCGCAACGCGGCTGCGGGCCCTCGTAAATTATGCGCGCGCTATCCTGTTATTTGCCGGTTGACATTCCGGCACTTCGCACTCTGCAAAACTCGGCAGAGTCCTTGCAGCCTAGTGTGTCGCGCTGCCAGTGCGAGAGAGAGAAAGACTAAAAGGAGGCCGCTTTACCGTTGACGCCGCTGCCGCCACCGTACAAGTCGCGCGTAATTGCGAAGGATCTCGCGCGCGTTCGCAGCTCATCATTAGAGACGCACAGGGGGCCCCTTCGCTCTCGGACGCGTCGAGACGCAACTCGCGCCTGCTCTCCGTTTCGTTCCCTCTCGAATTCGGTAATTCATCCGCGCTGTTCCGTCGTCGCGCCACTAAAGCGTTTCGCGCGTATACGAGGCGAGCGATAAGGTGCGCGCGCGCTTGTTTCAATTCCACGTCGACGACTCAATAAAGCGCACGGAGCTGCCCGGCGGAGGAACAAACGGCGAGGCTAATCGAGCGGCGGGACGGCGGCGGAGCCAATCGAGCAAAATTCCGCAGCCGCGGAGAATCCCCGGCTCGTGGCCTAATCCGCCGCCGACTCGCACAAGCCAGCCGAGCCGCAGCGAGGAGCTTTAAGGATCGAATCGCTTATTATACATACTCTCGCTCTCATCCTTCATTCGCCGGCTCTCAATGACACACGCACACGTGCGCGCGCAACAGTCCGCGATAGACGTCGGAGATATGGACGCCCGTTAATTTGTCGCCGTTGGCCTGCGCGCCCGAATACCAAATCATACCTCTATGCCACGTATACGCACTCGCGCGGCCAGTACGTAGTCCGCTGGGACCCTTATAAACCGAACCCTCGCGCATCGTGCCACACACACACGCGCGCGCGCGCGCGCACACACGCCCGTATATAATCCACTTCTTGCGCGCAGCCTCGCGTAAATATGTGTACGCGCACGACGTTTGGGAATAGACCGCTTATATTATATCTCCGTATGCTTTCTTCGCTCTTATTTAGGATTTTCTTCGCCGGCTATTTTTCTTTTCCATTCCTCCTATGCGACATATGGTCTCATCAAGGCTTGAGCCGCGATTTATTGGATTGCGTCGCGTGCCCATCGCGACACAGGCTCCTCCTCCGCGCACGATCGAAATTGAATTTCATCGACGCGATGACTCGCGCGCGCCCCTACAGGGACGAGAGCGCGCCGGCTAATACGTAGAAAAGTCAATTTGGATCGAGAAATTAGGCTCGCGCGCTAGCTGCGCGGGGGCGACGAACGCGACGACCGCGTGCGGCATTCACGGCAGATACACCGTACGTATATATACGGGTGCGCGTTGCAAGAAAACGCGCGTGCGCGCGCCGCCGCCGGCGCGTGTCACGGGGGCAGCTGCGCAGTCATTGTGTTCTCGTAAAAAAGAGAGAGAGAGAGAGAAAAAATAAAGAAAGAAAAAGGGAAAAAGGTCCCTGGAGGGGTACCGCGGGAGAGAGCGAGAGAGAACTAGCGCTCGCGCGCCGCCAGGGCACCGGTAATGGCCCCAAATGGCCAAATTATAGAGAAAGAGGCTCGAGTGCGCGTGCGTTCGTGTGCGCTCCTCTCGAGCGGTTATAATCAGTGGGATAATACGCGAGCCGTGCGCATCAGGGATGAGATGGATCTTTCTCTCTCCTTCCCGCCGTCCTCCGCCGGTGAGCGGATTCGTTAAGCAGATTTCTTTTTCGTCCGATCGGCTGGCGCGCACTCTTACTTTCTCTCTCTCTCTCTCTCTCTCTCTCTCTCTCTCTCTCTCTCTCTCTCTCTCTCCGTGGAAGAGCGGACACTTTTTTGAATTTCATCGGCGCTGTAATTTATTCATAGCGCGAACCAAATTGCCCCTTCCCCGACTCGCGTTCCGCGTAGAAGCAGTGTAGTTGCTCGTGTTTACAAGTGTCACCTTGTCACCCTCGCGGGTGCGCACGTCCGTCGACGAACACAGAGAGAGAGAGAGAAAGCGAAGCCTACCCTAGATTTCAACCGCAATCTACGAGGCGCGCGACCCTCCCTTTTTTCCGCTTGGCTACCCCCTTCTTGCCCGTCGTTCTCGCGCGCGATCCTACGCCACCGGCTCGCTCCACTCTTTCTCTCCGCTGTTTGTCGAAGACGCCGCCACCACCACCGACGACGACGACGACCAAGCTCACCTTCCTTTATTTTCTTCCAAGGCTCCGACTCTATTTGGATTCGCCGCGATAAGAGGCCGGGATTATTTTCTTTTCGACGCCGCTTGTTGCCGGAGCGCGCCTCGGATGTAGCTCTCCGAGCCCTCGCGCCACGACCGACCTGCATCTTTCCTCTGCAAAATGAAATGTACTCGGTAAACGTGTTTTCGTATCAGTTGGAGCGCCAACTTATATCGTTGCCCATGTACGATGTATTGGCGGCACTATTCAATCGATGGCTTCCTTGAAAAGCCCTATCTTTTTTCCAGAGCAAACTTGTCGACTGCAAAAACAAGTGCATACGTGGCAAGCTAATACCGCTAATGCTGTATAAGAGCAGACGTTTTTGCCAAAATTACACGCAAACTTGCCCTCTGCACTTTCTCACTTTTTTCCTACCAGCTGGTTCACCATAATTAGCGTGACCTTCTGACTGCCGAGTTACTTTTCCCTTGACAAATAAAAGCTATTCTATCGATACTCGGTAAATAAGAGCGACTACATTTTCAAGTATAATAGCGCTATTCAGCATTCAAATGGAGCTTCATTTACGCAACCTTTCAACGCGTGTTGCGCACTCGAGTTTTAATTCGAAAGAGACGTCGCGCAGACGAAGACAATAAAGAAAAAAAAAGAAGAATTCTAACGATCATAATTTTCTTAGAAACCTCGAAACTACTCGAAGATACTTATCAGCGAAGTCGATCCAAGGCGAGCAGCCACACAGCTGCGTGTCTATAATACGCGCTCGCGAGAGCAAGTGAAGCGTACATGGAAGAGAGAGAGAGAGAGAGAGAGAGAGAGAGAGAGAGAAAGAATAAAAAAAACGCACGAAGCCACAATCGCTAACAAACCGCACATCTACAGCTGTCGCACTCGCGTATTAAAGCGGGCAGGCGGGTGGCGTACAATTACACGTTTTGCGCTATGACGCGCGCGATTACGAAACTGCGCAGCAGTCTGATACGATGTAGCTCGCTGAAAAACAAGCCCGACCTAGTCATATTTGCTCGCGCTTAGCTAACCGGTTTCTTTTCGCGCCACGTGTTATCCTCTTGCAGAGTGAGAGAGAGAGCAACTCCTCCAAATTGGGCAACTTTTTTCGCATCGTGCCTTCACTACCACGCCAAGAGTGCTGTATAATTTGGCAGCGATCGCATTTTAATAACGGCGTGATTGCAGCTGGCCAAGCGTAATTGCAGCGCGATATGCTAAGCGCTTCGCGGTAAAGTGACACGATTAATTTTTTTTGACCTTGCCGCGCGTGAAATTGGGGCGAAGCGCGCCATTTACAGGCATTCGGAGCGGAACAGGCGGCCACCTCTGTTGCGCCGCGCGGGTTACGCACGGGGCAAAACAAGAGGACTGAGCATCCGCGATCGCCTTTGTCCGCCGCGTCGTCTTTGGTCGACCAACCAGTCTATTATTCGAATGGAGCGTCAATGGCGCGCGCCGGCTAATCTTCGCGCTCGCTCGCTTGAGAAGGACGAGTCAAAGAGACAACAAACGCCTTATCAAGAATCTCTCGCCGCGGCTCCGCGCTTTTAACGCCGAATCATCGAAGAAGGCGGACGGGAAGGCAATAAACGCGAATTCCTCTCCGCCGACGCGTCCAAACTTCATATCAATACCAAATAAGCTGCTCGCGCGCGCCACTGATTTGCATACAATGCACCTGTATCTTCGGCATTTGCGTTTTGTTCGCGCGATAATTCACCTCGGGCGCGCGCGGAGAGCCAAGATTTAGCAATCGGAGATCGTGAAAACGGGCTACATCTGCATAAACATTCGTTATCGCGCGCGCCGCTGAGAAGGGATCTCCGCGCGCTGGCGTTTTCTTTTCCTTTTCGTCGCCAGTAAAAGGCCGAATATCGCTCGCGAATCGTTGTGCATCGACTGCTGTACGCGCGCGCGTCACGGCTATTACGAGCGCGAAGAGAGATCGCGGATAAACATCGTCTTCCTCGTTTTCAATTCACACGCGAGAGCTTTCTAAATCCGGCGGCCTCTGCTGCCGGAGCGCTTTCGTTGTTCCTTTTTTTCTCACTTTTCGCTACGCGCTTTGGATTGACGTCGGTAATTGTGCGCTCGATTTTGCTCGCGAAAAGGAGAACGCGGTTCAACGACCATCGCACGTACGTACTAGACGCGTATAACGGAAATCTGAATGGTTTAAAAGGCTCGGATCGAGAAAGTTGCTCTCGGAGAGCGAGCCTCGATAACAATTAAATTACCGAGATCTCCGGCGAGCGATTGCGAGTCTGCTGCCCCCCAGCCCGCCTATCCCCGGCAAACACAAGAAGGATAACCACATCATTGGAGGTGAAATGGCAGAGCAATTTCTGCTGGCAAGCTCGTACGATTCCCACATTAAGCATCCGAGTCTGGCAACCGCACGCTCGCGTCTCTCGGAGCCGCCATGAGCTCGCCGAACGAGGGCCGGTGCTGGCGGTCGGCGGCACGCAAGGGCCAAGGCGGCTCGCCGAGGAGGAGAGGAAGAAGTGCAGGAGGACGCGAGGAGCAGCGGGACATTTAGCCGAGCACGCGGCTGGTTTTTGTCAGGACGGAAAGGGCCGCGGCGCGGCGCGGTTGCGTTTGCGTGCGGACGCGCGCGGAGCCCACGCCGCCTTTTATATGCTTCGATCGCGTGCCGAGATCCCGTCCAGATAAAGAATCCGGAGAGAGCGAGAGAGAAGGTCACGAGGACCGCTCGAGGCTGCTGCCGTGTATTTATACACGACGTAGGTACGCCGCCGCGTGGATAATTCATCCGCGGAACGAAGGAATGCAGCCGTCCTTATCTATTTTCTGCGCGGGGAGGTGAGCTTCGAGAGCTTGAGAGCGATGGCAGGTAATTCCCCCCTATCCCCCCTCGCCGCCGTTCCGAAGGGCTTCTTCTGCTGCTGCTGCTACTGCTGCTGCTGCTTCGCCATCTTCTTGTTACGGATTAGTCGCGTTGATCGGCCGTGAAGTTTGCGCCTAGGGAGAAGCTTTAGTGTTTCTTGATGGTGTGGAAATTGAATAACTACTTCACACCGCTCGACCGCTTCGAAAGGGGCTTATGTACCGCGGGCAAAGGTTCACGCCACATGTTCGATACGGACGAGTACTCTTTTTTTTCTTTTTTACTCGATCTCTTCCAAAGTTTTAACCGCTGTAATGACTGGACGCGCGCGTAGGAACATGGAAATGGGGGTAGCGTCATTTTTTACTGACGTAGGACCCAGTTTGAAGAAAGCTCCTTCGGCTTTCTCGTCACGCGTAGCTATAACGAAACCCCCCAGGAACGGAAAAGTCCTCTTAAACGTGAGTTTGCCCCGGTCACTCGTGCTGATTAAATTTCGCTTCTCTTCCAAAACTACCGGCAAAATTTGCCGCGGACGCAGTTCGCTCGCAGTGCACGATAAAAGAGGTTCGCGCAATAAATTTCCGAGCGATGACTGTTCGTAATTTTCATTGTGAGCGAAAATCGCAGGCAGGGAGCGTTACATAAGCAAAACCCGCCGCCTCGTCGTTCAAGCCAACTAATAAATCCAATTATATTGCTCCTCGCGCGGCCTGAAAATCAGGCGGCAGCCGCGCAACTGGGTTGGCCGAGAATTAATTGCTCGATAATCACGTCTTGAAGGAGGCGCCGAGTTAAAAAAGAAGAAGCAAACGAGAGAGGGAACAAACGAATTGCCGTAATTCCAAAAGAGAGCGTCGTTCCCTTTTTTCCCTAATGAGCAAACCATAGCTCAGCACATCGACCGTTGCTTATTGGCACAATAACGGGGAGAAAGTGAGGGAGAGAGAGAGAGAGAGAGAGAGAGAGAGAGAGAGAGAGAGAGAGAGAGAAACATCGGAGGGGAAAGTGTAAATACACGCAGAGAAGCTGTGTTGGCGCGAGGGAGGTGGGACTGCGGGCAAAGTTGCGAGGTAGGGGAAGAAGATGATCCCTTTTATCGAGTGGCGCCGAGGTTGGGGGCTGCTGTGCACCGAATAAGGGCTTTGCTCGCGAAACTAAGTGGCCCGTAAACATCACTGTACTTATTCATCTTTTGACGACGGGTCAGTGCTGAGCCACGGGCACTTCAGTCATCTAATTTCACTTGCAAACTTGCCCCGCGATGACGCGCGCGCAGACGGCTTCATTAGGCAATTTGGCAACTTGGGCTAATTGATTTAGCAGATGGAGCCTCGCTCGACTCGATGACTTTCAGCGATCTCGCGACGGGAGCAATTGCTGCGTCGCGCCAAAACCAGAGAATGCGAAAAAGAGTTGGAATATCTGCGCGCAGCTCGTACGCGCCAATTTTTTCCGACAGTTTCATTACGAGGCGCATTCAAGTCTCATCGAAATTAAGAGGAGCGACAACACGCACCAAGTAAAAAACTTGGGAATGTCGAGACGCACGTCTTTATTCCGTGACAGCGATCGGAGATCCGTTTGGCTGCAGACATCAGCGAGGCGCGCGAGGAATGAATCTCTTTCTCTGCACTCGGAACGTGGAAGAAAGATTTCTCGGATTTCCCGAGCGAAGTATATATATGTATAATACTGTTGCCGCTCAAGGTCGGATGGTGGCCGCGCGCTGTCCCGCGGTGGCGGCGGGTCCCGCATTGTGTGCGCCGCAAGTAGCTTTTCTCGGAGCTGCCGCCGCCGCCGCCGCCACTCACTCTCTTGCGCGGCTGTCCCGAGCGCTGGCAAAAACGCCGCGCTGCTAGCAGCTCGTTATAGCCCGAAATGAGCCTGGAGGCGCTCGTCTTTCTCACTCGCTGATTTCCCTTTGCAGCTGAAAAAGCCGCGGCACGTTTCCACCGATGCTGCTTCACTCCTGAGCACGCGGGTGGCCTTTCGAACCAACTTTTCCTTTCGATTTGCTCAAACGGAGTGCCTCGAGTCTCCAGTTCGTTTTTCTTACGTTTGCGTATCGAGGCATCGTTTGGTTTTCAATTTTCTGCATAATGAACATCATTGTAAGTTTGATCGCACTTTTCATCCGCCTTTTCGCTGACTGGAAACATAGATGGTTCTGTATTGTACTTAAATATTTTCATGTTTGTTTCAGTACAAGTACATCTTCGGAATGGCTGAATCCATTTGATGGAGGGCAGTCTCATTCGAAAGGATATGCTTCCAAGCTGGTTTCATATATCATTTACAAAAATACATCCGAGCTAATACTAACGAAATCTGTCAAAACTGATTGGTACCGACCGGTCGAAAATTAATTGATTACTATTTTCGCATTTATTTCTTTACCAAATTAAATGTTAGATGAATTTTTTATAAAGAATTATTTCGTTTGAGACAAATTGATGTTAGTCTTTTCCTTGATGTTATTCAGGCAAAATATTATTATCTTGAAATCGACGATGAAATGATAATGAAAGGAGGTACAAAATAAAACACTATAAAACTTAGTTATCGATTTCTAGAGAAAATTTATTTTCTTAAAATTTTGATTTTGAACTTATTGCTTATTCTATTAATTAATTATCTTTCATGAAAAATAAAAATTTTTTTTACATACATAAGAACAATAGGCTGACTGTATTTTTTATCTTATTCGTTTACTTAAATAATAATAGTGACAATTACGATGATTCTACTTCTCAAAATCTGAAGCTACTTTTAGTGAGAATGACTATTTTAAAGAACAATACTATAAATAAAAGTCGAAATAAGAAACTATATTTATAAAAAAACTTCATAGCTAAAACATTTACACTTCTAATAAAATCCTCCTAGATATCAAATAATGAAGGGCAGATCTACAGTATTTATCATTATTTATTTTCAAATCGGTCATGCTTGCACATAAGGTCTTGCACTCGGATGCTCTGGTCAATTGAAATATACCTCCACAGTATCGTCATCCGACCTTACTTTTGTCACATAAGAACAAATGCCAAGATGAGTAAACAGTAAAAATTCACCGTCGGTCAAATTCTCTGTCTCAACTTCGTTCACCGCGTAATCTAAATATACGTTGACTTTTGAAACTATCTTGCCGAATGCATCAAATTGACTCTTTGCGGTCTATCTGGAAAATTTTGGTAAAAGTGAATTATATTGCAGGTAGTTGATTCGGCATATGTTTTGTTCTAGGTATTTATAAATTGCATTAAAACTTTGTTGACACCTGTAAAAAGTAATAAACAAATAGAATGTTTCAATGTTCCATTATTATTGCAACTTTATATTGTAAAAAAAATAATATTTTCAATTTCGATTAATGAAATATCTTTCTTATTGAAGTCCAGACATTTTACGCTGTCAATAACTGTATACTGAAAAATTTTTGTAAAAATCCGTAATTATAGTGTTAAGTTGTACTTTTTTTTAAATGTAGAACAAAGTGTGGTATTTCTTACTACGGTTGATGAACGTAGCAACCTATTTAAAGGACTGCTTGTGATCTATACGTACACTACTTAACTAACATTAACCCCAACTTTGATGCAATTATAAATGTTGATAATCATAGTGATTAATCGTAAGTTACTATAGTTATTGTCATACTAAGTCACAGACTTGAAGACTTTGGATAAGGGTGGAGTTCGAGATAGTTTTTGAATAGATCCGTAAGCTCTAGATTGCAAAATATTCGTTCATACACTGAGAAATCACCGACATTTTCTTCGCACAAGATCCAATAAACATACATACCGTGTAATTTTACATTGCTTATATTGCCATAGCCATCAAAACGAGCTAATGATCCAGAGGAAATAAATGAAATTAGTAAGAATATTATATTTCTAATATTTCCAGGAATACTTTCATCATAAACATGCTCACCTTAATACTTTTGGTAAAACGTGTAACAAGAGAATATGATTTTTATTATCGTTCTAGTACGTACAATAAACTGTTATCTATTAATATATTAATACTATGTCCCATAAAATCTATTATTGTGATTTGAGTTTCCATATTGATTGAAATATGCATATATTCAGGTAACTTTTAAATTATCATGTGCCAAAGGAATTGCATAAAAAATTTAAGAAGACTGAAATGAATAATTAATTATTTTTTTTATATATTATAATTCTTACTTATAAAGTATTAGGGTAGTTAGCATCAGCTAAACAAACTTGGAAATGACTCGCCAACGTGGGTTTTTTGGTTTTTATGCATGTTAGTAGAAGTGGCTGCTCAGGAATCCAGATAATTTAAAACCGGTATACTTGATTTTACAGGTACATCAGTACATTGACCTACTAATTCTTGATCAAGTAAATAACTGCGAAAAACCATTAATTTAGATAACATTTAGTAGTTGAGCATTTCCGTTATTCGAACAACGAAGGCAAGAGTTAAGTTGTCACAGAAAAAGGCAAGCGTTATATAATTGTGCTTAGTCACTTTATACCATTATTTTTAAAATTAAAATTTGAGTCCATATACTTTAAGAGTTTTTACAACATCCATTGGCTCAAATAATGGCTTCAAAATTGTACTATGGTATCAAGTATTAAACAAAACATTGATAGATAATATAAATTTACATAAAATTATTAATTTCGATGGCCTTTTTTTATGTATTGTATATAAACATCGTATAGCTATTTGCAATTTTACTGTTAAATATTTTTAGTAAAAGATCGATGTTATTCATAGCACATGAAGTTTCAATGCATAGTAGATTAATGTTTGAATGTTTTTTGTTAATTTTTTATAACTTCGTTGTGTTAAAAAATTATTTTTTAAATTGTTCCAATTAATAAAAAAGTCCTTGGTAGATGGGAAGAAAAGATACAAACTATGGGCATGTATATAGGAAAGAGATGATTATAAATTTTTTATAAGCAAGTTATAAGCAAGCATAAGCATATCATGATGTACCTACCTGAACAAGATACTAGAAAAATTATAACTTTCAACATGCCGTGTGAAAAGTATGACTTTGCTGCAAGCTTGGCGAAAAATGCGTGCCTGAATTCCGTGTTAACCACATATTGTTTTAAAAAAAGCTGTATGTTAAATGTTCGGGAATGTAGATTTCTTTCATCTCGTGTAAAATTTATGCCCGAGCAAAGCGAGGGTACGTACTAGATTCTTAAGAAGAAGAAAAAAGGTCCGTCTGAGAGCAATTCGAATCTTGGATTCAAACGCATTTAGGTATATGAAAATATTTAATGATTATTGTTTTCAACCACCGATTAAGTAAACAAATTCGTTTATCAAAACGACCAGTAATCTAGATCTACGTTATGTGTGTTATAAACGTAGATATAAAAAATGCAGTCTAATTGTTTGAAACAATATGGAGTTTCGATTGAAAACTTGAACCTTTCCGTAAAAATACGAATTTTTTCAGCAGTATATCAAATGTTAATTACAAAATCACCAATGGAATCTGCCAATAAATAATTTTATTAATAATAATTAATTTCCTGTTTTGTAGCTCTATGGTTCAGATGACGTACTTTAAAGTGACTTGAAATTATTGACGAAAGTGTTTGCGTATGCCCTGGTAGTGGAAATTGTAGAATATAATTTCTGGTTTATTCGCAACCGGCATCGCCGAGAATCGCGGTCGCAAGTATACTTTAGCATATTCATTACCGCATTTATATCAATATTATTCTTTTTCATATCATGACCAGAGTTATTGATAAAGATTGAGTGTTATTTCATAAAATAAAAATATATTTTTTATGTACGTTTAAAAACAATAATGAAGAGGCAACTTCAGTTTCGTTTGAAAAATAGTTTACGTGGATTGTCAATCAATAAAGTAATATTTTTATTTTTTCAACGGACTTTCAAAATTAAACAGTATATATGTATTTTCTACAAAAGTAGTAAATTATGTCGTTCGCTTAGTGGAAAAACATGCCATTCCCAACAAGTCGCGTTTAAAAAGATAATGTGGTAAAGAATTACATTTCCATTTGCAGTTACATCTTGTAAGTCTAATACTATTCGTAAGTGACGCAATAATGAGAAAAATTATATACATTTGCATATTAAAGTACCGTAATAAATTTAAGTTTACAGATATATACAAAATAACTTAGTTTTATAAAACATATAAAGCTATATAATATCGATGCTATACTACTTACATTTGAATAAGATCTTTTTTTCGAAATATTGACTTCTAGTTTTTATTGTTTTAATACCGAAGCTAAGTATCAATGCACAATACTTATCGTTGTGTTCATATTTTTTAACGCCTATTGAGCAAACAATTTCAGTCACATTGAATGAGCCGACCTTTACATCATTAACACCAATTTTCGTTGTAGTAATAAGTGTGAGGTTTTTTACCCCGAATGAGTATGAAAATTGTACCAATTTTTTAAATACTTACTTAAGCTCTATCAATTTTAAGATCTACCTACCGGTGATATTGTATATTGTGCTATTCATTTTGGATTTTCTGAAATATCCACGTATTCAGATTATTCCATAAAAATTAAGTTGATCCAGTCTGAGATATTTCATAAAATCTTTCGTATACAAAAGATGTTGCCCTAAAGCGTGGAAATCGTATGCGTAAATAATAAGTTATACCAATTTAGTCTGCAGATTTGATTTTAGGCTTAGTACCATTGCTTCGTTTATGTTATACATGTGTACGTAGCTATGGTATTTATAGAGGTAATTATTAATACTAACGTTACGCCAACGTTGTTTTATTTTCACACAGTTAATTGTCGCAAACGTAACAAAGTCCAAAGTAACAAGAGAGATATTTGCTTTATCACTGCATAAATTTTTAATTATGATGATTTCAATTTCATATCGATCAATATACATTTCCTGTTAGATTGTAGAATTTCATTATAGAGTTATTGAATCGCTCACACTGTCCGCCATAGATTTAATGCGAATACTAAATAATAAGAAGCTTTTTTAAATATATTTTACATTTTAGAAAATGATTTTTTTATAATTCTTTCTATATATTAGAAACGGCATGATCTCGGATATTTCTATATTTCAATGGTCTGTTCAATAGTTACAGGATATTTTTCTATCAAATAGTGATATTTTTTCGAGGAGGAAAAATGCATAGTCGCAGATAACTTAATCGTTACATAGGCAGTCAATTTAGTAAACCGGTCAATACTATTTTCATTTAGCAATTTTTTTAAAAAGCCTTTCGGAAATCGTAGACGCATGAAAATTACAAGCTGATTCATATAACGTATATAAGTAATTAAACGTATAATGATTAAGTAAACTACATGTTTGTATAAAGCGTGACTCGTATCGAGGTCACTAATATACTTGTACAATTTAACGGTATTAAATATATTAATACATTAATTACAGTTTTTAAAAAAATAAAGTTGTCCTGAAACGTTCGAACTCGTTGCGTATCAGAAACACATAAATAATAGAGTATTAAACTTTGGTATATGTGTATTATTATAAGCTACGGAAGCATAACGATTGAAACGAATTTATGAACGTGTAAAATTGAATGATTTTTGAAAAATCTTATAAAATTAACTTATCTTGAAAGAATTACTTTTAAATATTTGTGAGTTATATACAGCATAAGTATCCGTGATTGACATTTCAAATAGATATTTTCGCTTTCTGAGATGTTCGTGAAAACTCATAAAATTTCTAAGTAATTCATTGATGCTATTGTCATGTTATGTTATTGTTAGTTCGAGTAGTCTATTTGTTTTGATTAATGATGTGCCGTAAATAATAATTGAGATAGAGGTATATCACTCGGTATTTAATGAAATTAAAGTGTTTACTTAAGAGCTAAAGTTTACTAAAAAAACTTGTATGCAATAATCCAGAAAGTAATTATAGATTTGAGCGATATTTGTATAGTTGATGGTCGATTTCGTTAGTCACTGCCGATAATCAGATATGACTAGGATAGTCTGGCATTTTTCACGTTGATTGAAGACGTGGAAGGATAGGCGATTTGATAGTGTTTGCTGGAATAGAAATTGGACAAGAAAAGTTTGCAACCTTGGTCTGCAAAAGGAGCTCATCGCTACCTGTCGCTCATACGCATTATTAATGGCTTCAGCAGGTACTTAACATTCCTTAAGATTTGATCGTGCCTGGTCGTTCGGTATATCCGCACGCAAGACACGAGCTCATGCGCGAGCGCGAGCGAGGAGGAATGTCAGCGGCGCCGAGAAAGAGAGAAAACCAGTAGCCGCGGGAGGAACGCCGCCTAAGTGTGCAGTGGCTACTTACTTTCGCGGTTACTCTGGCGGAGAGCAAAGCTAGCCTCCTTATTTGGACTCTCCGCGCGCGGGAAGACATTTTTTGTCGTTGCTCGCTCGATCGGCGCGGCAGCGGCGCTCCTCCTCTGCGCGCAAGCGCTTTTTGCCTCGTGTCGGCTCTCTGTGAGTTGCCTACGTAACGAGCTCTCGACGACAGCCCCGGCAATCCTGGCCCGTGCGCCAGGATCCCATTGCCGATATATTAATTGGCACGATGCGAGACGCCGACGAGAGGGCGAAAAGGGACGACGACGACGAGCGAAAACATTTGTCGCGATTTCGAACCGCCCGAGTGAATTATCGCCTCTGTAAAACGGCCTGCGGATTAGCTGCCATCAATTAGCAGCCTCGCGCGCAGAGTGCCGCCGTGGCCGGACGTAACCGTCCATTTAGGTTATCGCCGCAGAGGCTGGACGGCAACGGGACGAACGATAACGTTTGAGCGATAAGTCCGCGCTGCTGACTCGGCGAAATCGCGGGAAATCGTTCCGAAGAAGCGCGTATCATCGAAAATAAAACACGACTCGGATTCGTTCGGCTGCAGGACTGCGCCTCGTAAAGCCCGACTCATAAATGCATAAATCGTTATTAGCCGAGAGCGATGAGTTTCTCTCTCGCTCCTCGCGGCGGTGAGCCGATGTTGACAATTTACTGTCTCTCTCTCTCTCTCTCTCTCTCTCTCTCTCTCTCTCTCTCTCTCTCTCTCTCTCCCAGGACGATGCCGCAGTTTATAAATCCAACCACTAGCTTGCAAAGCCTCGCGACTGTACTCGCGGAACCCTCGCTGCAAGCGGCAATGGGAATAGTACGAAAGATACGCGCGTAAAAACTGGTTTAAAAGCTGGATGCACCGCGGAGAGCAATTAAGCGTCGCACCCTCTCCTCTCTCTCTCTCTCTCTCTCGCTTGCTCGGACAATACGCGCCTCTTTATCTCACGAACACGCGCCGCAGATGCACTTATTTTCGCGCTCCGAGCGGTTCTCCAAAAGATTTATGCGCGTCGACGCCATCTTTATGTGGCGCGCGCCTCCAAGGCTACCGCGCGCGGCCTCTCTCGCTTTAACGCCCAGGATGGGCCGATTATTAATGCGCGCTTGTCACTCTGGCGCGTCCGAGTAATCCACCGTGCGTACCAGGATTACCAGTTCGGAGATTTGCGCGAGAATAAAACGTCGTCATTAAAGTGAATCACCTTGGGGAATTTGGAGATTTTGTAGTTTGAAGGTAGTGAAAGCGAAAGGTCTTTTCACGACAGGAATAATGGTTACCGGATTGTTTGGGGCAGCATTGTTTGGAGACTACTGGAAAATTAAACTGGACGCGCTCAGATTGATTTCCATAAAGTTACTGTATACTGTATTCAAGCTTTGGACATTGTTCAAAGTGACTCATCTCTGCAGTTAGAAAGGGCAATAAATGGCTGCTGTGAAATCACCAATTTTCGGAAAATTTTAACGTTTGTTTGGTTTCCTTTTTTAAATCCTGTTGAAACGCGCGTACGTGCACCTCTTCGCGGCACTTGTCTGCAATAGATAGTGAACCAGGTTAACACATGCGTTCTGAGACATTTTAATCGATGCACATTCGACAGTGAGCTTATCAGTCGTTCGGGCATCTGGCCGACTAAACGGAGAGGTTGTTTTTGTCAATGGAGAAAAAGAAAAAATCTAGCAGACAGGATAGCGCGCTGTTTTGTTTTTATTATGAAATCCAGGAGGTCCGCGTGATTTGCCGAGAGCGGAAGTGAAAGAGGGACAATGATCCGCGGCTAGCAATCGATCGGCGGCGGAACGAGCAAGCGAGCGAGCGCAAAGAGTTATCGCGCGGAAAAAAAAATCGGGAGGCCGCGAGGCGAAGGAAAAAGGCGGCCGAGCTCTTCCCGCGCGATGCGAAACTGTTAGGTTAGTTAGGATGCCAGGACCAGCGATGACTCAATTCACTCAAGTAATTTCTCCCTCTATCAGCGATGGCTCCATTTTCTTGCTCGATCGAAGCCCTCGCAGCAGCAGCAGCAGCAGCAGCGAGTCTCCGCGCCGAGGGGCAATGAGACACGACGAAAGAGAGAGAGAGGCTCTTTCAATTCTCTCGCTCTGGCAAGCCTGAGTCGTAACTCGTTTCCTCATTCAACTTTTTTTCTCTTGTCTGTCTCATCCCCCTTTTCTTTCTTCGTCTCGCTCGCTGCAACTTCCTTTTACACACTCCAACTTCTCTGGTTCTCTCTACCTCTAAGCGCTTTATCTCTATTCTTCTGTATTTGCTGCATGCATATGTGTATCGGCAAGTATTCGAGCCAGAGATGAAAGCATTATGCGCCGGGGAGAGGAAAAAAGAAAAGGAAAGGAAAGGCGAGACAAGAGATTTATTTGGCGGCGTCGGGCCGAAACTCTCCGCGCCGTAACGGTGATAAATCTCGAGGAGCGGTCCTGAGTGCACCTACGAGTGGCGAGCTTACGATGCGATTGAATAAAAATTTTAATGGAGCCCCGGCATACAGTGCGCTCGAAGGGCGACTGGGCAATGGAAAGCCGCAGCGGCGACACGGTTTCCCGATCGGTCGGGACGAGCGGATCGAGCTTTCCCGGGAGGCCGAGCGCGCAAAATCGGCGGATGCGCCCGAAACGCGGCAAGAGTTACAAGCGCGTTGGCAGCGAGAGCGAGATCGGCGCCGGCCAGCATAAGCCTCTCGCGCGTGTGCGTGCGTTCGTGTGCTTCCTCTCCGCGCGGCAATGCGCCCGCGCCATCTCTCTTTCTCTTCCCCTTTCGCGTATATACGTATACACGTACATGCGTGCGTGCGTGCGTGCGTGCGTGCGTGCGCGAGTAGCTGCTGCAGGCTCTCTCGGCAAGATCGTCGTCGCGATTTCGCTGGCGCTGCCGCCGCCGCCGCCGCCGCCTCGCCTCCGGCGGTCCACCATTCGCCGATAGCCGAGGAAAGGGAGCCCAGAAGGATTAAAAAGAGAGCACGCCGAGTGGAGCCGTTTTGCGGAGGAGTAGCTTTAGCCGGCTCGAGTTTCTGGTGTATAACTTCGTGCCGATATGCAGTAATCAGCGAGGAAAGTTCGCTGATGGCGGATAATTTTCCAAACGCTACGCTAATTTTCAGCGGGTAAGTGTCACGAATCACGTGACAAATAGACGAGCGAGCTCGGTACCCCACGCCGCAGAGGTCAATCAGTCGTTTGTACGAAAAATTAAGGGTTTCATGCTTTGGAACAAAATCAGCGTATATTTGTTTTATTATACAGATAAAAAAGCCTAGTAACTTGTCTATTGCGATCGTACACGCCGTATCCTGATATAGATGAGCACGCGCCATTGAAACTATGGATTTACGCATGATTGAGTGTCAATCGAAATACCACTGCGCTGATACATAGAATGATCGATACTAATGCTCGTATGGATTCGTCGCGCTGTCGATACGCACGACATCGGCACCGATAAAACAACAATAATTTCGCTTCTCGCGCTTCGTATCGATAGATCACTCAATGTATCCCACTGTCTTTTTCCGCTGACGGGTTCTCGCGCTTTCCGACTGACTCGGAGCAGCCCCGGCAAAGGAGTCAACTCGTGGGCGCGCGAGCCGAGGAACAGCCAATTCTCACCTCGGAGTGTGTTGGAGGCAGACGGAACGACTCGGCGGGTTATCTGCAGGCTCGACGGATCGCATGAGCGCCCACAGCGCAACAAAGGGGGGCCCCCGCGCGCGAGATTTCGCCGTGCGATCTACGCGTGTCCAGTGCGCTTCCTTTCCCGCGTTTAATGTGGCTGCTCTCTCGCTCCCAATGTCGACGACCTGACAAATTGCGCGATCGCTCGTTGCGCGTGGCGGCGGCTCTTTGCCGCTTTACCGCTAGCCATTATTTTTTTGCGCGCAGAAGGAAAATAAAGGATAGAGAAAAGAAAAAAATAAAATAAACCATCCGCGCGTAATGCGATTCGGCTCGCGGAGGATCGACCGCGCGCGTCTTTTTTTCCGCTCGACGTTTCGTGACCTCGCCGGCCAATAATTCATCATTGGGACATTGCTCCGACGCAATTGCGAGCGGCTATGACTGCTTGTCGACTGATGCCTTGCCAAGCACTCAGGACCAGCACTCGACGAACTCGTCGACGCAGACGAACGCGGACAGCCTCGACCGCGGCTGTAACCTCGACCGGAGGCGGAAAGACAAGGTTTTCCATGCAGCTTTCAACGTCACAGTGGCCACGCGAATGCTCACCCTGAGCTTTTGCCTTATCGATCGACCTCGATGCACCTCGTGAGAAAAGCCAAATATTCGAGGTAAGCGCTGTGAAAGCGTCACCCGTGAATGAGAATGTAAATGAGACGAGCAAAGTGACGAGGCGCGAGCGCGTTCGTCTAAACAAGAGGATGGGGGAGGGGTAGGCGCGAGAAACGACGTATAAAAGTGTCGCCGGCAAAGTCGTTTGCGCCGGCTGCGCGTTCATTTAAACAGATCATCAATCGGACGAGCAAGCAGGCGCTCGTGGAATGAATGCCGAGGCTAATTTTACTCGTAAATTAGGTTCACGCAACGGGGCATTTCTCTCGTCACGTTCCTTCATCGCCTCGCGTCGCGTCGCGCACGCTGCCAAACGAGACAAGCGCCAGCCAGGCCGTCGTGAATTTCAGGCAAAACAAACACACACCCAGAGAAAAGAGGCGCACGGGCCGATCGTCACGTTTCCCAGCTGTTTTCGGACGACACTACAGTCGAATACAAAGCAGTGCTTCGCAAAGTTCGTACCTCTTAGCTGTTGCCGCTCTTATCAGTGTCTGCTAAAGACTGGACAGGGTAAGAAGATGTTCGTCCTAAATTTATCAAACGAATTTTCACAGTCTCGGCAAGGGACTCGAAACATCTTTGTCAACGTCAATCGGATAACAACATCGAGTTTGATAAGGAAGTCGTCACCGTGAACTACTGTCGGCTTTACTTTCACCTATACAGTCCCGCATATCATTAAATTATTTTCCAAAACGAAAGCTTTAAGTATCATTGATTTCTACAAGTAGTTGATCCTGTTGACCTGTGATGAGACTACGATTTTATGATAACGGTAGGGATTTTCATAGTTTTAATGTAAATTCATTTGCTCAAACAATGTTTTCCAAATATATGAAAATAATTTATTTTAATAGACAAATTTATAAATCGAAATATACTGACGTTGTTAATGTACAGTGATTTATCAATTATACATTTAGTTATTTTAATTCTTCGTCACCATAACAATTCTTTGAAAGTTCGACGTGTTCTTTATCATAGCACATACTAGAGACGCAGTTTTGACCATTTTCTTCATACAATACCTTTACAGAAATTTTATCATAATCGCACGTAAGCTCAAGTAATCCAACAGTACCAAGACGTTGATGATTGGCGTCAAACTTTGTAAGGTTACTGCGAAGTGTATTTTCTCTTGCAGTCAACAAATAAATTCCACCGTTGGGCGCATTGGCCGTAGCAAATTTGTCAAAATTTTGGCTGCCAATATCCAAATCGTATTTCGACAAAGATGTTCCACTGGCGTCAAAAAGTTGGCATTCGATTTGCATATGGCCTTTGTGACTACAACTATATATCATTCCACCAGAAATTGCGAAATCGTTGTTTTTCCACTGGTCGTTTGGATATTCTTTCAATACTCTTAAACCTGGAAACATTCGTAGTTGAAAAGGTCATTAGTGAAGTAAATGTAATTTCAAGAAAAGGTATCATTGAAGTTTATACCGTTGGGCGTGAGCAAAGAAATCCTAGTATTTTCAGTGTCTATTCCTACTTCAGCTATTAAAACGCCTTTATTCCCTGGCATCTTCTCCGTAAGTACCATCGGATTATCTCTAGGAATGTACGATGGTACGGGTCCTTTAACAGTCTTTCCCTGTGAATCGATAGTCATTCTACAAACTTTCTTGCCACAAAACTTTGGATTTTCAAAGTAAACATCGTATGTGCTGTTTTCATTGAAAGTAATTGCCTCTCCATAATGGCTAATACTATATGACAGAGTTTCGTGATCATCAAAACCGATTGTAGCTTCAGCAGTCTTGCAGAGAGGAAAATGAACGAAAGTGTAACGAAGTAGATGTTCGGTATTTTTGTCGTCGTCGTCGCACCAAACAACCAGCATTAGATCCGCAGAAAGAACATGCATCGTGTAACTATCAGTGAATTTACCTTGAAAGGTGATATCACAAGTCGATAATTCATTTCTTTCGGTCATATTTCCATGTGTAATGCTACATATTCTGGAATGTACACCATTCGAAGATGTTTCAACATCGTTACATACAACATAACTTGCCACAGACTCTAGCAAGTTTCCTGATGTTGTGGCACTAGGGAATTTATGACTTTTACTGAATACTGTTTTGCTTTCAGCCAGTTTAACATCGAGATAAATAAGCGCGAACAGCGCTAACACTTTCATGAAGTAGATCATTTGGTACCACTGTAACTGTGTGTAAATGAAGTAAAATGACCTTTTATCACATGTTTTTTCCGAATACTATCTTACAAATTTTGTAAAGTAATATTTTTCAAATAGAAACTAATACGGAATAATTATTGAGGTAAATTAGTTACCAGATTTCGAATGGTTTCGCTATAGTCCAAAGACATCCAAAATTTGAACTAACGTTCTTTAAGTTATTATACAACTTATATACTCTCCAGAATAATTACATTCCTCCATTGTTTGAATATAAAATTAAGCCAATAAAACAAATGGAAGACTACTTTATTATCATGCGCGATAAGAAATCTTTTCTTTTAGTTATGTCATAAGTTTCCCCTTTTGATAAGACATACTTTTTATCGAAACGTATTAATAGAAGGTTATCGTATATATAACAATATTTTTCCTGCTAGACACTGTCTACCATTTCACGATTTTATTGTATAATCTGAATTAAAAGTGATTACATATGAAATAGAAGATTTTTTAAACATGTCTAATTTTGGAGCGTGCTATACATCGATTTTAAGAAATTATAAATTTATTTTCATAGAGATTATTGTTTTCCAAAAAACGCAATCATAATATGACTTTAGTAGGAAATGAATAAAAGCATATTTACGTAGCATACAGCGAGAAATATTACAATTTCATGAAATCGCAAAATTTAAGTCTAGTCTACCATGGTTATCCATTTACTCGAATTTCTAACAAGACCCGATCAATATTTTATGTTATTTGAGAGAATGGAAAAAAACCACAGCAGCTGTAAATGATAGCTTATTTCTTAGTAAATTACGTAAATCCTACGAGTTTAATATTTGATTCGTGATTAAAAGTAGAAATCCAAGCAGTCGGCTATTTAAGAATCTTTGAATTTATTTGAAATCTTCATTGTCGTAACACTTTTGAACGACATCAATACGCACATCACTATAGCACATTCTGGCCATGCAAAGTTGATTATTTTCGGCGTAAACGTCCTTAATGGTAGTCGCTGCTACTCCTTTACAGATGTAATTTGATAGTTTAACAGCGCCAATACGCTTACCGTCGGCTCCAACTTTCGTCGCATGAGCATGCTTCCTAGTTCCAGTCTCCAAAACGAATTCACCATTTGGCAAGTTGAACAACGTAAAGCTGTTAAACTTATATCCAATGTTGACGTTGGTTTTCGATACGGATTCACCCTTGGCGTTGAACACTTCACAAGCGATCTCCGCGTTATCAACTGTCTTGCACACGCGAATTTTCTTGTCAAGATTTGATACGTCGTTATTGTCAGTTCTTTCAGTCCCAACCTCTTGAAGGATTGTCCGCCCTAAAGTTCGAAATGTCTCTTAATAAATAAAGTAATAAACAAATGAACGTTTTTGCAGCCAGCCAGCCAGCCAGCCAGCCATGAAATTTACCATCGGGTTTGATCAAGGAAATTCTACCGGTGTCGTCGCGGCGTGACTCATAAACGACGTAAGTGTTGTCCACCAGATTCAATTCTGTGCTCGCGTCGTATAACCTCTTGATAGGCTCATAGGCCGCAGCAGGCCCATTGATAATTTCAGCCTGCGCATTGAGCCTAAGCTTACAGACTCTGTCGGAACAATATTTAGAATTTTCAAAGAAAACATCGAATGTACCATCTTCGCCAAGAACGAAAGCATTCTCGTATCGTATCATGCTATTGAACAGAGACTTGTGATTTTCAAAATCAATCTTCGCCTCGGATGTATTGCAATTAGGAAAATGGACGATTCTGAATTTGAGTAAGTAGCGTGCCTTGCTGGTATCTTCATCGATCCATGCGACAACAGATTTATCCATGGATATGGCGTGGATAGCGAAACTGGTTGCTGCCATGGTCTCTGTAAATTCTAAGTTGCACGTTTTCTTTTCTCCCTTCTCGTCCACCTTTCCATGCGTGACGTTGCATTTCTTGGCAAGCCGTCCAGTTTCCGATTTCCCCAGGTAGCGGTCGCATGCGATATAACTCATAAGAGAATTATGCAAGTCACCAGTAACGATAGTATTATCAAAACTCTCTTTCAAGTCGTATCTTGTCTTACTTTCAGCAGTTGCACGGCATACCGAGGTGAGCGCGAGTAGCGCTAACGTTTTCGGAGCAAACATCCTTCGATACTATAAAAAGTGATTACAAATATTGATATCGGAACATCGAAGCTTATTTCAAATTATTAAATTATGGATGGCAAGATGCTGGCTCAATTCGGAAGTAGACACTCAAATTAGTTTGTGATTAATCAACTCATTATACTCGGTAACTGTCACTGGATTTAGCAAATTATTTCTTGATTAATTTATTAGGTGTATTGTCTTATTTTTAATGCTTTGTATGAGAGTTCTTACAGATAAATGAACTATCATGAAAAGCATAAAGTTTTATTGGTTAATTTGAGCACTCGTTCAAAATATCATTTACGATTCAGATATTTAATAAGTGGAAAAAATTATAAATAATATAAAATGAATTTACCAGAGTAGAGGGAAATCGTGGACTGAAACTGCAAGATCCGATAACTTCGACTGACGCAATTTACTTGGATACTCAGCTTAATACCATCAGAGATATATTTCCAACGGCAAATACATATTACATAAGTGCAGCAAATAGCTATATTAGATTTCATCGCTTGTTATAAGCTAATGACCGTTGCCGCGTGGAAATTTCCATTGATACTTGATGTTGAAGACGTGGCGAAAAAATCTTTTTCGTTCATTTTGCGTTAATCATTTGTATCAATTTTTAATGCACAAAATAGTGTATAAAAGGTGTAAACATAAACATAGAGATTATATTTTATCTTATAATTTATTGAGATCAGCGGAACAAAAAATGTGACGGAACATTCGATGAAGGTTATCATAGCGAGACTAATCTGTCTGAAGATATTTCAAAATAGCACTGTTATAGATATAGTTAAATCGCATTTTGTACAATAAACGAAATATATTTTGATTTTTATTCAAATAAGCATATGCGACTAATAAATAATAATGTCTTGCCACTTTGTTTCTCGATATCGCGATATGATAAATAAAACTATAAACTAATTTAATATTTACTTTACATTAAAATTTTTTAAATTCAGCAATTCAAATTATTCAGCATATGACAAGTAGATTTCATTGGCATTGATTGCAATAGTTGACCGCCTGATCGTTGATGTTATGTTTTCTAATTCTAAAGTCTATGATCGCTTTTTACCCTTCCTATATAGTTGAATTTTGAAAACTGCTTTATACATCTGAATTCGCGTTATTTTTTCATCTCTTGCGTAATTAAATTATTTACGCAATCCAAATTTTTCTGGAAAATGAATTAAATGTTCTAAGGGCGGATGGTCAGTGTACAACTATATGAGAATATTGTTTTAGTGGCAATCACGTAAATTTGCACCATCTATCAGCATATTATTATCCTCGTCGTCCTCAGCATATTCTCTGTATATACATACATATTCGTTGTATATGTATACGTACATGTTTTCAAGGCCGCATGAATCTTCATTCTGCTCATTTGTAGTCGACGATAGTTCTGTTGATTATAGTTTATCTTTTATTTCTTTTCGTAAAACCAACGCATTATCATAAAATTAGCATATAATAATACAGTACCCAGCATCAAATCAGAAATACCGTAAAAATGAATCGTTTGACTTTTTGCACGGATTCTTGTTCAGAAATAGGTATTTTTTTATTTTCGCTTACGCGAAAATTATCTATGTGCTATTTTTCTCGAGGAAATAGTAAAAAAAGTTTTTTACCTATAAAGTCCTTACTTTCGACTGAAATAACAAGACTACACAACGAAATGGATTGTTTTAGCGTGCTTCGGCTTTGGACGAGTACCAAGCGATAATGGCATTATCTTTATTTAGATTAATTCTCTTATTTTTTTGACGGCTCCTATGATTATAATTAATTTATTTTCTCTATCTAATGTCGAGTATGTATTTCACAAAGTTGGCACAATAACATCACACCGTTAATCTTATTGAAATTTGTCGAATCGCGCAGTATAAAGAGAAAAGGCGGATCTGCCTCGACTTGTAGAAATCAGTCATTTGCTGAAGTACAACGACAGCGAAAAAAAAATTGTCAAAAACTTGTGGAGTAGGTATTCTTGTCGACGAGGGCCACTCTACGAATCGAAAGCTCTCGGCAAAGCGTACGCCCGCGTCGTGGCCCAGAGGCACAGGCGAGTCGACGCACTTGTACACATCTAAAAAAATCCCCTCCGCATCTACATAATTCGCTCGACTATATACGTCCTCGATGTGTACTGCGCGTGCACGCGAATAACAAGGATCACGTGATGGGGTTACACGCGGGCGCGTGCGTGGGCTGGTCTCCCCGCAGGCCGAGTTCGTTAGGCGCGCGGACAAGGACAAACTCATCGAGGAGGAGGGCCTCTTGCGTACGCGTCCGGGGTGCGCCGTTGTTCGCGGGGCAAGCTGGAAAAGTGGTCGTCGATCGAGCTTTCCGCGTACCTCGGGCGAACGAAAAGGGAAAGGCTTGCCCGCGCTGATATCGGAGTAAGCAGGGCGTCGCTTAGGCGAGTTCGTGACCGAGCCGGGAGAGCGGAGGATATGGAGGCGCGCGCGCGAGGAAATCGGAGAACGGCGTGACTAATGAGAGAGAAAGACGAGCCGTGGATCGGGATTAAAAGAGCGCTGGCTGTGTGTGTGTGTGTCGCGCGCGCGGGCGCGCCAAGATCCGTAGAATGAGATACGGCCCGCTCTGCGTCTCTCCTTCAAAGCGTTTCTCGTTCAATGAGAGCGGAAGACGTGCGCGACTATATGGAATCGTGTGGCAGCAGCGACCCCAGGCTCAAAAACGCGGATACATACCTATATTCAGGGAGCGCGGACTAGTCACGAATGTATGAATGAGGAATACACTTCCTATTTTCTGCGCGACCGGCGCGCCGCTGAGACTACGCTCATAGCGCCCTGAATAATTATATCATGACTGCTTACTTTCTGCGCTGCTGTTATACCATCCGAGTACCGCTTTCTTTCGGCAGAATGCCGTTTACAAATCGGAATACTTGCTGGGACTTTCTGCTTCGGTTGACAGCGCGTCAAGTCGCGAGTTTGCCGACAGACATACGATTAGTGTACTTTTCAAAAGCCATAGCTTGGTACACAGGTACACATTTGATGGCTTTGGCAAGACAATTTCAATTGGTTGACGAAAACGAATTTGCAAAAAAAATATCAACGAGATCTATGCGCAACGGAGAGCAAGTACACGCGAGCAGAAGCCGTGCGCAGCAGACATCGGGCTCCCGATCACATTTGGCATCAATGCAAATGCGACCTATGGGAGGTCAATGAAGGAAGGAGACGAAAACTCGGCGTATAGCTACGCGTCGTCGTACTCGCGTCAGCGCTGATTTGAATTTCAAAGGCGAAGTATAGCTCCACGTGGCTTGTGCACGTAGAGACGCGCCGCACCACTTTAATATTCCATCTCTCTTTTACGCGCGCGAGCGATCGGCTTTTTGCGCGCGAGGTAGGCGGCTTTTGAAACACGCGCGCGTATTGTGAATCAGTGACCTCGAATGATCGGTCGAGCGTGAGTCTTTTGTCAGGAGGATTCGACGGGGCCTTCGCTTCTTCCTCGATAATGCGATCGTTAGATTATTATTATGTCTCCTCGCAGCGGCGTCGCGGCATTTGCCGCTCGCTCGAGATCCGTGGCATCAGACGGAGTACCACGCGTGATACTCTGGGAAACGGCCGTTCGAATGTCGCTAATTGAATGTCTCGGCGATAATCGATGCATCCGCGGCGGGGCAGCGAGGGAACGATTGACTTTTTGCCGGGGAAAAAGGCCGACGGCGATAAGTCACTCCGCTGAAAGTTTCATTACGACCACTTCATCCACAGAAGCGTTTTAATTAATAAACACAACTCACGGGGGTAATAAACCGCGTGGCAGGGCGGGGAAAAAATGCAGCGCGGTCAAAGGAGAAGAAGCGAGCGTACCCACACACACACACGCGCGCGCACGCACACACACACACACACACACACAAGTATAAAAGGGAGAGGCAGGCGCTTAGCCGCAGGACAAAACCGCGGGCGCGCGAGCGAGGTTCTCTCTGGTCGGGCGGGTGGACATCCCAATAAATCAACAAGTATATAAACGCGCACGCATACGCGCGCGGCGAGAGAAGGATGTTTGGCGCGGCATGAAAGGAAGCCGAAAGGGAACGCGCGCGCGAGTCGAGATTTATCTGGGCGCTCGATCGGCCGCTGCTGCGCGAGTTATAAAGCGAGAGAGCCGTAGCGATAGTTTTCGGAATTCTCCTTGCTGCGCGTGCACGTGCGCTGCCTGCCCGACTGTACACATCGCGTTCGCTCGCGACGCGCTTCCGTTGCAGCGGCTCTTGATTAAGTGCGAGCCGCGGGGGCGGTCGAGCCGATTGTTTTAGGCGCCGGATATCCTGCCTTGACGTCTCTCTCTCTCTCTCTCTCTCTCTCTCTCTCTCTCTCTCTCTATCACACCTGTTGATTCCAGTGAGAGAGAGAAAGCGAGCGAGAAGATTCGCAACGCGTGACTTCGATGTGATTCGACGTAAATAAAGGGCGAGTCGAGGGGATGTATCGGCATGCGCGCGCGTACTAGATATTTTTTCAAAGTTATGCTCGATGGGGGGTGCCTTTTCCATAAAATATGCGTTTAGTGGAGCATATGGAGATGACGCAAGGGTAACAACTTGAAAATGTGAAGAACAAACAGAGAGAAAGAGAGAGAATGACGCATTCAAACAATATAATGGAATAAGATTTTTGTAATGTAGGTACAGTTGTCGCAAAAGTATTCATGACTAACAATATGTAGGCTGAGTAGATTGGTACCGAAAAAGACAGCACAAGCAAGAATATCAAGTAATAGAAACAAATTCAACTTAACAGAGCTTAAAGTTCATGCAAGATTGAATGTCCTGATCGGAAAGAAGTAGAACGTTTGAATTTGGAGCTTTCGCCGGTTCTCATTGTGAAAGCAAATTGATAATTATTAAGGACTTAAGAGTCCCGTGTTCGTGAACAGCACTTGTCAAGTATGCAACACGTTTTTCTCCTTCATTGGCATCGAATTCCTTTGAATTAATTAAAATGTAAATAAGAAAATGAGGCTGAAGATCAATTAAAATTTAACACGCGGGCAATAATCGTCTCAAGTGCGAGCTTGCGGTGGCAGCAACGCACGGTCAAGCTGCACTGTATCGTGCGAGTGCGTGCGCGCGTTGTAAGAGATTCCAGCAATGTGAGAAAGTCGTACACACACGCGCGGGAGAGAGAGAGAGAGAGAGAGAGCAAGAAAGAGCTGCAGAAGAATGAAAGAGAAGGCACCGTCATGCATACAATGCCTCCGAATACCGGACTTTCTCATCATTACGAGGGAGCAAGCGAGCGCCTGGTGTATATACGAGGCGAAGCCGAGTAAAAAGGCGCGCGTGTTAATGCGAGGGTAATTTACAGCGATTACGATCTTCGAGCTGTGCGCTATGCATACTAACAATCCCTCGGCATACAGCCCGGAACGACGGAGCCAGCGAGACTTTGGCCACTCGCGGATTGTCGTCGACGGTCCAAATCACACGTCTATCGTCGGCACGTTTGCCGGGCAAAGGGGAAGGAAGGCTCTGATACGCAGAGACAGAGCGAGCGAGAGAGCGAGAGAGAGAGAGAGAGAGAGAGGCGCATTGCTATTTCGCAGATTCCGCAGGCACGCAGTCGCACAAAGAAAGAAGAAGAAGGCTTTAATGACCGTTGCGTCGAGCAGGAGCGCAGGGGGAGAGGATCGGCTCATGCAAGTATAATACCCTCGACGAGGCGCTCGTCTCCTCCTGCCGCCGCTGCTTCTGCTCCCTCTACCGCGCTCGCTCTTTCCGGGCGACTCGTCCGTGCGCGAGCCTCGAGAAACCCCAGGGCATACGCGCTGCGCGCCGCTTCCAGCCATTCGAATCCTTTCGGGACACGGTTACGCCTACATCGCGCGCCTCGCGCGGTCACGCCGAGATCCGTATCTGGCTCCGCCGCTCGCTCAATTAAATATTCCGCTCGCTCCGTCTCTCTCTCTCTCTCTCTCTCTCTCTCTCTCTCTCTCTCGGCCGCGATTGCTGCGCCGCTTTCTTGCGCCCCCCCGGTGGAATTTCGACGGGTCGGCCGACGACGCGCCGTTTTTTTCTCCTTACGCCGACGCGACCACGCGGCCATTTCAGATTGAATTACGTGCCGAGGATTAGGGATATCGACCTGTATTGCGCTCCGGCAACCGCGCGGAAGTCAGTCGTTTAGAAAAAGCAGGGACAAGTTTGGCTTTCTAATCGGCGTTGGCCGTCGACCCTCAATCGGAGAAATGCCGTAAAAATCGCGTTGTCATCGAGTCGTCACGAAGCGACTTGGAACACGCGCACAGCGCGTCCGGCAAGAGGACCGTTGCAAGAGGCGTCGGTGCGCACGTAACGAACAGCGTTCGCTCGCTCCGCGACGAAATTACGCGGGTACATCTTAATGGCGTGTGCGTTGAAACGAAAGGCAGCTGTCGTTGTACGCGCGACGCCCAATCGCTGTTGGCTTAATTAACGTTCGCGAGCATCCGCGAAACGGCAATGCGAACTAATCGAAAACGCGTGGCCGAAGTGTCTCGGCGTGCACGGGAGCTCGCCGTCGATAATTCACGGCAAGGTGTGCGCAAGGCCGCGCGCGGCACCGATGATGTTGTAGCAATAAGCTATCGGTTATCGTTAATTATATACGGAGTCGCAGCGGCAGCCCGAGCGGCAGCGAGTATCTCGCCCATCTAACAGTCGCAGCCGGCTAAACTTACGGCGACTGATAGCGCGTAGACGCGCTGCGCTCGTCGCTCTGCAGTCGTCGGTTTCCGCGATGCAATAAGCCAGACGAGTTGCGCTCGTAAACCTGTTTTATACGCGCTCCGAGGACTCGCGTTGCGCAGCGGCTCGCTCCCATCGGCCAGCCGATACGTCGATCGACATTACCGAATTACGCAATTGGACTGGGTTGGCTCCCGAGGCATCGGGCTCGTCTTTTTTTGCGCCTTGGCTGCCGAGCGCGCCGGCCGCTACTGTTCATTTCGATCAATGCAAATGAGTCTGCATTTGGCTGACGCTCTCACCAAGATTTATCGGCGCGCGCACGGTTATTCCCATCGGCCTGGGCTTGATTGCAGGCGCGCCAATTTATTGCGATCGAAGCTACACGTCCCGATGATCGAGCCGCGCGATTTCGTTAATGAGTCGGCGGGAGGACCCACCATTCGTGAATCAGCTCGGTACTGTTATAACTCGCTCCTCGCTCCGCGACCGACATCCTTCGCGACGTACCGCCGAGTGGCGCGATTTTCCACTCGACTCCAGCCACTCGAACCGAGTGTGTCTGTAACCAAATCGCCGGCGAGGGTGAGCAAGGCGTCCGCGAGAAAAGCGTTTGTTTGCTTCTCCGGCTGCTGCGGCCTGCGCGATGCAATCCGATATATCTTGCGGATTCGTTCGAATCAGCGCGGAGAAGCGAGAGAGCGAGAGCGAGAGCGAGAGTCGCGGTGGCCTCGTATCGCGCGACCTCGTGAATTCGAGCCGGTCGATTTGATCGTTGGAGCACGACGACCTCTGACTCGGAGCGCGTATATACCCGACGTACGCGGGGATTCCATCGGGGCGATCGTCCACTCGCCGCCGCAGTATTCGCAGCTCGCCGAGATTTTCGGCAATGTCGTCGCAGCGATTCTCCGGCGCTCGCGGCATTCGGCGCGCACGCGGCGCGTTACACTGACGCCCGCGGATCACCGACTGCAGGCTGTGCGCGCGCGTAACGCAAGCTCGCGCGTACGTTAATGTGCCACTGGGACTGCCGACGTCTATTGTCGATCGACACGCGCGACGGCTGATTTTGGTTGCAAACGCAGGATTCGAGATGACGGACCGTTTGACGCGGCGCCCGTGCGCTCGGACCACCGACCAAAGTAATTGGCATTGCCGGCGAGCTTGTTTAAGGCACAATGCTCGGACTCGGTAAATTCGCGCATGACCCGACGCCAAGCGGCGGGCGCACGATAGCGGATAATGAAAGCCTTAGGTTGCGGCAGAGCGGAGGAGGGAGAGAGGAAAAAAGATAAAGCCGAAAGGAACGTTTCGAGGAATCCAAATCGGCCGGCGCGTCGATGCCGATCAGCCGAGGTAAATGAGAATACGCGTGCGGCCGACCGCTCGAGGAAGGAGAGCGACGCCGCCGCGACGAGGTTAGCGGAGAAGCTCTCCTGCGCGAATATGGCTCATATCGTATCTGGCGTGTGTGGCAGCTCCGCTATAAATATGTGGTCCTATTTATAACCGAGGCGGCGGCATCGCCGCGGCAACGCCGCCACGAGCAGCGCGCGCCGCGCTTGTTTATTCGCGGGACGAGCGGCGCGCGATTTTCGCGCGCTGATACCGGCGCCCGGCAGCCAGTGCCGCGCTAATTACGAGCTACTTAGGCTCCCCTGCGCTCGGCGAATTAAAGACATGCCCAGGCGAGGCCCACTATACCAGTTTGCCTTCTCAAATGAGCAAAGCAATTAAATGCCGCGCTTCGTTTCGTGACTGTCGCAAGCTCCTATATATGTACATGGGGTACAGATACGCTGGCATGAGCAAAAGCTTCGATATCGATGACTCGACGCGCACACGCGAACCCATTGGCGCATGGCCAACGAGCGCTCGACCAGTCTTTTTCTCCTTGCCTTTTTATTCGTTTATTTATTTTTCCCTTCGCTCTACATGCCCTTGCTGAATATCGTTTCGGTAATAGCACTCTAGTTGATGCAATTCATTGATCGAATATATCATTCCTATGATTATTGCACGCGTTTATTTCACTTTGTTATATTGTTCCAATGATCAAGTTCTGACTTCGGAAGTAGTTATAATCAGGACTTCGGGCTAATTGCTTGTACGCCATTATCAGAATAAATTATCAAATTCATTTGAGCAACTTATCTCTGCAGTTTAATAAAAAAGTTTATCCTTCCACGTGAATCTCCACAATTTAATTGGGAGTTTATGCTCCCCGAGCAAATGCGCTAGGCATTGAAAAACTTCAAGTATTCCTATAGCGCACTGTATTGAATTTATAGCACGGTTGCAGCAGTTGATAAAATTGTTAAGACGGACTGGTAAATTACAAAATGACATGGACTGAGGCTGTCTCAAGGCGCTGAATACGTCTCTATCTCCTTCGTGGATAAAAAACATTCCTTTTCTCCAAAGTGATGTGAAAAGAATTTTTGAATTTTCAACTTCAATGTTAACCCGTAAAAGCGCTCTATTGGTTTAAATTATTTCAACTTGATGGTTAAATCGCGTAAATTGGAACTATACAATGTGTTATAGGAAAATTGCACGTAAGCTAGTAAAAATACGTAACGTCAAATGAGAACACGATAGACTTTTTAAGCAACCTAAATTCATTCATTTGACCAAGACTTGACCAAATTGTTGCTCGTGTCTAATAGCTCGCAAGTTTGCGCTGATTCTAAAAGTACCGATAGCGATCGAAATGTTAAAGAACACTAATCTACATCAATAATTTTTCGAGTGTATTTTTTGCCCGACTGCCATTTTGTACGCATCGGCGAGCGCAAAAGATATCTCTTATTCCAAATCGGCAAAAGACACCCAAGCGTTTTAACGTTTATGAAATGGCACTGAATACGACATACGTTATGGAGAATGTAACCCGATACATGGTAGGATTTTTTGATAACTATATATATCAAACTGAAGACTTGGTTTAAAGAAACGAGGCAAGTTTACGACTGTAGAGAAGTTGAGGTATATTTTTAGGTTATTAGTGGACTCTTTCGTTTTCGGTATCGGCCCCGAAATCCATAAACTCGGCCGCGAAGGAGAGGTACAGCTCGCGCTCGTTTAGGCCAATCCCGAAATAGAAGCCCAAGCTCGGAATCGCCTCTTTATCGACGTCGTAAGTATACCGAACAACGCCGATATCGATTGCCTACTGCTCTCCACGCGCGACCGAGCCAATCTGAACGCACGGCAGCGAAGAAAGCTCGACGAGTTGCCCGAGCTCGCTACCTCGCTCTTTTGCATTCGCGCTTTGTTTTTGCCCCTTTTCCGTCGACGACTTCGCCATTGTCGACGAAGCTCGTTCCTTTTTTTCTGTCCTTCTTTTCATTTGCCGAGGCGGAAATGGGGCTTTTCTTTTGAACGGGTCGACGAACTTGGATTCGATCTCCTCTATTTACCTCGCGTAGCTCTCTTCGCCGATAATAGTTTTATTTGCACGTGGTATCGGAGCCTCGCCGACTATTGCCGTCGTGCGATGAAATTTCGGACGATGCAGGCGTTCGCGGCGCGCCGAGGAAACAAGGTGCTATTTCAAGGAACTGCGCGCTTGTCGATCACATCTACAATCGAACCAATCCAAAGTGTTATTTTCGTCGCACGCGTGTAAAATCGGCTGCGCGCAAACGAACGGCGCAAGACCAAGCCTGTCCCCGTACTTTTCGGCGATAGCCATCTACGAGATAAAGACTCGAATCGCATGTCTCGAGAAACGAGGAAAGAAAGAAGCGATATCTCGGTGCTTCGGAATCGCCGGCCGTGTTTCATTTTTCCGCATAGCACGAGACAGCGGAAAGAGAGAAAGAAAGGGAAAAACGAGAACTGTATCGGGGCTGCCGCGCAACTATCCCAATGTATCTGCCGTGTGCGGATGACGGCGACGGCGTTTGGCTGGTGGAATACCGGTGCTATTATCGATTGACTTACGAACGGGCGCAGTTCACGAGTAGACGACCTTGTTGTAAGCGTGGCTCCCTCTTGCGATCTGCTTTTCTTTGTCAACGCCAAGAGAGCGAAAAGAAAAAAACCACGCGCGAGCTGCCGAGTCACTTGCCGTGTTTTTTTCGGCGTCGCAAGAAACCCACTGCACGATGATGTTACTTTTCTTGTTTTCCTTTTGGTAAGCACTTGTCGGTTCGATTCAACGTTCGAGGTACTTGCTTGGCTACGTTGCCGCTTTAATGGTTTCACTTGCTGATTGATTGACGATCGGGGATGATTGATTTTTCATCGATGCATAAATGCTTTTAACGTTCAACTACATACGGACGTCTCATTATAGTCATTTCATTTGATACTTCTACCTTTTTAATGAGGCTAATTGCGAATCTACATTTTCGACTGGGCTCTTTCACCACATACATTTTTAATTCATTTCAACTAATGATGAATGTGCTTTATGTATAAAAGAAGCCTGCTGTCGTTCGGTCTTTTTTATATTTCTGAAAACTTTTCCAGAGTATCTAAAAAAATGTCTACTTTCAGCGGAATAAAGTTCGTGAAAAGAGGCGACATGAGCTAAAAAAGAAGAAAAAAAAATGAAAGCTGAAAGCATCTCATTCTTTTGTTACCCTAATTTAGTGTCCCCGGGGCAACTATAAAAAGAGGGTTTAAAGGTGGGTTTGTCGAGGACGCCAGATGAAGTACACAAAGACAAACTCGCATACAAAAATGTCTTCCCTTACGCGCGTAGTTGATATATTAAAAACACAAAAACGAAACTTTTCATTATTTTTTTTCAGTGTTTTCCGCAGCGCATATTTAGAAAACAAGCAACTTTTCGCCACGCCAAAAGTGTTTCCAATGCAAATAAAACAAACTTGCAGAGAACAAAAGCAAGAAGAACTGAAAAACGCAGAGAAATCGTGGTCGAAGGGAAAAGCGGGTGCGAGAGAAAGAAGGAGAGAGAGAGAGAGAGAGAGAGAGACGGAATTCAAAGCGATCCCGGACGCCGAATCGAATTGGAGTGCAGGCGAATTGGCGCTGATTTAAATTGGCTGGCCTCTCGACCTGCGTTTAACCCATTTACCACTTCGCTCTCAGTCCTCAATCCTATACGTTCTCTCTCTTTCTCTCTCTCTCTCTCTCTCTCTCTCTCTCTCTTTTATTACGTAAGCACGAACTTTTTCTTCTGCTACGAATATGCAATTATTTGATATTGCCTCAACAATTGGTAAATTACTGCTTTAATTTGATTTACGCTAAAGAATTGCAGGAAAGGGAATCGAGGGGGCGACTAATAAAATAATAAAAAGGCTTGTCGAGTTTCTTACATCAGAGCACCCAAACCAAAAGTGCAACTTTGGGATTTACAAGTCCACTTGTCGAAACTATCCAGTCCATTTTTAGTTCGACCCCTTGGCGCAAAGTTTGCGCGACGTCACCGAGAGCAACACGAAAAGCCTTTTCACAATTTCTTTTTTCTTGTTTTCTTATTCCACAAGTTCGACAGATACTTCCGCGTAGTGAGAAATTAAAAAAAAACTATCATAACGCGGTACCGTTTTTTTTGAATGATCAAAATGCGCACACTCGCTCCATTTTGCAAATTCAGGGTTCCACAGAGCATGTAAAGATTCGTAATACTCTCTGCCCAATTTTCCACTTTCTTATAACCCGTACTTTTTTGTTCGTGAAAGTTACAAACAGAAAATAGGTAACGAAGTTACCAAAATAATGTTAAAACGCCGTGATCAATAACTCAATGAGAAGAACGTGTTTGTTCGTGATTTTCCATGGATTTGTTCGAAAGTTGCAAAAAAAGATATAGAAGAGCAATATTTACGGATGAAAATACGCTAGAAATGACATTTTAATTTATTTTCTGTTCGCAACATGTTGACCTTCATAAAGTTTTGAAATCATGTAAATATTAATTAATCGTATGATACCTGGATTTTTTGAGATACTATGCTATAGTTTCCATGGCTCATAGGGGATCAACATATCAAATGAAATACATTAAAATACATAGTTTTTGGTGTATTTTTTTAATGTAAATTCAACTTTGAACTCGGATTAACGTTATTTTTCCAATTTTCATGGGAACTTCCATGTACAAAAAAGGGATGTTATAAGCATTTGGCAATATCGTTATAGACCCAAGGTTTCGTTGATTGTACATATTAAATACTACGAAAAAAAGTTTGTGGTAAGAGCGTATACCATATTTGAAAATATTCCTAAACGGTGTCGAATTATGGTAGCATTTGGTGGAATTCCTCTATGCATATACAAGCGTCAATAATAAAGCCACAAATTTAATCTGAGATCTTGAGGATGTTGCGGCGAGCAAGATGCTCAATACAATAAACCGCGAAATGCTGGGCAGCTCGAAATTAGAACGGGAGAGAGAGAGAGAGAGAGAGAGAGAGAGAGAGAGAGAGAGAGAGAGACGATGGTTATGCAACCCCTCGCTTCGAAGTCACGAGAGCGAAATTATCGGCTATCAGCTTTGGAGCTATAAGTCCCTCGGGGGGCGACGAAAGCGCTTTCCTTCCTACTTGTGCTAGCCTGTCTGCATGCCTGCTCGCCCGACTGTTCTCCTCCGCGGCAACAGACAGAGCAACAGAGAAGCAGAATGAGAGTCGCTAATTGAATGTTCGAGGATACATAGGAGGAGCATAGATGCTATAGATACGCAATTGCCGGCTGACACCGCTACCGCACGCGCACGACAAGAACAACCAAATCGAGACGCTTATGATCGCCTGTACTAAAGGGGATGAAGTTACTTACCGCGGCCAACCTGAGATTGCTCGCTGCCTGCGTTGTCTTCTTCATTCACTGTGCTTCGGATCACATTACTGTGGTGGATTGTTCTTTTTTTTAATAGCTAAACAACGTTCTATTGAAATATATGCAAAACAAAACGGTTAAATGATTGTAATGAAAGATATCAAGGCTTTTCAATTTTCACAATGCAGTGTTATACTATACATACACCAATACTGCATATACCCCACACTACTTTGTATGTATTTTTTGCCCTTTTACCGCCTGTTGGCCAAAGAGTTAATTTTATACTTAAAATGAAATATTTCTTTCAAATTGATTTCTAATAACATTCTTAGGTTTAATGAAATTTAATCGTGATGTTATATAACTACAAATTTGCATTATGAATAGTGTCGAGTTTTGGTTTAAATAATTTGTTGATTTATATTGTTATAATTTAAAAACTTCAACTGTATATTTCATAAAAATGTCATTTTATTTATTGTTATTTATTTTTTATAAAAATGTAAGTTTTTTTATGTAATCGATAATGAAAACATTATACGAAAAAATCCATGAATATATTGTTGAAATTGAAAGTTACGGAGAGATAGTCATTAAATTTCTAATCTGTCATCATCGTCATCCTTGAAGACTAATCAGTTTATTTATTCGTGTGATTTTGACCATACTCTTATCACGCTAGTTAATACTCTTAATAACTCTTTGATTCTATCATTCATTCATTCTCATCTAATATTTACGTCATCCGTTATTTTATCTATTCTATTTCTTATTCATTTTCATTGCGAGACTTATAGTTTTAAGTAAAATATTTATAATTATTGAAAATATCATTATATACCTTGCAATGAATCAGTAAATTATAAGAATTGAACAGATGTTTGTGTGCAGTTATGAAAAAAATTATGTTAAAATTTTGTTAACAAATAATTTATGATCGTCAAATAATTTATTGATCTGAAATTTACAAATTATTTATTGAATCGATTTAGATAATAAGAACTGCAATTTTTACTTATATGTTTATTGATCATTGATAATAAAATACATATTTGAATATGAATATATATAAATGATAATAATATTAGTAATGAAATCTTAAATTCTAATTAGAAATTATGTCACGATTTATGGGGAGTTAATAATCTTAGATCCCAACGTTTGAAAAGTTTTATAGATTATATTTATGAATAACGATATATAGTATTAGAGTACCTGGTTCAAAATTCTTTGCTCAAATTCCATGTGCTGAAGATTGGCAAGCAGACTGAGTACGGGGGCGGGGCCCCCCTAAAACACACACGCGCACACATACTGAAATAATTGAAGTTGTGGCCTGCACGTGGGACTAAATTAATATGTGGCAATACGAATTTTATGAAATAATTTTTAATTTGAATAAGTGTATGAATAGAGATTCGCTGGATGAATGATAGGATCAATGAGTTAAGAATATAAACTAGCCAGATTGTAAGAGTATAGCCGAAATCACACGAATAAAAATATTTTTTTTCTGACGTAAAGTATTGATAGTACACAGTAGTTCGCAAGAGGGGCGCACGAAAAATTATATCACGTGTAGAAATATTTTATGTAAAGTACATAAGTGAAATGGTTATTTCGATTTAACGTCGATATAATTAAACATTAGGCAAAAGCAGGATATTTGATTATATGTGATAATTGTTATACACGAAAAGAAAATTCAAGTATCGTAGCGCAACAACATTGCAGATAAAAGTCATACTCGCGACGTAACTTGCGTCTGTTTATTTTCACTTTTATCCGTGAACGTCATGCCAACCTCTACGACCATGCACACATGAAACGTTATGCACTATAGAGCAGAAGCGCGATACGTCAACTCCGTCGCGGAGAGCGAAAGCATCCCGTAACTCGATAAGAAAATTGAAATTGCTAGGTTCACGTTGGGAAAAAGCGCGAGAGAGAAGGAAAACACAGCAGCGACACGAAGAATCCAAAGCAGCGTATATAACCAAGAGATCGTTGGACGGAACGTCAGGGCCGTTCGCTTGGTCCATTTATTGCGCAAATGGAATTAAAGCCCATTCGCGGACGCGCAGAGAGAGAGAGAGAATACCCACTTGCCGCCAATTAGCCGCTCGCGGCTGACGCAAACGTCGAGCGAGAGAGAGTGCGCGTGTTGTACTGTATTTAATACACGTCACACTGCCGCGACTCTGCGTCGCATCCGCGGAATATCCAGGAATTCATCTCGGTGTGTATGTGTGCTTGACGTAGTTTTTCAACCACTGGCTGGCACTTTTTCGAAGAAATTAGAGCAATTTCGTTCACTTCGTAAACACAACGATTATCTCGAAGACAATAAATCTGACGGTTATCAAATCTTTTTACGCAGCGAACCTTGTAGGCTCGCGTCGGAGAAAATGAGGCGCGAACTGCAAGTGAGCGTCGAACGCGGATCCTTAATTAAATTCAATCAAGTCAATCAGCGGGTAATTCAGCGCGACGAAATTGGCGAAACAAAGTCTGCATACAGATAAGCTTATCAAGCTGCGCTTCGGAAACTACGAAGCGCTGCTCTCCGCCGTTGGCTTTTCTTATCGCGGCGTGTGTCGTCGCTCGACGCAGCAGCGCACTTGTCATAACTCCGCTCCCCTTCTCGATAATAACTCGTGAGAACGCGGCGCGCGCGCACTGCTCTTTGGCGAGTGTTCAAAGTTCAATCTGTTTTGCATGTTTATCGATTCGTTTCGCGCTGGCGATGCGCGTGTGCTGCGTGAAAAAATGAATAGGAAACTCGATTGCGATTGACGCGCGCGCGGAAAACTTCCGACGAAAGAGGGAAGCTACACGGGGCTCCCGCGGGTTATCCACGTTGCGGCTTTCCTGCGGCTTTTCTCTGTTCGACGCGCGCGAGGCCCCCTCCCTCGACCTCTCGCGCCCGCGAGCAGGTCTCGTCATCGAGCGAGCGCTGCGGGTCGCGCGCGTCCAGCTACGAAAACTCGCCGCTGTGACCGATGCGCTATGGACCACGGACCTCTACGTGAGCCGTTCGCTGAAAAATTAGGTAGCTCCAACGTGGAGCTCCCGCTCGTCACCTGGACAAAGTCGAATGGGCCTGGCGAGTCAGGCGAGTCAGGTGAGCGCGCGGACAACGAGTTGGCGATTGTGTAGCGATTCTCGCGAAACGATGCGGAGGGGGGGGGGGGGGGGTCAATAAAGCACAACAAACGTCACGAGCAAGCGCACACATTAAGCGCCCATACTTCACGGAGACATCGATGCTTCCTTCGCCAAAAATATCCCTCACGCATATACGCGCGTCTCGCCCGCGCTCTCCTGCTCCCGGCGAGCGCGCGCGCGCGCGCGCCAAAATAATTGCGGGCTAATTCGGTTTGCTGCCGCCGCGCGCCTCCAGGAGGGTTCTCGCGCTCGCGCGCGCTTACAAGTGTACGCGTATACGTGCGCGCCGGCGACTTAATGGAATTAGCAGAGAGGCCTCGGACGAGGATTTCGGAGGAGGGAGCGCGCGTAATGGGAAGTAGTTGTATCGTCTTGATAGGTCCGTAGTCTCGATCCCTATCTGATTCTCTTTTTTCCATTTGCTTCTTTTCCTCTCTCTCTCTCTCTCTCTCTCTCTCTCTCTCTCTCTCTCTCTCTCTCTCTCTCTCTCTCTTTCTATTTGGCCGAGCTATTTTGCACCTGCTAACGCACTACGCCAAACGTTAATTGCCACGAATTCGACTGGAAATTATTGTGCAAGTGTCGTGGTCGACAAGATTTCTTACAGGAATATCTCGTGTACAACGGGCGAATAATGGCGCACGTTCATTGTAACTGATTTGAAAAGAAACAGCAGCGAGAATCGTTCGCGTCGAGCGGCCGAAGCGCATTTTCTTTTTTTTTCTTTTTCTTCTTCAGCCTCTCTAACAAAGCTGGGAAACTATTCGTCACGAAGCGATAACGAGGTATGCCGTCACGGTTTGAAAAAAGAAAAAAACAAAGAGCGCAGCGCTATGCCATCGTCATCCCTGTACTTGGCTCGGGAGATAACGAGGCGCGCGTCGAACGGAAAATAAAGTGAAAACGGAAACGGGATATCGTAGCGGGGATTGAGGAAGTGTCGCTGCAGCGGTGTAACAGAAGCTAAAGGAGCATTGGCTTGTTTCAGGTGGTATCGCCCCGGTCATTGCGCGCTGATGGTCGGACAGTCCCGCAGGGGATTAGGCCGTACAACGCGTGCAGACACACACACACACACACACCCACACACACATAGAGACGCGCGAGCGCGCGGGCGCGGGCGAAAAATGTGGGACGTGTTGCTGCTGCGCTCGCTCGGCTAGCTTTTCAATCGGCGTTTCTCGCTCGCCGTGTGTATAGGTATATCGAGGTCAGCCGTGTGACCCGTGGCGGCAGCGAGAAATTCTCTCCCTCTCTCTCTCTCTCTCTCTCTCGCTTGCACCGTTATACACGGCGAGCTGCCGGCGGCGGCGCGCCTATATACGGCCACGAGAACGGCACACTTGCCTACTGCACAAAGACCTCTTCCATGCCGCATGCACGGGAGAGAAGTGCCCCCTCCTTCCTTAACTCGTGTGAAAAAATCACGCGACCATGATTCGTCGTCCTCTGCCTACCTGTGTGAGCGCGCCCGCGTACGTGTGCGTCTGTGTGCGTCTGTGTGCGCGCGTCTGGCACCTACCTGTGCGCTTACGTACGGGGGAAATCGATTGACGCGCACAACCGAGCAAATGAAACCCCCATCCCCCCGCCCTGGCAACTCACTCATCCTCTAACACTACACGTACATTTTTTACGCCGCATGCATCTGTGAAATTTTATACCGTGTTCGCTCCTGATTCTTTCTCCCTCTGCCTTTTTTCGAAAGCTGTCTCTCTCTCTCTCTCTCTCTCTCTCTTTCTCTCTCTCTCTCTCTCTTTTGTTTGCTCGAAAGCGGATTTCGATATTGTGCTCCAATTCCAGGAGAGCATCGATCGCGTCCGCACTTTTTCGACGCTGCTCGCAACGCATTTCTTGTTGGGCGGTTGCCAGTTAATTAATTTAGCCGATCGCCTCGTTATGCTCGGACTGTCAATATTGGTGGGCAGAGTATATTTTTATCCAGAGGAGGCGCGCGAGCCGAGCGCCGAGCGATATAGAGAAAAATTGCATTCGGCAAACTTTCACGGGGGCTTAGAGTTGTTTGAAAGTAAATGAAAGTAAATAGCTTTCGCAGTTATGAAAGTTGGCCACGCAATGGGTGTTACATCTCGCACGTGACTAGCGAACCGTCCGAAAAAAAAGTTGTTTCGTTGTCGGTACAGCTTGCGAGTGAATCAGCGTTACGGGGCGCAAGTTGCGCGATACATAATTCTGCAAGATCATTAAGACAGCAGGTAGACGTCGGAAGCGGAGAGGCGAGAGAGAGAGAGAGAGAGAGACGCTTTCGCTTTGGTCCGGGAGGCGCTCAAGTCGAAGAGCGCGCGGAGAAAGATTAGCGTCTGCGGTCGGACGTTTTGCACATAGAGCCGTAATACTGGCACGTATAAGCGGCGGCACGGTAGCAGTAGCAGTAGCAGTAGCCTCGGCCATGCCTCTGTGTTGGGAATGTCGAGCGCGAAGGGTTCCCACCCCTTCGTACATAGTCAGCGACGGCACACACATACGCGCGCCTATATATTCGTCGTTTATATACCCGCAAACGCGAGCGCGCGCGGGGAGGACGAACAAGAAGAGAGAGAGAAAGAGAGAGAGAAGGAGGAGGAGGAAAGAGGCTCGTTTTCGCGTGTCCCTTGAGAATGCGCGTGTCTGTCGAATTCTATTGCCTCTTTTTTTTACTACTGCTGCTACGTCTATAGCTATAGGTGCCGTCATGAGAGGGAGCGAGACGATGGCATGGGCTGAGGAATGCTTTTTTTTTGTTTTTTTCGAGCGATATTGAGAGCGTGCAGGAGCGATTATGGGATCGACAGGTTCACTCGGATATATAGATGCTCGCGGGCTCCGAGGTGGCTGCCGTTGGCTTTTGTTTTGACAGGTTCATTTACTTGCCTCGTGGATCAAGGGGAATCGGCTTCTGCGCGTAGTACCGAATCTTTTTATTGACCAATCCCATTGTTTTTCGTAACCTCATCCAGTTTCCTTGCTCGATCGACGACGGCATATCGTTGCCAATTCGAGGAAGTAAGTTTGGCAGATTCACGCGATCCCGATGAAAAGCCAACTCTTCCGTAACAGTCGGTCGTCGAGTAGAAGGCGCAAAACATTCCTGTGGTATGTGGGTATGTACTTTTTCCAAGTGCAAGCAGAGCGCGCGTCGCGCGGATAAAGAACCTACAATGAATACTGAACATTGTTTTCTTTCTTTATTTTTTGTTTTGTTTTTTTTTTTTTTTTTTTTCTTAGCGTGCCCGCTCGCATTGTGAAGAACAGTTTGCGGTGCGAATAGTAAAAGCTTGCGGTCGAGCTGCAACGGGCATCGCGCACGCATCGGAGAACGCGCGCGCGCGCGCTCGAGCACCGCACTCTTGGAGCGACCCTAAAATTAGCCGTTGGGATTGAATCGCGATGCGCGCAGGCGCTCGAATCCGGCCGATTGCCGAGGAAACAACGGAGACTCGCCTACGTTTAACGAGGCAGGTCTTTGCGCAGGCTGCAAGTCAAGATGATTCATCCGCGAGCGCTCGGGGACTCGTGCGCGCGGCGCGCTACGGCAATCGATGCATATTTCAGAGGCGGCATTGTCGGCAACTCCGTCGGCGCGGTGCACGAATGGTGGCGCTCGCGTTTTGAGGGCAGGCGGGCGACGCGCGCCTCGTAGTTTACGAGCCAGCCGTTATGCTGGAGAGCGATACGGGAGAGCACGGGAGAGCGAGCGCTTAATACAATGCAGTTCGGCAAAGAGCGGTATAATCTGGGTTACGCCTTCCCCGCGTATTCCTGGGAGCGAGCGAGCGAGGCGCATGAATCTTTTCGGCCCTCATTTTACAATCCGCCGCGCGCTATCGACAGCCTCGAGGACCCAGTCGAATGTGAGCTCCGATAATTGATTCGGGCTCTCTTATTCTTTGTGCACCGCCGCTCAATGCCGGCAGTACCGCTTTTTTCCTCTTCTCCGTAATTTTTTTCACATCCGCGGATATGTGCAATATGGGCATTCAAGGGCTATCGGAAATCTGCGCGCGGTCGCGATTATATATTCAATGGTTATTGAGCTTCATTATTATCGAATAGTTTGGATCGCGTTCGACGAGCGAAGCTGCTCTTTTTTGTTTTTTCTATTAAAGTCGTGAAAAAATGTGACAATATTGCCAGCGAGATCGTGCGCATTACCAACAACGCCTAGCAAATTCGATATTGGCATTATTGGGGATCGGCATTTTTTTGTTCAGCCTACTTTTCGCTCCATTGGAGCCGCGTCGAGTAATTATTAGTGGACATGAAAAATCGGTGTAGGCATGGAAAAGTTTCGAGCATCGAGCGCGATGCCGGAACCTTCGTCCCCTAAAGGTATCTCCAGAAATTCGTCATGGCCATTATAAGCACGCCGAATTAAAAGCGCCAGCGTAGAAGCGCGAGAAAGCTCGGGCATCTGCCCTCCCCTCTTATGTGTGCACGCGCGCGTACCCGCACGAGGATGTTGCACCTGCGGCGTATGGCTGGATAGCCGAGCGAAATTAAAAGGCTCTCATTGACAGGCGGATCACTCGGCGCTTCTCATCTCGGGCGGACAAGCCTCTCCCTTGTCTCTTTCGCGCGGGCACCGAATTCTCCACGGGGCGATGCGCGCAGCCCTGCCAGGCAGCCTGCACCCCCCCCCCCCCACCCAAGCACTATGGGAATTTGTAATTGCGCCGAGCGACGCGATATTGTCCATTGCTCGACCGAAAGACCCCACATAGATATATGTACAATGTGCTCCAGGAAAACTGAGCTGCACGAGGGAATCTCTCTTTCGCTTGGTTTTGCACGGATGAACATTACAAGTTCCGAGTGAGGGGGAGGGGAGAACAAGCTGATTTTCTGTTAATGAATTTTAATGCTGTCGCGAATTTCAGACAAAATGAAAGACTATTTAAAGTGTAGCATGGGTCTATTGAGATTTGTCTGATTTTTTATTCAGCAGAGAACAATACATTTTTTTCGGCTCGTCGGAAGCAACATCTTACGAAATTGATACGAATGAAGGATCTTCATCACGATAATACGAATATCTTTTAGTTTTGTGAATCCTACAAAAGAACTACATGACGTAAATTATTACGTTACAAGTGCGTTTGCACATCGACTACTCTTTTCGTTGACGAACGAGTTTCTCGTGCGGGATACCGACGCAACGGAAAAAGATACAGACGTCCATGAGCATGCGACCCAGCGATTTTATAATAGTTTTCCACTTTGTGACTTCGCAGGAGTCGAAAAATACAATTAGTCGTGCATCCAGCTTTCGATCTATCATGAAAATAGCGCAAAAATCATTGAAGTAACAATACGAGGATTATATAGTATATCGAGATGAGATATAACACCTACAAAGAGAGAGAGAGAGAGAGAGAGAGAGAGAGAGAGAGAGAGAGAGAGAGAGAGAGAGAGAGAGAGAGAGAGAGAGAGAGAGAGAGAGATAGCTCAACGGTGAAACGCGACAGACTGCAAAATTCAACTCGCCCGTGCGCGCGAGAATACAAATGAGTCTGTCATGTACTTGGCTTGCATGATTTAAATTTACCTAAAGCGCTCTCGCTGTCTATTTATAGCCAGATGTTTAATCTAAATTTAGCAAAAATCCGCATTGTGCTCCACATTTGCTGTGCTAAATATAAGCCGCGCGTGCATGATAACTTTCGGCGTATAAATGGCCGAGAGAGAGAGTGAGTGAGAGAGAGAGAAAGAGAGAGAGAGAGAGAGAGAGAGAGAGAGAGAGAGAGAGAGAGCTTTGTGTCGGGTGCTGACACGCGGCGTGGATTTGTGTCGCACTGGTAATTAATGTCGGTTAAAAATGAAAATCCGCGCGCGTGCGGTTACGTCGACGAGCGTGCGCGGGCGAATTTTAATGAGGGGCGAGTTGCACGTCAATTCGGCGCGAGGGTGCGCGAGTTGCTTTGATCTGCGCTGCCGTGCGTCCCGACGTTAATGAACTAATTGAACGGGCAGAAGCGGCTGCTGCTGCCGTTGCTGCGCGAGTCAACGAGCGTGTGTGCTGCACGCAAAGGCTATTTTGTTGCTGTTGTTGTTGGTTTGGGCTCTCTCGTCTCGTCCTCTCCGTTTCTCTTTTTTACTGCTCTTCCACTCGGGTCGTCCGCTGCCGAGAAAGACAGAGAGAGAAGCTATGGAGATTTATGAACACGCCCAGAGCACCACTGCGCTATTTGCTGCGATGGTAAGTCATTTTTGATGTACGATACTTGGAATAATTCATCGGAGTAGTTTGGAATGTGCTTTGTTTATTAAGAGTACGTTTATTGCTGTATCGGTGTCGATCTATAAAAATATCCTGCATTATTGTTCATTCAATTGTTATGGTAATAGCTCCTACTCGTGCGTAATTAAGATCGTGGAAGCAATGTACTCAATCATACGAATTATCAGAAAATTGAAATGCTATCTGACTTTATCAACTGCATTATTTAAATTTATTCTATTACTTTTTATTTCTTTATTTGCCAAGCACAATGGGCAGATAATGCAGTACGCGCATTAGAATAAACCGCTCATCCACGGAAGAGGAATAATTACCTCTTGTCCGTGGACTCTGAAACTACATTGTAGCTATTAAAACCAATCTCGCTCGCTATATTCTTGTAAATTAAAAAATCGTGCTCGATGCTTCGTTCTTTTATTATTTTTTCGTATGCTTTCCTAACCATACTTTCGTTCCCTGCGGTTTTTGTTTCTTGTTAGGCGTGTGAATTCTGAGTGTATAATTTGAGTGACTATAATGTTAAAAGAGTGATTAGAATGCTAATTTCATCGAGTCTTGAAAGGTAACGTTTCGTTAGAAATTTCCTTTAGCCTATGACTTTCAATATTTGATTTTATAAGCTACGCGCTAGGCACATTCCGCAAGTAGTTTGAGCGGTCATCTGTCGTTCGTCAGTGTCGTCAGACAGTTTTTCATAATTTATAAGAACGCTTCAACACTTGGGCCGAAACAGACGATGCACTTGTTGCGTACGTAGCGCAGAGACAACAGCTTGCGAGCGCAGCACATGAAAAATAGCACTCCCTCGGGAATGACTCAGCGGAACGAGGATTTGGCCGGCGATGGATAGCTTTGTGTTGGCAGCATCAATGCATCCATTGTCGAGAGTCATATTAGATTTCACATTGCCGAGAAACAATTGCTCGCGCGTCGCAGCCGTCGCGCCGACTTATCGCCGGCGCATTGGATGCGCCGAGTGCGAGTTCGCAGCCGCAGCTGCTTCCAAACGGCGAGCGGCGGCGCTCGCGTGCGTTTTTCCTTATCGAGTGCAAACAGCGCCGAGGCGGCTGAAAGGAAAGCGCGATTAGCCGCAGCGAGCGCGCGAGCGGCCGAGCAAAGACAAAGCGCTCCGCCGCGCGCTGCGTAAGCAAACTCCATTGTCTACTTGGACGCCTTTCTCCCTCGGCGCGGCGCCAGCCAACAGCAGCAGCGCCGATAGTTCGCGCTTGCTCCTGGCTGCGCGTCGCACAATGGCGTATCGCTTTTCTCTCGCGAGCGAGCCGCCGGGGAAACCGCGCCGCTGCCCGCTCTTTTCGACCGGACGCGTCCCGCTGCTGCGGGCAGGATTGCACTTGTCTTCGTGCGAAATCATTCGTCGAGTCACCCTCCTTTTTGCCTTTGCTTGCCTCCCTCTGTCGTTCTCGAGAGAGAATTTTTCAAGGCGACCGACCAATTAGACACTCTCGCAATTCGCCGCGATAATTGTCGATCGCGGAGCGACCAGGACTCCTATTCGCTGCTTGTTTCCCGGGGAACCTCGACGGCGGCGGCGGCGGCATGACAAATAATCGACGTGCGATAATCGCGAACAAAAGGTCCAACTGGCTAAATAGCAGACTGGACAGAGAACACTGGATAATAAACAGGAACGAAGCAAATACACGCTGCACGCCACGAGCGGAGAGAGCGCTCTAAATTACTCGACGCGAACAACGGAGGAAAATTACACGTGTGCCTCCGCGCGTCGTCATCTTTGTCGGCGGCGAGCAAGCCGCATGGTCACGGTCGCGCTCTTCGCTAATTAAATGCCGGCCGGCCAGACGGAGAGCTACCGCGCCGATAATGCACGGCTAGCATGCGCGCGACGGCCGCCCGCGGAAATGCTAAATTCACGTGTCCTCCTCGGCATTTAAGTAGCTCGAGCCTTAATCGATAAGTGGGTGTTGCTGATGCACACGATTGCTCCGCTTGGGTGTGTCGGCGCTGCCCATGATCATGCCGTGTATTCGCCTACACCCTCCCCGCTCTGCTTTTTCACAGAGGGTAAAGGGCATAACGCCAACTCGGGACTCTGAATAATTGAGCGGGCAGCGAGCTTCTTTCTTCTCTTCCTCGGCGGCGATTAGCCATTACGCGGCCTAGAATTATTCGCGTGGCTCGCGTCGCATATCGACGAGACTGAGGACTACGCGTCGTCGAGTTTGCGCCCGGCCAACTAATTTAACTTTGCCGAGTCTTCGATCTCCGTCGAGCTGGAATCGCAGCGGATAAACCGGCGGCGAGTAACGTTCCGGGGATAATAAAAACATCGAGTGATTTTTGGCGACGAGCGCGCGCTAATTGGAAAGACGAGCCGGGACGCCGCTTGCCGCTCGTTCGGGCGGGGGCGTTAAACCAATAACCGCGAGAGCTGCCTGCTTTCGCGCGCTTGCTGCTGCTGCTGCTGGTGCTGCTGCTTTCGCGCCAAATAAAACGACACTTTGCAGCAGCACGACGCGCGAGGCGCTCGAAGGGGAGAGAAAAGCCCTCGACGACGCTTGTAGCGATAAATAAATACGAGAGCGCGAGTAAAGCGCTCGCGCGGCTGATTTACGAAAAAATGGCTGAGCGATGCGCATGAATAATGAATAGACTCTCCTTCCTCCTCTTGTTTTTTCTTTCTGTTCGGGAGAAGGGGGACGTCGTGGAAGAGCGGGAGAGAGGGAGAGAGACCGAGTGCAGATGGAAGACAGCGAGCCAGAGGGAGTCAGGCGATTAACGCGCTAATTGAGATTTCCGATGCGGCGATGATCGGTTCGCTTTGCCCGGAAGCACTCTGCCTCGCGTCGGGTTGTTAGCTTTTCCGGGGCGCACGCTGATATTTTTGGCTCGCGCGTAACAAGCCTCTCTCGCTCTCGCGTACATTTTTTGTTAACTTATACGCTTTCTCGCCGATGGCGCAACCTCGTATTTGTCGATGAGTTAACCGAACGCTCAAGAGACAAAGAAAATCTTCGTTTTGTGCTCGTAATTCAAGATAAAAGGTACGATGTTTCAAGCGTACTGGAAAAAATAATTACGAGAAAGTTATATTTACCCTACAACTTGCTGGCAAAGAGTTGAGAAAAGACAAAAATGCAGTGTTTTTTACTTATTCGGCGTTATTTTACTTCCAGCACTTGTATTAACGAATAGCGAGTAATAAGCATTATTTTTTTCAATTCGTACTCAAGTACTGCTCGAGTAATCTAAAATAAACAAGCGCAGTTTGAAAGCTAATTACTTCATAGCACCTGCTATAAATGCAAACTTGTCCGAAAGATTTCGGTAGGATCGCGCAAATTGATACGGTCGTTAGCCCCTTTCCCAATTAGGGACATTATGAATAATAAAAAAAAAAAAAAAAAAAAAAAAAGGGCGGAGAACGAGGAAGAGGAAGAAAGCCGGCGAATCTGCAAAGCGTTTCCCCGTAAATCAGTAAAACTCGGTAAATTTTACGGCAGACGCAGCGAAGCGAAACGAGACCGGGAGGGCTCGCTTGGAAACGGCGGGCGGTGCGGCGCGGCACGGAGCCACAGAGCGAGAGCAGGTGTCCGCGCCTCAGGGATTAAACCGCGAGAACGAACGAGTGTAAGAGACAGAGAGAGAAAGAGAGAGAGAAAGAGAGAACGCGAGCTAGCTCACTTTTCATTTACATATGGATATCGGCTTATCTAACGCTGCGTGACTCGATTGCACCGCGCCCCACGGAAACGGCCGCTCGCACGAGCTCTCGCGCATTTTCCAAATTCGCTCTCTTTCACCACCGGCCATTAGCTCGTTACGCCGATTACGCCGTAATTGATCAGTGGGCGCGGCGCTCGCCGCAGCGCTCGGCGCGCGGACACTCAAGCTCGCGAAGCAAAAACAAAGGAGCCAAAGGCAAACACGGACGGCGATGCCGAAGACGCGCTGTCAACTCGGTGGCGAACGGATCGAGCGGGCGGTCGACGGAGGCGAACGACGGGCTTTGCGGTCGCAGTGGGCGCGTTTACGTCGCGGACAGCAGCGTCGACGCGCCGATATGGTGGTGCCCAGAGGTGCCCTGCAGGCCGCCACGACGAGCGAACTTTTCGAGGCAGAGGAGGCGTCGTAATTCATCGCTCGCGCGACTCGGCGCGCATCGGTTTTGCTCGGCTGATCGAGAGCACGAGAGCAGCCAGCCGCCGCACCGCAGACAGCCCGTTAAAGCCACGTTTCTTTGTTTTGCAGCCGAGCTCCCTCCGCGCCCCGCCGGAGGTGCGTGCCCTCGCGATCGTCGCGAGGATCGTGCGACTACCTCGCGATCTATCCGGCTATCGAGGCAGCGCGGAGCCACGGCGGATGAAAGTTTTTCCGCCGGGCGTTTCGTTTCGGCGCTCGAACTTTCAAACGATCGTCTATAACGATCGCGAGCGAAATCAGCGCCAATGCAGCAACAGCAGCGGGAGAAGAGCGAAGTTGGCCTTGGCGCGCTGCTGCACTTTATCTAAGTGGGCGCGCGCTATAGTCGAGGAGAGGATTGTCCGACTTTGAAAAGAGGGAATACATAATGGTCTGGCAGTCAGCCAGGGAAATGGTTCTCCTCGCGCGGCCGAGCGACTCGCCGCCTATACGTACTTACCTACGTGTACGTACGGCTTCGTCTGTTCCGGGCGTGCAGCTATGCCACGCGCGCATTCGCGGAACTCGACCGAGCCTCTTCGGTATGCCGCGAGACCGGAAGTATCTCCCTCTCTCTCTCTCTCTCTCTCTCTAGTGCTTTTGTCCATCGGCGCGGCGACATTTTTCCGCGAATCTAATTCAGCGAGCGCTACGTACGTCTCGTCGCGATGCGCGCTTCGATTTTCGCGCCTGAGACTATTCGTCGGGCGTTCTCCAACTGTTGGAATCGATGCGCGTCGCTCGAGTGCGTCACATGCCGGCTTGACCGAGCTCGCTGTTTTGGCATTTCGAAGACGAGTTCCGATCAGCGCGGTCGATTGGGCTGGCGCGCGTGGGCGAGTGGTGCGCCAGGTGCCACGGGAAAGAGACGAAAAAAAAAAGAAGAGTCCCCGCGACGAGTCTCGCGGCGCGACGACATGGCCGAGCTGGAAAGATAGGCCCGCGCAGCGAAGGATAATTGCGAACGAGAGCAGCTCGCGCGCGCAATGATAAAGAACCCAAAGAACCGGATGGCTGCAGTATCGCCTTGTTTAGCGCTCGCGCGAGAGAGCGAGAGAGCGAGAGACAGGAAGCCGGCCGCGACGAATGAGCCGCGGGAGCTCGAAAGTCTTTATCTTATCCGCGACTACCGGCGCGCCTACCGCCGCCGCAGACTCTTTGCGCCGCTCTATCCTCTGCGATACTTTTTATTGCCCCTCGCTTCGCTTCACGAATAGCGAGGACTTGGGTTAATAACTGCGCGCGCGCCGGCTACTGGATAATTATTTTACCTACGCCCGAACGCTGATTTACTTTCGTGCTCGCACTCGCGGCTATCGCCAGAACTACTGTACTTCCAGTTGTGCCTTATCGCGTGCGATGCAGAAAGAGAGAGAGAGAGAGAGATAGAGAGAGAGAGGGGAGGGAGGGGGGAGTCCCTGAGGCGCGGGGCGGCATTACCAGCGGGCGACGTCGTCACGTCTCTCCACACGGAGAGCGAGTAGGTGGCTTTATCTACGCTCGTGCAGCATGTTGAGTCATGCCCTCGCGCGACAAAGTCAAGCAAAATTCTCCTTATTCTTATTCCTCTTCGCCCGATCCCGACGACCACGCGTATCTTTCCATTACCAGCTCACGGATATTCTTTGCGCACGCTGCAGTTTCCTTCGAATACCGCACCTATGACCTGCGCGCGCGCGCCTCGACGACGAAGCACGCGGCTCGCAATTTATTCGTCACCACGGAAAGTTCGTCGCGGTAGAGCTCGAGACGACCAGCGCCGAGAAAAAAGAAGAAATTTATGCGCTCACACTTTTGGAGCGCCAAGCCACGTGGTGCTCGCGACGTCGTGCAATAAACTTTTTCGACGGCAGAGAAGTGAGAGAGTCGTGCTTATCTTCCGAGTGCGCGCGAGCAAGTTCGTGTGCCTCCCGTGTCACGTTTTACCACCGATTTCTGCGGTCGGCACCGGAAATTGAATGCGCCTCCGCAGGCCAGAAATTCGTTTTTTATTTTTTTTTCTAAGTGTATTTTCGAGAAAACCATCGTTTCTCATGTGAAGCCTCGTCACGAATATCCGACAAATCAAGTTGTCGCTGCATTCTTCGCCTGCGACCAATGCGACGGTCGTTCGTAACTAATAAATCAAATTGCCGCCGCTACAAAATTAATGCGGCGATTGTTTGCAAAGTAATAGGCTTACCGTCACGACGACGTGTAAGGTGTACAACGAGCGTATAGGCGCGCTACGTTTTTCGTCGCGGAATGAAAAAGACAATCAACAATAAAAGTTGAGCGCTAATTGTCAGTCTGTTCGTAAAGAGAGCGAGAGAGACAGTAGGACAATCGAGCGAGCTCTTTTTTGCACGCGATGTCGTGCCCGTGGCTGTACAGTTTGCACTGGACGCGCCAACTTCTCACTCTCTCTCTCTCTCTATAACCCTATTAAAATTAAGGTCGATTGATTAAAGCTTTACAGTCGCGCGGGCAAAAATGATAAAATTCTAAAGAGGCGAAATTGCTGCAATTACCGTTCTACCGCGGCCAATACTGCTTTACACTGAATTAGTAGTACGCGGATAAATATAAACGCACGGCAATTATGAATTGTGTATGAGACCAAGTGTTTACATAAGAAATGAGCTTAAAATAATAGACGAACGACGGAAGGATCGATTTGGCAGTGCTAGTAATATATTTGTCACTAGCTTCGGAATTCAGAGAGAGAAAGAGAGAAAGAGAGAAAGAAAGGGAGAGCAAAAAAAAACAAACTAGAAGAAAAAAATGTCGTGACTCGAGCGCTGACAATAGGTTGGTCGATTTGTTAATTGGTCGGCTCGCGGCAACGCATCGCTTCCAATCCAGGACTGGGCTCTCGTTCGCGGTGTGTGTGTGTGTGTGTGCGTGCGCGCGCGCGCGCCTGACGTCATCGCTCGCTGCCAGCGCAGTGATACATACTGCGCGTCCTGAAAACGTCGTCCCGTAGCACGCGCGCGCGGCGGCGGCGGCGGCACGCTCGGGAAAGCTTCATATCGACTCCGCGCGCCACTGCCGCTGCCGACGCGCTCGAGGGGAGCTCAAAGGAGATTGAGAGATGAAGGGCGAGAGCCGTGCGCACGGGAGGAGGGAGCGAGCGAGCGTGTATAATCAGTGCGCCGGACGGGAGGCACCGAGTACTTATGGAAAAAAGACGTTACAGGGGCGCAGGACGCGCGGGAGATACGCGCGAAAAATCCGAGGCCGCGGGGACGATTCCGCGTATCTCGCGGCTGCTGTGCGTGCGCGCGCGGGAGCGCGGCGCCCGCTTGATCGGAGGGAGAGCTCCGCCAAAGTTCTTCGACGACGAGGGGCTCCCCGAGCCCACATCCCCGTACGCGTACGAGCCGCGCGCATTTGAATTTCTATGAAATATTATTGCGCTGCCGAGCGAGATTGCGATTACTACTTGCGACCCGATGGCCTATGCAAATTGCTATCGATTCGCAATTTTTTCTTTCTTTTTCTGCTTCTCCATTTTTTTTTTTTTTTTTTTTCGTTTTCGGCATCCGGCGATCATCGCCGAACAAATTCCTGCGTAATTGAAGGGTGACTGAGTGCCGCAAGCGAAGCAGATAAATAGAGTGACAGGGTGGAAAGAAAAAGCGCAGGGGGTTGTTGGAAAGCGATAGAGAAAGAGCGAGTGAGTTGCGAGTCCTCAAGGGAGATTAATGGGGGGAGTGGGGTCTTATGCTTGCTGATCCTACAGCTATGCGCCGTTGTAGCGCGCGCGCGTGTACAGGGTTAGCGCCGGAAGTTGGTGCCGAGATGGCGCCATCGCTCGTGGCCCGTGCAACAGCTCGCGACGCGACGGCCCGAGCTAAAAGTCATGAAATATTTATCACCCGCGGAGAGAGAGAGAGAGAGAGAACGAGCCACGGCCGCACACGCGCTCTCAGTGATATTTTCAACGCTTTACGTCTTCGGGGAATAGATCACCGAGCGAGCGAGAGAGCATTCGTTTTCTCTTCCACTGGCTATTTTTAACGCGCGCACGCGCGGCCGTCTCTCCGCAATCGAATTTATGAAAACGTAAATTTAGCTTAAAAAACAACATACGGACTGCGAGCCGCGAGAGAGAGAGAGAGAGAGAGAGAGAGAGAGAGTGGAATTCAATTTTCCATGCTGGATAATTTATTCGACGAGCTGCCGCAGGTGACCGTGACGAGCGAAAAAACGACAACGACGTGGCGAGAGAGAGAGAGAGAGAGAGAGAGAGGTGAAGGATCGCGAGAGCCGTGCAACGTGCAGCTACGCGCGCAGCGCCGGCTTAATCGGCCGATCGATCGCTGCCGCCGTGAGGTCGTGCTCAATCGTCGTCGTCGTCACGTGGGTCACTTAGTGCGGTTCGGCGCCACATACCTCGTGCATGAGCTTGCGTCCTTCTGCTTGCACGCGCTGTTTGTTTTCCAGCTGGAAATTGCTCGTGTAAAAACAAGTCGATAATATGTATAGGAAGTTGATCGTGTCGAATAGGATAAGTTGCATGACTGGAACAACGCGTCATCGTTGTAGTTGCATTCAAGTATAGAAATGTTTTGACGATCGCGAACGTTTCAATCGAACTGTATTTTTTCGAAATATTGCTGATAAGCGAATGAATTTTAATGGCGATGTTAACTCTGAACAAAAGCTATCCGTATTAATTTATTCGAAACAGAAGCAACAAATCGATACGCGAGACAGGAAATGTCGAAAAAAAAGGGGAAAAAAAGGACGCAATAAAATAGTACGTTATATAATTGAATCAGACGCAAAACATTCGAATGAAAAAGTATAGCATGTGGTCTATGATTTCGAATGATTGTACAGAAAAAAGTAAGCTTTTGGCACATGCACACGCTATATGAACTCGTTACTAAGAGAACAATAAAGAAACAAGAACGAATCGTTTATTTTCGCGAAAGAAGTCAAGCACTACTTTAACGAATTGTTCATGGAATCCACTTACGTATATTCTATAAAGCGGCTTACCGTCAATTCTGCAAATATTCGAAAAAAAATCTAACCTAAAGAGCGATGAGAGTCCTTTGGTTTATATTAGAAAAGAATAGTAAGTGACACGAGTAACCTTCGTGAGATGGCATCCGATTGGCTGCTAGGGTATATTGGCCATTGGTGCGCCGGTGATCCGTACATTGAATGATGATGAGCATCCGCGTGGATTGGGTCGAATGGCTGGATTGACCTGGATTGATCTAAATTGAGTGACATAATATATATCGACGTACAAATAATTGGCGAAGCATCGCTGTACAAGCTCGAGCGAACCGTTCCACAAGCTCTCTGCGCATAATTGTCATGCAAGTATCGAGGCGCGCGCGCAACTTTGAACGAGCCAACAGATCAAATATGCGGGCCGGAGCCTGCATCTATTGCTTTTCGACAGTAGATTATTGCAATTATTGACTTTAATATGACGTCGGCGAAAGCGTGAGTTCGATGAATCCAATTGCATTGGTGATCCCATCCAAAGCGGCTGCTTGAAGTTATTGCGAAATGAAGTTGCCGAGCTACTACCACGGCAAAAGTCAAAGACTTGCTTGCTTCGAAAGCGGATGACTTTTCCGCATAACAATGCAGTTTTCAGGCGGAACCGGAAAAAAGGGGCATCGATTTTACAAGCTGCAGGGCTTGTAATACGAGCGGCGCAATCTCTCGGAATACGTTGCGCACGGCTGAAATGTGCAGTCTGACTTGGGCAGAACAAGTGCGCCGTTCAGCGCATCCGCAACTACGTGAAAAGAGTCGAAGAGCAGAGCGCGTAAGTAAGATCGAGACGTAAGGAGGCAGCTAATCCGAGGCGCAAGCCCAGGAGCGAGCGTTACAGGCGCAAAGCCGTAATAAATGGCCGGGAGAACCGACATCCCGCGATCGAAGAGCCGGAGTAGAGGCGCGGGTGCGCGGATTACATCGGCGAGCTACCGGGCGGTGGTGGCGGGGCGGAGAGCGATGGGCGACCACTAGCGCGTCCTGTTGCTCTGATCCCCATCAGAGGATGCCATTGTCCTAGGCGATATTCGCTCCTCGATCCTGGCTCCTTTCCTTCGGCGTCGCATTATACGGCGGTTCTCGTTCCTTCTATCGTTGCTTTTCATGCGCAGTCGAACGAATCCCCCTTCCCTTGCTAACAGGATACAGGATATTCGATCCTCTCTCTCTCTCCCTTCTGCGGCGCGAGCAGTGTGGGTGCACGCGAGGGTGAGGCGCTTCGGCGGCGCCATGCTCTCCTGATAGATCCTGGCAGCGGTGCGTGCGAGAAACAGGTTTATCGGCGACCCCCACGGCCGTGCCCGCCTGCATATAGCCCCGGATCAGCCGGCCTTTTCTAAAATCCCAGTTGACTTTTCACGCCGCAAACTGCCTCTACGCCCACTCGTCACCGCTGACCCCTCCATCCTTTTCAACGCCCTCTTCTTTCTGTCTCTCTCGCGCTCTTTTTTCTTTTTAATGCGTCTTTTACCAATAGCTCTAGCGCTGTCTCCGCATTTTTCAAACCTCCTAATCTGTGAAATCGAGTGATAAATACATTTTTAATAATGCGGGAATACCAAGACAAATGGAACAGTTGAGATTTTTTTACTAATACGTTGCCGGTTTTCAATCATTTTCATTTATACATAATTACATTCTTAGTGATCAACGGTCACTAAATCTGAATATCAAATATGAATTTTCAATTAATGACGATGCCAATTGAAAATTTACAAGAACAAAGTTGAGTTTGATTTCATTCATTATTGTGCTATTCCGTGGATAAGAAATTGACTATTTACATAATTGAAGGCGAAATGTTAAGTAATGCGAATCGAGTAGTTGGCATTAGAGAAGCTAATGGTAGCAAATTAAAACTACAAAATAGCTCGAGGGTTACAGTAACCAGAAACTCCAAGTTTCATTTGGAATGTCAGCAGTGACTTGGCAATAACCAGTAAAAACAAATTTTTTCACGTAACAAGCAAATCATAAACATTAATTATCCATCTGTAGGATTCGATGTTCTTATGTCCTAGATAGAATCATTTTGCCACAAGTTTTTCTTGCAAATAAGTAACAAATATACTGCCATTCTGAATGGCGCCATTAATTAATCTAAAAATAGACCTTGACAGTTTACCAGTATATCAACTTTGATATTTAAGGCAAAGTATTATATAGCATTTCTTCAGGGCAAGAGAAAGTTAGCAAATCGGGAACAAATGTAAAGAGATCATGCGACAGGACAAACTACCAAGATATTCAAACTCGACCAGCGGCGGGCTTATCTGGGATTTTTAGATGAGCTAGGTGCAGACACGAAGCCTCTTTCCGATTTGTTCGGGTAGGGAGCAGTGCTACAATCATCTAATTTTAGGGACCACTATTCACACCATAGCAAAGACAGATGTATTAAAATTGTTGAAGCGTAATCCAGTGCTTGAGTTGTCCTCCCTGGACGTTGCGCAATTCGTAAAGTTTTGATTGTTTTCCCTGCCATTCGCATTCCGACAACAGAACAATGAATCCAGCGCAACGTAGAAGGACTGTAAAAAAAGCTAAGTTACTTATGGCCGTTTGATTGTTGGCGCGATTCCTCGATGATGCGGCGTAGTAGCGCCTTGCGGGGACGGGTAACAGATGTCGGCAGCTCGCGGGCGCAGGCTGCGCTCCGTGAAAGGTTTCGCTTGCGGGGGGATCGATACCCGCCTCTTTCCATCGCGCATAAAAGGATATATATTAATACGACGCCTTGTGTGCCTCCCGCTACGACGGCAATTTCTAGTGTAGCTTTCTTCTGTCGAGCTCGATATCCATTAGTCTTCGCCGCCACACTGCGAGGAGAGGCGACCACGTGATGAGAAAACCGGTAGAAATGAGGAGAAAGTCGAGGCGCTTCGTTTTTTTTTCTCCTCTCTGCTCGCTCTCTCGTTACACACACACACACACACACACACACACACACATATGGCGCTGATGCTGATCCGATTGACTTGGATTGACGCTGGGGAGCAATGCTTGAGTCGATTAAAAGAGGTTTTCAGCAAGTTCGCTGGGGGAAATTAGTGTCTTGAACGTGGAAGCTGATTGATATCGACAGACGTACTTCATGATGGGACTTATGAAATCTGCGCTCAGAAGAGTTTCAATATGTCAGCTTTGATCTACATAGCGTATCTAAAGTTAGCGTTACCGAAGAATTTATTGCTAGGTTTCTGTGAATCATATGAAATTGTTTGTATTGATTCTTTTAAAACGTCGGTACGTTCGAACTTTGAGAATAAAAATATCTCTTTATAATAAATAAATTCAAGTTAGGCATTTAATAAGTTGCGGTTTTGAAATTGCTGAAACACTAAATTGTAAGGCTGCAGCAGAAACTCGTCTTAATTCGTGCTCTCATTAAGTGATCCCTATGTTCACCGGAATGGCAATCCATCAGTTTAATTACAACGTATATCCCACCCATTTGATCAATTATTAAAGAGCGCGTGGAGAGAATAGCACGAGCCAGCAGCGTCGTTCCATCGTGCTCTGTCAATAAAAGCGAAACGTGCACGAAGTACGCTCATAAAAAAAGTGCCCTCATGCGTAAGTTGCGATGACGACGACGACGACGGCGAGGCGCCGAATCTCAGTGCGTTAATGCGTTCAACTCGTTGAAGCAAACACAGTCCGCTTATCGCGGTCGCTTAATGCACTGCCCTCCCCTTCTTTCCCTTTTTATCTAACGACACCATGTCACCCTTGTTGCGTTTTATGTCACTGAGGGGGAGAGAGTAGCGCCGCACGCGGTGGCGGTACGCGGCGCGCTGCTGTGTGTACACAATCACGACGCCACGTTTACCGACTCTCGGAGCATATTATGTTTATACACCACTCCCCCCACCCCCACCCCTACTTCCTCGACCAACCGCCCGTACTTATCTAATCCCCTGGCGAACTTATTGCTGTTGCACGCTCTCCTTTTTTTTGGCTCTTCACACTTCGAGCCGAATTTTTAATCACGCCGAGGGAGACCGAGTAATGGGGACGATTGAGGAATTTCACGGTGCGTTTTACGGTCATACGTCACGCCGTGGTTGTACGATGACGCGCTAAGGAAAAAGCACTTGGAAGGGACGATGGAAACAACGAGTTCTCTCGAAGGGCAAGACGCGTGAGCTTCACAGTGCTATTTCTGGAATTACTCGATCGATACACGTAAGAGACGCGCCGTATTTTCACGGCGAGATCCCGAGCAAGTTTTCCGATTGAATTTGAAGAAATTTACAAACTCGCCGCGGGCGAAAGGAGAGAGAAAGGGAAAAAAAGCGGTGAATTATTCAAATAGCGTACGCAGAGTCCGGCAAGTTAAACCTGCGAGAGGTTGGTGCAGAGCGCGCATGCATTCATCGATTCAAGGATTCTCATTAAAGCGCACGCAAGCGACTCTTGCCGCACATGCGCGCGAAACGGAAAAAAGAAACGCACGCAGAAAAGGAAGGACGAGGAGAGAAGTCCTCGAGACAGGCCGTGTAGGTACACTCGTGAACGGCGAGGAGCGGAGGGAGGCAAGAAAAAGAGCCTTCGCGCGAAGAAGAAGAAGAAGAAGAAGAAGAAGAAGAAGAAGACGACGACGACGACGCCGAGGCAGGAGGGGGTTTACGGGCCCCATTCGCAAGTGGAAAACTCATGAATAAACCGGTTCGCTAATGCCTCACTCACTCTCTCTCTCTCTCTCTCTCCCTCCGTGACATCTCGCTCTCCCAACCCTGCGCAACCAACGTCCTTTGATTTGAAACACCAGCCAACAAGAAAGAAGCATGAGACGTTTTTTGTAGCAAGCGTTGATTATGATAATCGCCTTGGTGTAGTATTGCTCGCTCGTTAGCGGCTCGTTAAAATTGCTATATAGTCATGCGACGCGTGATTTGTGTGTTTTCTAACTGGCCGCGGTGTGCACGTAGTGACAAATCCGCAATTTTTTTTCATCCGCCGTGTACGGAATTTTCAGGTTTACTGCTTTTCGGATCCGACAATTTTTATAAAACGTGGGCAAAAACAGAATGAAGATCGAAAAGGTATGCAACTCAGCCAAAACCAACTTCGAGATTTTATGTATTTAATTTTATTTTGTATAGACAATTGAATGTAAAACTATGGAAAATCAGTACTCGTCCATATTCTTTATCTAAAATCTGCCCAAAGAATCATATTAAACAGCAACACATTACGTACGAAAATTGCGTTTCATCGAGTACAATTTGCATTATGGCATTTAAGTATTGTAGGATAATATACATTCATTGTAACGAGATAAGTTCGGAACTAGCTTTTTATTACCTAAATTGTTAGTTTTTTAACTAAAGTATTAAGTGTTTCCATTAAACCAAATCGTGATGCAGTTAGTAAAATAATTTCTCCTTTTAATGAAATGATTATGACTCGTTGCGAATATTTATAATATGAGAACATCAATGTAGTAGTAATAATATTATTAATAATTATGTCTTATATTTATATATATGTAAAAAAAGTTTTGGAGACATTAAAAACCAAAAAACCAAGACATCATCTCTAATTTTTCATAAGTATACTTTGGTGCCTTCTGTTTCAATCAGCATCACGAATTCATCATTCGTACCTATTTTAATTTTCCGATTTGTATCGACGTTCGTCTTCGACATCCTTTTACCAGAATAGTCAGACTATTGAAAGAGTCATTTGACTATTGAAGTGTCAAATGACTTGAAAACCACTCTTACTCTAAATTTATATAAATAAAGTAAGCAGAAAACATTAACGGAAGAAAATAAAAGCGTCAAACTCATGCGAAATAGAAACGTAGCATCAGGTTTTATCAAACAAGTTAATATTTCAAAGAATTTTCATTCTGTTAAGATAAAACTTTAACGTATACATTTGCGGATCTATAAATAGCTATGGTTGCTGGAACAAAAGAAGTATAGGTCCTTTCACAGCACTTCTTTGTGCATCGACGGTTGGTCTGCAAAGTTTGTCCCCACAAAGTTGGATGTCGTTGTATAGGATATTAAAAGTACCATTTTCGTTCTTTGTTGCTTAAAATTGTATCGCGATTCCTCGAGTACTCATGGAAAAAACGTAACGGAACTATTAAAGTTGACGTTGACATCGAGGAAAATTGTGAAAAGATTTGGCACTTCTCAATAAATTCCGAATGTGTCTAATAACTGCAGACGGCGGCATTCAGTAGAGAATTAAAATAATTTCACTTTCGAAATAAAACTTATCTTTCTCGAACAGAATTTTGATATTTACCGTGGACTGACTCGAAACACGTACTGTATGATGAGAGCACGCGATACACCGATAGGAGCAGGGAAATCGACAATGAATGTTTCAGCAATGAAAATTCGAGGAACGGAACTTTTACAGCGAGGTGGATCTGCCTCGGGAAATGGCAAAAAATAATTTGTTCGATGCGAGAAGCAAACGATTGTCGATCTTGTGTATCGATAAAAATAATGTCTGGAACACGCTCGAGCGCGAAAGAAAAGAAGAAAAGAAAAGCCAATTAGCGCAAAGTGATTAACACTCGCAGTCGGTTGGTCAGAGCCGAAGATGTAGGAAACCGCGGCGACGAGAGAGCGAGCTCGCGCGGCATAAAGCCTTTGCGTTGGCGCTCATCTCGAGGATTTACGATTTCTCTGCGCGGAGAGAAAGCCAAGCCGACTAAACAGCGCGGCGGCGCGGTAACCGTAACCGAAATAGCCGGGGGAGATTTATCTGGGAGCTCGCGCGCGCGCGCGCGCGTGTGTGTAATGTACGGCGTGAACCCGTTAAACGGCTCTGCATAGGCGCTCTCCGGTGCGCGCGATGCGCCTGCGAATTCGCTACCGGCGAGCGAGCTGTTTACACGAGCCGCCGCCGTCGACGCGCTGACCTTATGAGCCTAACTCGTTAGCTACGAGATGTTACGGACTATGTTCTACAAGGACCATCGACATGTTCGGAGGCACTTTCAGCAGCTGGCTGCCTTTTAATTAGTCGAGTTTACTGCGCCCATTAGTACTACGTCTAATTCTAGATAAGTGCTTTATGGCTAGGATGTTGATGCTTGCGGTTAACTGTCGGACTAGTTATCGCCTGCCCCTTTTTTACGGCACGAATAAATTAGCTATTGGCTGATTGGCGCGAATCAAGCTTCTCTCGGTATTCGCGGGAAGTTTGTTAATACACGACAGCAGTCCAATCGCAGAAGCCAACAGCTTTTCCTTATCAACTATTCATATAAGCGCTCGCAATATTCGCTAGATTAAAGTCATTACTACGACATTAATACTTTGTACTTAATAATAACAATTTCTTCTCGCCCCGTACGATGAAACGATCACAAATTCCAACAGTTATAAATTGACAAGGTCTGAATATTGACTTCCGATGCGATAGCACATAATACCAATGGACTAACCGGTTCACTCACTCTGCTAACAGATTATACTATTAGGTCTTTCAAAGTAGAATCATTAAACTTAGTAAGATTCAAGACATAAATCTGTCAGATTTGCTTTAGTAGCTGCTAATAGATAAGCTACCGCATATAATATGCGTGAATTATTCAACTTTTTGCTCCGACCTCTGCCGTGACTTTTTCGTTGCTAAAAGCTTCCAAGATATATATAGATTGAATAATATAGAGTTTATTGAAAAAAAATCAATTTCCGAAATTCCTCCAGCAGTAAAAGTAAGCCGAGCTTTTGATATCGCCCGTAGAAAACTGTAATCTATGAGTATTAAGGGGTTGCAAGGATTTCAGTCTACAAAGTTTCATATAAACTAGTTGCTCCAAAAGTTATGATCGACGCTGGTCCCAGTGAACTAATATTACTTTGGTACCCCGTAGGAATTTCATTACCGTATTAAAACAAACTACCTGTAACGCGTTTATGTAACCTTGGCTTTAGTTGGCATCGTTAATGAAACAACTTTGACGATCTCGAGCTTAAATTGAAGTGGCCGCAACAGGCGTTCTTTAATTTCTACGCGAAGCCATGGTATTTCAATATCGTCACCGCGTCGTAATCTGCCTCGTCGAATCGCAATTACCCCCGCGCGAACGAGTGCAGCAGGAAAAAGCAGCGGAGCCTGGGCCATCGTTCAAGTCGTAATTCGACACGCCGAGAACTAATCAGGGAGCGAGCGAGAGTGATTCTGGGTGCGACGTGTGGGGCGAACGAGAGAGCCAGAGAAAGCGCGCTGCGCTGGCGCAGTATCAACAAGTGGAGCGCGCACGTAACGATCCGTCAAACGGGCAGCAGGCGGCAGCGGCAGTCGAAGCCAGAGATACTCATCTGCCGACGACGACGAGTCGCGTTGGATTCTTCTCTAATTGGCGCGACCCTACGGACTCTTTTTTTTCTTTTTTTTCTTTTTTTTCTTTTTTTTCGTTTTCTCTCCCTCGCGGATAATGGAACGGCAGTGGCCAGTTTTTTAGCCTCATTGAAACGTAACTTTGACTGGTTCGCCGAGATTTGAGCTTTTAGTCTCTTTCTCTCTCAGCTTCAAAGGTTTTCATGCGAGTTGGGTCAGCGGTTTTGCTAAGTTGTTCTGTTGAAAGTGCCCGAGGCTTATGCATGGACTTTCCTCGCTTTTGAAGTTTCTTCCCTGCTGATTTTTCTCTTAATTGCTTGAATCTCGCTACTCGTGTTTCACCGAGCAAACATTTTCACCGAGTTAATTATGAAAGTACTAGACAAATATTCTTTTTTCAAATATTGATATCGAGATAACACTGCTGAAACAATGGTTAACAAATTATTTTAGTAAATTACTTCACAATTTTACTTTTTCATCGATAAGTGTTTAAATCATTAAAAATAATTTTAAGTCTTTCTCGGTAATGATAAATTAATACTTCAATGTCCTCATGCCAATATAGAAACTGATATTCTGTCATTACATTTTTATAGTGAAGTGAACATCAATGTACACATATTCACAGAATATTTGAAACATTAATGGAAGCCATGGTCCTTCGAAAATTCTCTGAAATATTTTAGAGTCTAAGCCATTACGCATAATTTTTTTCAGAGCATTAGCTTCTTTAGCTTCACCTGTATTAATAAAAATCTGTCAATTTAAGGTTCTGAATAGTGATTTACGGATTTGTCACTTATGTCCGCGCTGAGCTTCCCGGCCATTCCTCCGCTGTATGAGAAGAGCACGCGATCGACTTTTGAAGACGATTCAGATTATGGGATTCTCATTCACTTTTAACTTTTTCATCATCGAAGATTTCATGTTGCTTCAAAATAACTTATTCTAAATTACGAAAAAATATTTTATTTTGTATTAACAAAAGCCATTAAGCTGAATTAAGAGTTTCAAGATTTTAGGTTTATCGATGAAAGCTTACCTTCAAGTTTTATCAAAGAAATTTTGTATGTCTTATCAAGTGTGAGTTCTGTGACAAGGAAACCTTAACTTGAAGATATCATTATAAGTGATTTCGCAGCATCACTTAATGGAACAAAAGATGTGATACGTCTTTTAATTTCATTTCCTTGAGGATCAATGGGCAATTTATAGACTTTGATACTACAAACTTTTGCGTCTTTTTATAGAATATCTAAAATGTTGTTTTCGTTTATCAAAATCGTGTCTTGATTTTCTTCAAAATGAGCTTCGACACGTTAAAAGTTAATCGTAGACTCCGCAATCTGAAGTCGCAACATTTCATAACCATATACCAAGCGTAAACCTTACACTTTTTTTTATTGCTTGAATATACTATTTAGAATATAGTTTTATTCGTTGTGAATGAATGCCCACCTCTTTTGTCTACATTTTCATCAAGCACGTACCCGTGTAGATCAGGTTGGCTTTTGCTACCCGTAGTTGCAAGCAAAATGCTACATTTTCGAATGGATTTGCTATGGGACACATTATTCCTTTGTGAAAAGATTGTTGACGCCAAATGACTGAAATAGTGCGACAATCAAAAAGTGATGACTATAAAAACTGCTTTACTGTTTATATTATGTGCGTATCTATATTAATTGATACTAGATCGAATTGATTGTTATAAATCTAATGAATTTTGTTACTTATAATGAGGCTTAGGCTCAAGGTTTTATAAATGAGTTTGCTCTTGTGCAGCCGTTAGCAGCGGAAAAGCAAATTCAAATTTCATATCAAAAACCATAATTTGATCCGAGCAGCTATCCGATTGGCTTGAGTGTGACCAAAGTAATGTGAGGAATTGCGATAAACGCAAGCCGCAGCATTGCGCCGATTCCAATTAATTTGTAATGGATGCTAGCGTCTTTGTAAAAATTAGCCGACGAGAGAAGGAGCCGGCGAGCGGGCGAGCGGCGCAGGGGCCGATTGAAAATTTCGGGCTTAGCAGGTGGCGAGCCGCTATAAATCGCATTGTGCTGCGAGCGAGGGCCACCTGCGCAAATCAATATCCCGTCGTCGCATGCAAATTCCTCGAAGAGCGGAAGCAGTGGCGGAATGGGAGAGCCGGGCCAAACGAGCGCCATCTTGGGCTGCTTGGCGGGCTAATGCATCTGCATATTTCGCCGGGACAAAGTTTGGCCGCGGCCGCACGCGAGGGCAGAGCGCAGAGAGAGAGAGAGAGAGAGAGAGAGAGAGAGCTTATTTCGCGACGCGACTGGGGCAAGTTTTAAGCGCGAGAGCAGTTTGAATGTAGAGTCGAGAGGGAATTTGGGTTAATGTCGGGCGATTTCGCGCTCTGAATAGCCGCGCCGAAGTGGAATTGTGCCTCTTATCAACTAGTTTGTATTTTGCGCCGCACGCGACAGCCTTGCAAATTCAATCGCCTCTTTTGTTTTCCTCGCCTTCATCAATCCCTCGTAGCGCGTGTTCTTTGCACTTCAAAGTTATAAGCTATTGTCGATTGTTTTCTCCAGCGCTACGGCGTAATGCGATCCTTGGTAGCTCTCCAGAATTCTCGCCGAATGCTGCGCTTGAGAATGGACTGTTCGTTCTAATGGAGCACTCGTCGTCAATGCGACATTGTCGATGTGGCGATCTCGTTGCTCGGTTAAATTAAGCCATTCGGTGATCATTCGGAATGCGCCGCTCGGCGAAAAAGGAACATAAGTCTTGGTCGTCGCTTCCCTTCGACTCGTCAATTCATTTAAAATCTCAATCGTCGCGGCACCGAGGCCCCGGCAAACTTGTTGAAATACGCATAAAATCGATGACGATCATTCGGCGAAAATCCAGTCAATTAATCGTCGCATTGATCTGTCCGAAGACTGGACACGTGAATGAATTCCCGTTGTCGAACGAGAGTGGCGCACGGGATAATTCAGTTGGAATTGATCCGTCGACGGGCGAAAGTTTATCGACGAGAGAGGGCCGAGCGCGAATAATCGCACGCGGACAAAGAAGCCCGTGGCCTCTCGCAATGAATGGGATCTCGCTTGCAAGTAGAAGAAGAGGCAGGGGGGGAAAAACGAAGAAGGCGCAGCCGGTTGGGCAAGTTTTTGACCGTCTGCTTTCGGCGCTAACTGCCACCGCAGCTGCTGCTGCTGCTGCTGCTTCGCTGCAGTCCCACGCGACCCGATGCGATTCCCTCTCTCTCTCTCTCTCTCTCTCGGACTTTTGCATAGGTGCTCCGCTGCGCTTCATTCATGCTCAACCGCCTACGAGGTTATCAATTAGCGTCCCGCCGGCCGGCCACTCGTTAAGTGTTCAACTTGTTTCTCCTTTTTTAGTTTGCTTTACGCTGCATATTTTTACGACGTAGTCTGCTTTTGCTTTTTTAATTTCAGCGGGAACTGTTTGATTGTTGATAATTGGCGTATCGACATGGGAGAGACGATTGCCTGGTCAAGCTGCTGTCGGCACTCCTCTCTGCTACGCGAACAAGGTTTTCGGGAGGTCAATCGTAGTTCGTGGCTCGACGCATTTCCCCTGAATTTACGAAAAATCAGGCGCTTTTCATTTGCAGAACTGCCGTTTGCAACGGTTGTCGTAAATAAATTTTCACTGTATCGGGCACAAAGAGCGACAGAGAGAGAGAGAGAGAGAGAGAGGCGAAAAATCGCTGGTGCGCGCGAGCTAAACAAGGAAGAGAATTCACGAGCCACGGGGATCGAGCACGCTCATATCAGTTTCGAAACCAAGAGAAACTGGCTGGAACCTTTTGCTTCGCAAGTATAATGTGCCCCACAGTACTAGGAGCGCAGAACGGCGCAGAGAGCGCTGCGGCAGCACGTTCCGTATACCTTTGGTCTTCCAGCTTACGGCGTCTGATCGCAAACTCGCGGCTTCTTAACTCTTGCGTTTTCATGACGTTTTCCTTACGATTGTTTACCTCGGCAAGCACGCTTGATTCGTCGTTTATGGCATAACTGTTAAAAAATATTTAATATATTAGAGAAAACTGTGGGCAATCGGCGTGGCGACAGGCAGAAACGCGCCATGGGCGTTGCATTCGAAAACTCGTTTTTACGACGTTCTCAACGGCCAAAATTAATGTAGAAATATGCATGCTCACACGTTCACGTAGTAATTGTTTACTTGGAAGCTATTTTTATTTTGCCACGGAAGCGTAGTGTAGCAAGCGCTTTTACTGCAAGAATTTCGATTACTCAAGCAGGACGTGGACACGTAAAGCGTCGCGTTCGCAGCGAAAATAAAAAAAAAAAAAAAAAGAAAAACGAAAAAGCATCCTTGAAAATCCAATGTACCGACGGCAAGCTGGCGTGCACCGAGCGACGAGCCTCGTCGCGCAATTTTCAGAACAATTAACGGACGATTTTCACGAGCGAGCGGATTGTTTTCGCGCTTTGATCGCAAACAAAGCGCACGTTGCCAGAAGAGTCGATCAACTTCCAGCAGCCAGTGTTGCGAGATATTAACATCTACTTGCTGATTCATACGAGTGAAGAACTCTCAGGCGCGTAAGTGCCTCAACAGCGCTCAACACACGGACCCTCCAGCCAATTTCACTTTGGCCGCCGTAAACATGGCAGGAATAAAATCTTTTACGGCGTCGCGATCGTTTATTTCAAGAGTTCCGTTTCACTCCGCAATGAAAGTCGCGTAATTGGTATGCTGCAGTGGCTTGACTCTCTTACCACATGGCATATATATTTAAACAAACTTTTCAAGCGACTTTTATCAAAAGCGATCGAATAATATGTAATCTGCGACGAGTAGGAAGGGTCTCGACTGCGCGCAAACTAGCGTCGTCGGACGAAAGCTTTCTTCGGTGGATTCAGCACGTGGAAATCTATACCGTACATGGCTTGTCGACCGACCTCTTCGCGAAAACCGGTAAGTGGTAACAAGCGGCTTGGTCAGACACAGGCATGGTTTTGCGATGTTATTCGTAGAGACGCCTAATTAGAGCGAGAGCTCGTCGATTACTCGACGTCGCAGTGACTCGTGAATAGCAACATTGTAACGAAACGTCGACAGCGTGGCAAAAGTAGCTTGCACAAGCCAGCGGAGGAGCGACGCAGCGATCAGAGTCCTCGCAAGGCTGAAAGCAGTGGCGTCGGGCTTCGATCGCGCGTCGCAATAAGCTGTGCCCTCCCTCCCCTCTTGCGCCTCGTCGCGGAGAGCAGCTCTTTTACTCTCTCGGTGCATGCACTTAAAGCAGACACACGAACACCGAGCACGCGCGCGCACACAACCACGGCCGCTAACAGTCTCGTCGCGCCACCAGCTCGACTTGCTATCAACCTAATCTCGGCTGAATCCTCTCCTCGCTTCTTCCGTACATGGCAAACGGCGACGACGCGCGCGCGCAAAAGAAACGCGAGATAGCTAGCAGCACTTGTTCGGTCCGACCGCCGGCGTAGTCGCGCAGCGTCATGGGCGGCGTCCCGCGCCTCGCGCTGGAGGGGACTCGGCTGCGCCGCGTCGAAAGAGCTCTCGAGCGCTCGTGCGCTCCTAGTCTCATGGGCAGCCGGACGCAGACGTGCAAGATGGCGCGCTCCCGCTGGAAGCGACACGGGCGCAGAGACGCCGCGCGGCAGCCAGGCAGGCAGCGACCCACTCGAGTACCACGTGGCTTCTACCACCCAACATTGATTGATCGAGAGATGCGGACGCGGTTGGCGATCTGCTCGTCCTCTCTTTTTGCGGCTCGCTTTTCGCTGCGGGGAACGCGCGCGCGCGCGCGCGCGATTGATGAGGCCATTTTCGAGGGGCGATTTTTTTTTTTAACTAGATGACTTTGTGTTCCCCGTTGATGGAAATGATGATAGGGATTTTTTTTCTCTATTACGAATGCGCAGCAATTTGCAGATACGTCATTACACGCTATCGTTAGTTATAAGATGATGCGAATTGCCATGTCAGTGGATTTAGTATGCGATGAATTTTTCGGCTGTAAAATTATTATTCATGCGCCGCTCACTTGGGCTTACAATGTATTCTTAGAGCGCGCTACAGGTGTAAGCGTCCGCGAGATTTACGGAGCACTTACGCCAAGCATTAAGAGCATATCGACGTGATTATCGAGCCCATTTATCAACGTATATTCTTTCAGGGCGATGATCGATCATACCAGCCAAATAATTAAATATTAAATTTAAAATGATCGTACTCATTTTGCTTGCTTTGAGAAAATGAAAATCCACAGAACGAACAGCGACGTATATCTAAGAACTTCATTTCTTCGAGAAAATTGTATATCAATGCAAAATGTTTCGATATCGAGTGAATACATTTCATTTTTTATTTTAATAAATCAAGTTATTTAAAAAATACGGTTAAAGGATCCTTGCGAACTAACGGTTAGGAATCATATTTCGCGAAGTATTTACACGTACGCACGGAAATGCTCAACAAACTTTGGGTAGATAAAGTTGTTAAACAGCATATTCAACGACGATGTGTTCGTTTGATTTCGTCGTGCAAATACGGCACCGCCAATGGGAAATGCAAATTAGCAGTTGCAACGTTAAAAGAAGGTTTTCGACCCGAGCGAGCAGTCCACGGAATGCAGGTGCAGCGCACGCTCGTCCAAGCCGCGGCTCGACAGTCCGAACGAAGCTCTCGATTTGGACGGCGCTGGGATTGGCGTGCACTGTCGGGGACGAAAAAAGGAAGCACCGAAATTATTTTTCCCGTTGACGAGGTGGTAGCCTCTGAAAGGGGGGGTCTCTTCTCTTTCGCTCCCGCGGCGCGAGTAAAGGAGGCATGGCGCGCGACAACTCGCAAAGCTTTCAAACGCGGACGTTTTGGCCTTTGATCTTTGTCGGTCGCGCGCTTTTCGGTCGGCGGCCAGCAGCGGCAGAAGCGCGTTTCGTCGGCGCCGCGGGAGTCCCTCCTTGCCGTTGCTTCCGGTTGATCTTGCGTCGCGTACGAAATTACCAGCGCGCAGCCTGGAGAACTCGTCGGAAAAACAGGCGCTTTGCTCGCCTCGGCTTCACTTCCGAGAGGGGGACATTTGCGGCCGGTGAATGATCCGTGTAATCGTGCGGGCCAAGTCCTTTGAGCACGTGTCGCGGGCGTCTCGCAGTGCGCGCGTTCCAGAAACTGGTCTGTTTGCACGCTCGCGAGCAGGGCTGCCCCTAACGCTGTTCGGGCAGGCGCCGAATCGGACAGCCGCCGTCGCCGCCGTCGCCGCCGTCGCCGCCGCCGCCGCGATCTACTTTATCCCCGTATCGTGCGTCTGCCGCGACGACGCGAAAGAGAAAAGTCCTCGCGCGTTTCGTTGAGTTGGTTTGGAAATCGATAGGAATGAGAGCGCAAGTCGGCTGCATTGCTTCGTAAAGCTGCAATCGCAGCTGTCATTAGCCGCGCGAAAACGCCTGCTCTCTCGCTGCGCCCGCCTCGCGATACGCGCCATCTTCCAGCAAGCTCGCGAAAGCTCGAGGAGAGCCGGCGCCGAGCTTGCGGATCGAGTGTCCTGCGCGGGTGATGTTATCGGCGCGACCCTCGCGCTGCTGGCTTGCGCGTTGCGTCGTCCCGTGCGATGGGGGCTCTGCCACCTGCTATTCCGAGCGCTCTGCAGCAGTTTTTCCAGCTGTTTTTTCTTTGGCTAATTGCGCTTTTCAAAGCTCTCGCGGTTGAGCAGTCAGCGGCTTCTCTGTTTTCCATTGACGTAGAGGCAACCTTGCGTCTGCACGTTTCTACGAATGACAGCGCGTGCCGTTGTTTGCTTAAGCAATGTGTGCACGTATTCGTGGAAACATTTTTCAATAAGAAAATAAGTAGCGCTGTATAGCACAAGCCTTTGTAGGTTTAAACTGAGCCCACTGCCTGATATTTCCTGGAATGAAAATATTGACGCTGCATATCAAAATATAATTTGCGCAAGACTAATTACTTTACTCTCTGCTTCTTTTCAAATGTCAAATTTTGCAATTGCCGCAACTATGTTCACGGACAAATCGGTTTGTCTTCTATTCTTGAAAAACATTGATATATTATTATACATAATGTATACCGCCAAACTATGAAACTCGCGAGACACGCAACAAACATTCAAATTCACTCCCTGCGAAGTTTGCTGTGACAATTCAAATTCGAAAACCAATAGTTAAGGAGATTAAGCGAGCAACGAAATAAAGTGGTGGGGAAAACCGTAATTGACTTCACGTGGTGTGCTTGTACCGGGAGAGGGAGAAAAAAAAAGACGAAGAGAAAGAGAGAGAGAGAGACCGGTATATCAGAAAATCAGAAACATTGGGTGTGCGTGACGCATATGAAATGAGACAGCTGCTTTGACTGACTATATATCGTTGCACGGCTCCCGGAAGCCCAATGTGTCGTTAGGTGCGCACTGATGAGTCTACGCTTCCGCTTTCGTGCTTTACTCTCTCTGCCTCTATTCGACGCATACATTGCTTGGCTTTCTTATTTTTTTTTGTTTACGGGCTGCGAAGACAACTACGTGCGCTTTAGATCGAAAAGATAGAATATCGACGACAACTGTAATGTCGTTCTGTGCGGGAGTTTTTTCGCCTATTGTGCCATGATCGATTTACCGCCCATCTTACTGCTAGATAGTTGTTTCAAAGTAAACGATGAAACCAAGTGAATTATTTGTTATCGATGGAAAAGTAGCGATATTCATCGCTCAATAAGATCTGACCGCAAGCGCGAAACGGCGCTCGTGCATCTTCGCGCTCTGTTCTCCGGCAGTGGCGTGTCCTTCATCCGTTGTGCGTTGTCCACCACTTTGTATAGGTTGTGTGGGTATGCTTATATGCGCGACGACGTCAACAGCAGCAGCAGCAGCAGCAGCAGCAGCAGAGCGGATCGATCTGGCCCAGTGAGCCTCAAAGGAAACACGCGCTGCTCTTCTCTCCGCGTGCGCCCGTAAACGTGATTGCGTGTGCATACGTGCGCCGCTGTACGCCGTCTAGCACGTGCGAGCGTGCCGATGCCGCGCGTGTTTGCGCGGCAAATTCGAACTCGGTTCGATTGCCCTCCGTCTCTTGTAATGTGTTTGCGCTTACCTCGGCATCTCTATAATTTAGCGAGCTGCCGCGGAGTACGATGTTTGTCGACTTGCAGCTAGTTCCAAGCTTATTTCGCACACACGCGCGCGAGCAAATGGAATGCACCGCCTGCGAGTTCTCGATGCGAGACAGCGAATACCATATGGAACGTCGCGTTGACCGAAACGAGCTTTCACTAGGACGAGCGCAATAAAGGAATTGGCTTTTATCTCCTCTCGCGTGGAATTGAATTACGACGGCTCGCGTGCAGCGTACACGCACTTCACCCAGTTTCGCCGAGCGTAATTGCTGTTGTTGTGCATTCAATCAAGCGGCCGCGCAAGTTGGTCGTAACTTTGTCGGCGCGGCGGCTCAAAGTTGGGAAGAGCGTGGGAGAGAGAGAGAGAGGCGCCGAGAGAACGGGAGGTTAGGTCGGATGCGGGCGCGCTTGCGTCGGCTCCGCAATGTTTTTATCGAACGCGCGCGTCGACGCCGCTACGCGTTGGAAGCAGGCAATTCGTCTGCGAGGATTTTAGTCGGCTCTTGCAACGGGCACCGACCGCCTGCTTTCACGCCAGCGCATTATTCGCTCAATGAAGTCGCGAGCCACGTGACGCGTCGGCTCGCCAGCAGCCGCGGTGAGAAAGCTTGGCAGAGTGCACGCCGAGCTTGCGAGGACGCGAAACAGCTGCCGCTTCGAGCTTTGTTTACGCGACGCTGAAGGGTGAGTTGCCAAGAGTCGCCCGCACCATTCTCCCGTGCGATTGATCGTGTACCGGCGTCGACGCTTCGGCTCTATTTTACCAGCGCGGCTTCAAAGTCCGTTCGTTCGGTCTCGATTGTCCAAACAATCGAATGCCAATTTGTAGGTGCGCGCGAATTAGATTAAACTTGACGGTCGAGCGAGGCGGGAGTTGGCTCGGCGACGTGAATTCTCGCAGACGTACGGTCTAAATTGTGTAGCAAGCGCGAGCGAATTAGGTCAAAGCGTATGCGAGAGGCGCTCGGTCCCCCCTTTTTCTTTTCTCCGCTCAGGTTTATTTCTGTCCGAGGATCGATCCCTTAATGCTCACGTGTCGGAGGCACTGCTCGCACGCGCGCGGGCTATTTCCAGACTTTTCCTTACCCTCCCGTCCTTGTCGTCGCTGCTCAATTTAACAAAAGAGCGAGGCGCAAGCGGCCACGCGATCAGCATTTATTAATCGGAGCGAATCTCGAGGGGGAGGTGCACGGATTCTGCGCCAAGACCAGATAATGTATATATACAGGCGCGCACACACACCCACCCCACGGGGTGAAGTCTTTCGGAGTGCCTTAACCTCTGCGCGTGCTGTGCGGAATTGGTTTACTCAGGCTTTACGAGGGTTGCTACATTATTCAGCTTTCTTTTTGTCGTGCGTGAGTAAGCCAAGTTTTTCGCTGGATTGGCGTTGCTCTGTAGGCCTACATCGTGACTTTTAGCACCGTAGAAATCAGGTAACATTGTACCGTTTGCTTGATCAAATAACGCGAGATCAAACGTAGAGTACCGCGACGCCCTTTCATTAACGTGAAAAACCATGCCAGGAAAGCTGCATGGCCATCAAGTCCTTCGGATATGTATAGATCGCGATGGAATGGATATCGTTGAGTGCGTTTCTTGAAAGCTTTTACACATCTTCTTTATGCTTTCATAGCTTCTGAACGAGATACCCATACGGTATTGCTTTTTACATTTCTCGAGAAAATGCAACGTGGAAGAAGCGGAAAATGCATGCGACATTGTCTACATGATCGAGCTAATGCAAATGATTATATCAATACTGGAGCTGATATATATCAAGACAATTTTATGATCCAAGCTATTGTAAAAGGGAAAAAGTTACGTTCCTATAATCATAAATATTTCTTGTCGATATGATAATAACAAAGAGGCGAGAAAAAACTTTATGTACAAAAATCAAAAGAAAAACCCGGAGATCGATCAGTGCAACTCGAATCACTTTCACTGTCCCGCGTAAGAACACACGGGAAAAACTTACGTAAGCTGTTATACCTGTTGATTATTAAGGCAATTGCGTAAGCTAGCGCGCGAACGGAAGAAAAAAAAACTGCCCCGGGTGAGGATCGAACTCACGACCTTAAGATTAGCTGCCTACTGCGCTATCGAGGCCAATGAATTCCGAAAAACCAACGTACTATTTGCAGCCGAGTTGTTTACTTTTAGACTTTCCGACCGCAAATTGCAAAACGGAAAGCAAACTAAAGCGTCGAACCAACTGTTGATCCGTTGAATGGTGTTTTCGCTCGTGAAAGATCTCAAACAATCATAATCAATCAGTAGGATTACAGCAGCGACTCGCTATTTTGAAATGAATAAAAACAACAGCATTATAACTGAGTTGGTATCGCTAGGAAGAGCTTAATTAAGAGCAAAAATGAAATGCTCGCTATCACGGGCAGAAAGGAAACCCAGAGCGCTATCGCGCGGCCTATCGGGCAGAGCTCGAGGCGGGCGCTTCTTGCGTCATTGCCAATTAAAAATCAACGAGCGTGCGGCACACGTGTCCGAAAAGTCGCTTGCAGGCACAATGGGCATAGTGTATAATGCAGGTATAGGGGGAGATGCTGAGCCGGCGATAAAAGGCCTCGCGACCTTCCCCAATGGGCGCGCGTGTGTGGGCGGGTGGCGCGCACACACACGCGCGCGCGCGCACACAATCCAATCCGGTGGGTGGGCCGATCAACGATCTTATATTGCTATTGTGCCGGGGAAAGGAGCGATGCGCGTGACATGTGTGGCGACGCGGAACAAATTGATTCGATGTGACAACGCCGCCAAAGGGATCTTCCTTACCGACGCTTCGATTTTTCCCGAGGTAAAGGCTGCTCGTCCACCCGAGTTCCGGTCACCGTGTCGTTTTCCAGCGTGCTTCATCTTTTGCCATCGACATTGCTCGACGTCGCGAAATCCTTCCGGCAGCCGAATCGCAATCCGCGCCGCTCGTAACGCGTGAATCGAATCTCAAACTGTGAATCCGAATGGCAATCTTTCATTGACAACGGCACGCTAAGCGTCGATCTAACGAGCTCTCACGACACGGGCTCGCGTCGATGAATATTGGCGCAGCGGTTCGGCTTCGCGAACAAACCGACGCGCTGTCAGTGCGCCGCAATTGAGCGTGCGCGCGCGAGAGATGTGCAACGCGCGAAGGACGCAAGAGAAAGATGACGAGACGCGCAAACAGCGACTATTTGCAGCGAACAAAGTGGCAGCAGAGCGAATGAAAGATGGACGGGCAGAGAGCGAGAAGGAGAGAGTGATCCGATCGAAAGACAAATGGAAGCGACCAGATTTGCCAAAGCTTTCTATATCTCCTTCTCTGCGATTCGCTTCGGTCTCCTTCTATTTGCCTTCAGACGGAGATGAAGATACGGAGCCGCGCGCGGCGAACGTAGCTATGGCGGTCTTTTTCGGCCTTTGGTCTTCCGACGCGATAAATTGCCGGCTCTCTCTCTCTCTCTCTCTCTCTCTCTCGACCCGAGAACGAGCGTTCACATGTGCAGCAGATTGCGACTCAATGGGAATAGCCATTGATTACGTGTGCGATGCTCGTTCGCTCGCCTGCGTTTTAATATTGGGATGGAAGTAGCAGGGGATGAAAGAGGTTTATTGCGGCGAAAACAAAAGTGCCGATGACAGCGTTCGCTATTGTCTGTTTTTCTTTACACGAGTCGCTATATCAATTACTCTCGCGGGCTTTTAATGGTTTTGCATAAAGAAAACGTGCCAGGAGAGGCTGCGCAGTTATAGAATTCAATACGAGCGCTGTAGTTCAATATTCTGCTCATAGTCGTAAAAACCCATTTGGGAAATGAAATAAAAAAAAATAGATTAAAAAATGGAGAGATGCAGTCTTTTACTGCGCTAAAGGCGACATTGTTAACTGCATATCAGTGTCAAGCTGTTGGACATGTTTGAAAATTTGCATTCGGATAAAAATTGTAATTTTAACAAAATTAAACTGGCTGAACGCTCGATGTCAATGCAAACGCCGGTCGATCAAATCTAACGTTTGTTTTGGCAATCGACTGATCTACCGCCTTATACGTACAAGAAATACACGAAAAAACCGTCCTGTACAACGGCGCAATGCGTTTTCAGCGAAGGTAATGAATATAAGCGGCGAGTTCGGGCGTGCCACTCGACGCGAATCCTCGCAGGAAACCTCGAAACTAAAAGGCGTCGGTAAGTCGAGTTCTCAAGTGCATATGGGGCTTGAGCGCGCGCGTACACGCATGACGCATCGTTAAAGGGTCTCCTCTCGCTCGCTGATGGGGCTTCCTTTTTTCAATTATAAAAGCTGGCGCGTTTTCTCGGCTCTGCTCCCCAAGACTTTAACGACTGTGCCCGGGCGCGTTCAGTAGCCGCGCGTCAAGGTGCTCGCCGACGGCACGTGCGAAGCGCTTTGGCTATTTTGGTTTGCCGTTCGACGGGCCCCTCTCTCGCGTACTCGCTGCCGACGGTTCTAAAAGTGTCCTTTCGAATTGCAGGAAGCCAGCCAGAGCAGGGTAATCAATTGGAACAGCCACGCATCGCCACAGACGTGACTTATTGGTAAAGGTGGAGAATGAGGGGCGGTGGTGGCGACAGCCCCAGCATGGTCAGCATGCCCGCCTCCACGTCGTTCAACGTGAGTGCGCAAAGAACGTTAAGCATTGAAAAGCGCGCAGTGGGCTCGTGGCATTACTTGCGCGCGCGGGATTCGCCGACTCGGTGAATATGCACGCTCTTAACGCGCGAAGCGTAATAACAAGAGGATTTTATTATCGTTACAAGGCTAATCGAGAATAAGGCGCCAGGGTTTCTGGCGGACATTTTAATATTTGCTTCGCGGACTTCGATGTACGTGGTTTTAAAAATTCAGCTCGCTTTATCAAAGACTTGATCGTGCTTTGCGCGCGCGTGTATAACCTTGTGATATTCTTACTTGCAAGGTAAGTATTGTTAGCCAAGCCGAATTTGTGCACGATAATTGTGCGATGGACGTTTTCAACAAAGTATTATCCTCTGTGACTTGAAGTTTCTGCGTACGCAGCAATTGGTCAAAGTTGAAGATCAAACGTTATATTTTTTATGCCGCTAATTAACTAATTATTTGCTATTCAAAGTAATCCTCGAAATTATTACGTAAAGTGTCAGTATCGTTCCTGTACGATCGGCCAGAGAACGCCGAAATCACCGAAAAAGTTTGGAATTTAGGCGATCGCAAAGTCCGTAAGTTCAATTTCGCGGCACGTGTACCGTGAACATTTTTGATTCGCTTATAAACGTGTAGATTTTTAGCGATTGGATGACCGCTCGTCGTATTATTCTTGAAAGCAATTGCATACTATTTTTTACCGGGAAAACGAAATAAAAGTGGAAGGACACATTTGAATCAAACCCAATTAAAACAAATTGCAAATGGTTCGTTGAAGGCTTGTTCCGCGAAACCAATAACCAGAGTATCGTGCAGTCGATAGAAATGAATTACGTTGGAAAGGCACTAAAATTTGAGAGTGCCTCTTCGCACCATTCGACTGCGTTTATCAAAAGTTAGTCCGCGGTATGTTGAAACAACGAACAGTCCTCGGCCAAACGAAGAGTCAGCGAAGCGCGCCGGCAAAACCGATCGAAATATCGCGGAATGATTCGCTGGTCGTCGGAGGAGTGAAATGCACTCATCGGTGCGCATTCGTGGTAGTTCGGCCGCAGCTCCACCTCGCGGAAAGGCGTAACGAGCTCGCTCGCGCCGGCCGCACATTAGCGCGCGAGCTCGATCGCCGAAAACGGGCTCGCGGGTCCAGGCGGCGCGACTGCGATCCTGAAATTGGCCGCTGACCCGCGATTGCTGCCGGCGAGCGATCAGCGGTGCTGCAAGGCAGCGGCAGCAGCAGCAGCGGCAGCAGCAGCGGCAGCTGGCCGGGCGCGGGGCGCGCGCGTAATTCTTTTGTCGATACGCCACGTAATTGGCCCCGACGAGGGTCGCGCGCGCGAGAGAGACGAAGGTGGGGCCCCCGCGCGACCCTCGCTCGGCGCACCGGTGGGACGGGGCGGTCTGCCGGCGGTGAAATCGTAATGGAGGGCGCCGAGCCGCGCCGCGCGGAATTAGCCGCAGCGAGGGTTAAACTCCGCCGCTCGCGCGGTCGCGCTTGGGTTCTCGCAATGGGAGGAGGAATCGCCGAGCCCGTACGCGCCGGCAAGTTGGCTCGACCCTGGTACAGGCGCAATGCCCGCGCGCCCGCCTTGGGTCCGCGCGGCACGAATGGGCGCGATAATTCGACGGCGCGGCAGCGAATCGCTCGGCGACGAAGTTTATCGTCGGCGTGCTGCAGTTTGCAGCGAATGTATTCCGATCGCCAACGCTGCACGAAACGTTGGAGCTTCGTTGTTTGCTTTAGCGACGCAAGTGTTGCTCCGTGACGTCGCGTCCAAGTCGCATCTGATCAAATTGATGTGTTCGCAGCTAATGCCAGGCGACGACAGCTTCAGCGACGACGTGTTCGAGGATCCCGACGACAGGAATGCTGTCTCGACGTCGACTTTGACGTACATTCCGCCGGTAGCCGCTCCGCCGCAAGTCGGTTTGTACTCGCAACGGAATCTGGAGAGACTCGGCGAGGCGGCGATCATGGCATCGCCCTCGCCTACGGGCTATCGCGATTACGTGCCGCCAGCCGAGGTGATCGACGCTTACGGACCGCAGGCTCACGCACAGGAGGACCGGGCAAAGTTGGTCGACGCTGTGTGGAGCAGTTTTAGAAAGGCTTATGATAACCCCGACAACTTCGTGCACAAGGTTAGATAAGAATTTAACTCTAGCGATTTTTTTTCGAATAGAAAGCACGCTAATAATCGTAAGTTCGTTGGGGCGGGAAAGTTCGATAACGAATAACTCAATTTTAAGTGACGTTGGAACGGAGCTGCCGAGCTCTTCTGCAATCTGCATCCAAATATCAGACGGTCGTACCATTTTTTTCGCGCAAGAAAAAAAAAAATAACGGACGGTTGATCACGTGAGCTTCGGATTTAAAAACTTGGAATATTTATTTGAGCCCCGCTTACGCGACATTTCAGCCCAGCGTTTCATATAAGACAAAATCACGAAGCGTCGAAGTACATACGTCTCGGGAGCCGGGAATGCCTTTGCGAACGGAATAAGCGTTGGCATCGCGGAGCACGCGCGACACAGGCAACAGGCGGCCTTGATAAAATGGAGCTTATCCGCAGTGGCATCTCTCGTCAGAGACGCCAGGCGCGCGAGAGCCGCCCTCGCGATGCCAAACCGAGCGTCGCAAGTAATCGGTCGCGCGACGAAGGAGAAGCGGCGAGAAATCCGCGAAACGAGTCCACGAGATGTAACTCATTCAAGGTGAACTCCCTCGGCCTGCCGCTGCGAGGGAAACGAGCGGAATAATGATCGACAATGTCTGCGCTTGCCGAGAGTGGCATTTAGCCACCGCGCTTACGGCGATTCTTCCTTCGTCTTTTTTCGCCTCTTCTTCTCCCCTCCTTCCGTCCATCCTTGCCGCCACTCATTGGATTCTCGGACGTACTCCGCGAGTTTCTGCCGCGCCGCCAGTGGGCCGCGCGCTCCTTCGTGGGCTTCAATTAACAAATATCACTGCTGATGGCTCGCCGGCATTTATTCTCATGAGGTTGCAAGACTGTGCTCTCGTGATACGTGGAGGGGAAGGGGAAGCCGTAAGGAGATGAGTCAATGTTTTAAGAGCACGCAAGAGGTTTTAGCTCATTAAAATCGGAATTTTTCATGCCTTGCGCGAAACGCCGACGCGACATTAACGGCGAATGCTTGCATGGAGTTGTCAGCTGGTGGCGCGCACGTTCGGAATAAATAACTGCGATCGCGCGTACATCCGCATTAAGAGAGGCGGCTCTGGAAGAGACCCGAGAAAAATTTGTCGTGCCTCATCAATAATCCATTTTACTCTCTCTCTCTCTCTCTGTCGCTCTCGCTTCGGCGAATTGCGCCCGCTCACTCGGAGAAACCTAACGAAAGAGAGAGAGAGAGAGAGAGCAGATCGGTTATCTCTTCTGCGAGAGTGAGAGAGAAGCGGCAAACCCAAGTGAAACCGGTAGGGGGTCCCTCCTATCATCCACGGCGTAGCCGGTTTTTGCATCGTCCGTGCACACGCGTAGCCGCCACCACAGCGCATTGCCAAGTGAGACTGCCTATCTCGAATCTAGTTAGCTCACTCGTGCGAAGAGCTCTCAGCCTGCCGCGTCGCGCGGCCTCGTCTTCGCTTGCAACCCGAGCCTTCCACCTGCAGGTTTTTGCCGCGCTGGCCTCACCGAGTGACTTTGGACACAGGCATACTTCGAGCATTCGACTTTGACGACTTCGTACGCGCTTACAGAGATGTTTCACGATGGATCGGAAGTAGAATATAACACTCTCGCTACACCGAGCGACCCGCGAATTAAGTCAACTTGTCCGCGCGACCTAATCATCCTAATTTGGAGTCGAGCAAAAGAATGCGGGCCGAGCCAAGTCTGCGAGGACTAGTCGTTGCGAGCGGAATGCGATTAAGCGGTCAACATCGCCGACCTGCGCGGCCTTAAATATACGCGCGCATCTCTCTAGCTGCGCGCGTTTCTGTGCATACCAATTGTGTCTACAGCGTGCGCGCGCTTCAGCCTTGTGCGATGATGCCAAACTATCGCAGCTCTGCTGGAAAGAAAGAAAGGAAACGAACAACGCTTGTACAAATTTTAATTCTGATAGAGACAATTATGGCTCATTCGACAAATATTTTTTATTGAGACAGACGATTAAGTTGTATTACAATGGTAGAGTAATTTTTAAAAATGAATCTGTTCAGACTTCTGTAGAGCACACATACTTTACACGTTATATTTGTTAAACTTACAGTTAACATTTCTATAACATTCTAAACATTTCTTTTATAAGATTTTTATTCTCGCATAAAGCATCGAAATTCGATGATTCTTTTATGGCATCAATATTCATTTTTACAATTTTTATTGCCTCGTGTTTCAAACGTTTTAAATTGTACTTTTCAGCAAGTAATAAACGTTCTATTACGTTACTTACAGTTAAAGTACTACTCAAAATAAATTGACTTGATTCCAGCAATTCTTTTACATCATATTTATCTGCCAATATGGAGATTGCAGTCACGGAATTAATATCGATACTCTCAATATTTTGAAGACCATACAATAAATCAAGAAATATTTTAAAATTGTCTATTGTAACATCGTTATCTTCAGTTAAATCAATTATACGTTCTTTGTTTTCTTTAAAACTTTCGTGCTGAAACATTGTTGCAAAGTAAGAGCTTGCTGAAGCTAGAATTAAAGAGTGTACTTTAATTTTTTCATTGTCAATTATAAAAGTAATGATATTGTGTAGTGATTTTTCATTTTTATTCATTCTGTTATAGTCATTCGAAAATAATTCCTGGAATTTGTTTTTATTGCAATAATACACATTATCACGTATATGCTCTAACCATGATATCTCAACATAAAATACCAGATATTCATCGGTTCCGGACAACAATTCGTTATCAACCGTGAAATCATAAAACTGTTCTGGCGATGTAAATTTCATTCCTATTAATTCTAATTTACGTTTTTTGCCATCATTTTTTAAAACAAAAGAATTTACAATAAAATATTCCCTTATGTTGGCAGTGAATCTCATCATCATTACATTTGATCGTATGAATTCCAAATAACATTTTGTATGGTTTACGTTGAATGGCTCAGAAAGCATACGTTGATTGTTAGTCTCCGCCTTTTTCCACCATCCATCCACCGTCCATCGAATGTTGAATTGATGTGTTTTTATATCATTATATACGTCAATCATAGGAAACTGCATTCTTATAATCTGAATGATCTATAACGTGTAACACAATTTAATAAGAAGTTAATAAAAAAAGGACGAATATTTTCAATTTTATAAAATTACTTCGAACTTGAAATTTCTAATATGGTAGCTGAATGCTTACAATATTACTGAACATTTATTCGGTTATTTTATTAAAGTACTGTATAATAGAAGTTATATTCTAATTTTACGTTCTGGGAGAGCACAATTTTTATTCTAGAACTTCTATCATATTTGTGAATGTGGTTTGAGAAAACGAAAAACTAAATTTTCTGTTTAACATTTTAGACAATACTTCTTGGCGACAGCGGAGTAGGGAAAACGTCGCTACTCGTACAGTTCGATCAAAAGAAGTTTCAGCACGGCAACTTCGCAGCGACCGTTGGAATAGGTTTCACGGTAAGACTTGCAGAACAGTTTAATTTTCTTGAACACACATTGTGCTACACCAACTAGAATTCTTTCGAGGATTTTCATCCAATTATAAAATTAAAATTTCAAAGATTATTTATTGCAACCGACTAGTCAATCGTATGTAATAAATCAGAGTAGTCCATCTCCCTTAAGCATCATCTATATATATATAAAATATAATTTGCGGAAGCAAATCAATGAATTTCATGAAGTCTTATGGTAACAAGCTGGCTGTTGCACTGGCATAAGTTTTGTAATGGAGAAGCGATTTGAAACTCGAAAAGGTTATCTCGCGACCGTCCATGCAATATTTAAAAGGGAGTAGATAATACTACTGGTAATAGTACATTGGGCGTGTACACTAATCGCGCGCGAAACAAACGTCCGAATGAGGATCGGTGACAGGTCGAAGCACAGAGACACTCGCTTAATCGAAAGCTACTTTATTTACAACGCACATCTACTTAGAAATGCGCCCATTGACGTCACTACGCCGCGAACGCACAGCGCACGCGAAAAGGGTTACCGGCTATCCTGCACGGCAACCTTCCCCCAGAATTACACGAACGCGACCAATGACTACGACCACGGGAGTGACCGGCACAATTGCACGGCCATACACACTTAAACACGACGCCCGAATATGCGAGAGAGAGAGAGAACACACGGCACCGGCCGTCCGCGCCTCCACCACCACTGCTGGCTGTTGCCTCTCCTCTCCGTTAAGCTTACGCTTCTTTGACTTATGAATCAGAATTCATCTCCTATCTATAAACGAACTTTTACGATGGGTGAATTTAATGAAAAAGGCAAAGGGAAAGGTTCTACGTATCAAAGTCGAACAAAGCGATGACTTGTCTCGAGTTCGGAAAGACAATACCGAGTCCTGGCATTGAATACTTGAAACTTGAAGTTAACGTAGGATACAGTTCGATTGTCCAGTGAAACGGTCTATAAATCAGGGAAGCCCATCTTCGGCAGCTCGAGCAGCTACTGGTATATGAACACACAGTAAACGTCAAGCACGAACATAAACATCGGAGCGACGACGGCGCTGTGTAAATTCTCGCGGTACAAGGAGTCGACGACGACTATCGAGAGTCGAGGGCGCATCGCCGCGTCATCCCCTTTTTCGGATATACTGCAGCGCGACAAGCCGCGGCGACGAGAGCCTACCGCTCAATGAATATTTATAGGGATTTCCGCGAGAAGGGGAGACTTAAATTTAATTTATGGCTCCATCTCCGATTTGTACAGCCGTGTAAAAAGTTATTCCCGTATTTCCTCCAGGCAATGTGTGTGTATGTATATATATATATATATATACCCAGCGCGCAAATGGGGAAAAACGTCGACGCAAAAAGTGACATTGCAATTACAAGCGGATTTATAAGGGTCGAATGACGGGCATTAGAATTCGCGTTCAATTCTTGTTACATGCAACAATTTATTTGGCGTCGACCTGGTTGCACAAATGAAAATTGGCATTCACTGCCGGAGAGTTGCGCGCTTGCAGTCTGCACTTTGTAACAACGAGATAACAATGTCCGACGGCCGGAAAGTTAAAAATTTTATTTGTTGCTGCTTGTGCTGAGTTGCTCGTTGCGCGCTCAACAAGTTGCTCTCGTTTGCTCATATATAGACCAGCGCGCGCCAGAGACGCACTTGAAAGCGAGAATCAGTATAGAGTGAGCAACGCGCCATCTTGGCGATGTTTCATCCGCTCCTCAGCATCTCTCGCACCGCGCTTCAACCTTCGAAGTAACATGTATATAGGTGAAAGCAACCTGATTTGACTAATGCTTCCTCATTGAAGTTTGCGAGAAAGTTTAATAAGTTTCAAATTGTTTATACACTTCGGCAGGTTTTCTATTTATTTTTTACAGTAGTTTCTGATTTTTAAATTTCAAAGTAAAACGAATACGGAGGAGAGTGAAAAAATTCCTCTCAACATTGGTCGATTAATTCCGTTAAAATGAAAATAAAGCAATTATACTCTGTGTTAGAAAAGTATTTGATAGAACGGAAAAAAATTCATTGCATCCCCTGTTACGTTTCGTTGGAGGGAAATTGGTCAACAATACCGAATATGAATTTCATCGCCCGATGCAAATTAAAAAAAAAAAAAGAAAAGATTTTGTGGTCAGCGAAAAAAAGAAAAAAGTTTTTGAATAAAAATCCGGTGTAGTGAAAATGCCCCTTTGTTTCGCTCGAAATATTTTTGAAAACGCGTACACAGCAGTAGAAATACACTTTGAACTTGTCCACCTTGCGCGCTTTTATCATTGAACTCGAATCGATATCGTGCAATGGAGCATCGAAGCGTACATCGCCGATAAAATTAGCCGTCGCGCGTCGGGTTCGATGCGTGGAGCACAGCAGCCGCGAGTTGCTCTCTCGTACGTCATTCATCGATAGGATCACGTGTTGCGCAGGCGCGCAAGCAGAAAAGACCGATGTATCGACCGATCGATCATAGAGCTGCGACGGCCGCGTGCTCGACTTCGATCAATCACGAGTGAGAGGAGCGCCCGATAAAAAATTTACACCGACAAATCGAATTTCACTTCGCACGCGGCCGCATCGCACCTGTTACTCCGACTTGGGCTGAATCCCGTTAACAAGTTCCGACGACGAGAACACTCGAGCGTGTAATTATTTCACACCTTCCGTCCTTCCTTCCTTGTCGAGGCTTTCCTCCGCGATACAAAGGGGCACGTTCAATCATCCTTCCTCCTACCGACGCGAGGGCTTTTTATAGTTGAAAACGAGTTGACAAGCTAAATCTGAGCAGACGTTGGGGCTGTCAACGCTTCCACGCGTTGCTGGCGAGAAAAAAAAAGCAGAATTTTTCTCCGCTCTTCGTAAAATGAAAGAAAGCAAATAAGCCGAATAAAGTGCGAAGGAGAAGACGAAGAAACGAATCGCAAAACTAACGGCGGTCTTGAGCGGTATGTTGGAAGAGCGATAAATCAGCGGCACTGACGGTGGCTCAAGTGGGCTGCCGCCGTCTTCTTTTCTCTTTCGTAGTCTGCTCTTCTAAGCCGCTATTCTGCCATGTACTTACATACCAAATCCAAGTTTTCGCTTTCAAGATGTATAAATTATTGTTCACCGCGCGGAGCCGTGTGGGCTTTCTCCGCGGTTCGAGCTTGAAAAGCAAGACAGACAATATTGGAAATTCTGAAATGTAAAAATGGCAATCTACCCGCATCGACGTCGGGATAAGTAAACTGGCAATATCATTAATATAATTACTATCGCGATGGAAGTTTGAAACAAGTATAAATTTTAAATGAAGTTTCCAGCTTTAGGTAGAATATGATCCTAATTAAGATTCAAGGCATGCCCCTCAAGGTAACGCGCAAATGGAATTTCATAGAATTTGCGAATACATCACATTTGCGTGAAACACGAACACAACTCGATCGTGAAAGCGATTTTCAATAATTTAATACATCTAATTCGTTCCATTGTCGAAGTGTAAGATCGCGTGCAAGGTCATGTAATTAAATTAAACAAGTTCCCATTACGTTTCTCGTTTAACACTTTCACGGTATATTATGTTTGGTTAATTAAGACGAATCCAGCGTTTTTCTATTTGAAAAAGTCTAAACAAAGCAGGATTTAATGTACGATAATAATGATTATATACTGCCTTCAAAAATATTTTATTAAAGAACAGTGGGAGTTACGATACAAAATAATCATAGATTAAACTTTAATCAAATAATTTATATGCTTATATTATAAGTTGTGTAATTTTTAGACTCTTGAACATAGGTAATATTGTTAACAACTTTTTAACAAACTGTACATAACATAAGAATGAATATTGAAAAACTTGCATGCTGATAGATATCTAAGATTGGCATTTCTAGCTCGGTATTGTTAAGCATATATGTAGAAAAAACGATCATTGCTTTTACATAAGTTGTCGAATTATTGCTTTGATTTCACATAAATCATCAAATTCTTCAGATTCTTTTATAAATGTTTTATTTTCATTTGCACAAATGATAGCCTGTTCTTTCAAAAATTCACACCCATACTTTTCACTAAAAATAAGCATTTTAATTACATTTTTTTCGTTTAATGTGTCACATAAATACATTTCGCAAAACTGTCGCAGCAGTTTCACATCAAATTTATCTGCCAGAATAAGAATCTCAGATGCTATTTCATTTAGATCAACTATAGTTTTACAACCATAAATGCAATCAAGAAAGCCTTCAAAATTTTTTAAATTCACATCCTCATCTTTAGAAAAGTCAACAATTTTTTCTTTACTCTCTTTCATGTTTTTATGACTAAACATTGCTAAAAAGTAACTACTAGCTGCAGCTAATACGGCAGTATGAGCTTTAATTTTATTACCAGCTAGTATAAATTCTACGTCGCATAGATCTTTATTTTCAAATAGTTTCTTATAATTGCCAAAGTTCTTTATTTGGGCATAAGGTTTATTTACATTCATATCTTCTACAGCAATATAATTTATTATATTACATTTTGTAATATACTTTATTGAACCAGAAATAAGCAGCGTATGAGTTTCCGGGACTTTCCAATCTGCTCTAAAATTAAAAAAAATTGCTGGCAGTGTATTTAATGGTTTAGAACCAATAGATTGGTTTTCGAACCGAAGTTCATGTGTTTCATCTAAATTGTTATATGATATAACTACTTTTACATCAGCTTTCTTGAAATCACCGCCATTTTCTATAATTACTACAGAAAGGATCGAGTCATCGGTATTCAGAGAGATTGTGAAGACTGTTTCTTCCAATTTATATTTCGGTGACATTATTTCATTATTTAAATATTTAATTTGTTCCCAGTTTTTTATTGTCCATTCAAAAGTAGCTGTTCTCAACTCTAATATAGTGTCAATTTGTGTTTTGGATTGCATTTCAGAGTTTGAATCTATAAAAAATATATAAAATATGTACATTACAGAATATATCGTACATATTGTATAACATTTTAATAGTTACGGACAAAACAAAATTTAGTGTTCATAGACAAATGATTGTTTCGATATTATAAAATAATTCACAGAAATCAATTACAATGTTTAGAAAAAATGTTTGTAACTAAATAAAAAATTATATTATATAAAGTTGCACAATAATATAATTTCACAAACTATTTTATTATTCATTAGATGTTCCTAATATTTTTTATAACTTGTAACTTTCTAAAATAATTAATTTGACAAACAAATATTAACGTATTACCAATAAAATATTCTTCAATTTCATATTTCAAAGTACAGAACTTTTTATCCTTGAGCTCTATTGTTTGTGTACAAACATATTATTGAAGATCTAGTTTCGATCTATCATTATTTACAACGCTTGTATTAACACCATATTTTTGCAGTTGTTCGCACACTTCTAAGTGAATAGTCGGTGAAGTATTGGTCGTTACAGATTTTTCGAGTTTGATCATTAACTAAAAAGTCAATTATGAAAACTAATATCGTTGTGAATTGAATTGGAATAAGAATAGGTATTCCATTTCAAAATTCGTTATTTAAAAAAAAACTCTCTTCTGAAAAAAAAAGTGGTATTATAGATTGAAAAAGGGGATAGAAATAACGGTGCAAGCGAGAGCACAAGCCGAGAACGCGTGCAGTACGCCGGCGCGTGTCACCATGACGACGGTCGGCTGCTGCTTCTTTGGCGGGTTGCTGGTACTTCAGGTGGTGCGCGCGTCCGGGCTGGAATCGGCCCAGCTATACCTTGACTCTGCCAGTCAGTACAGTTGAGACCGCACGCGCGCTTCGCGGATTCAAAAAGAGAGCGCGGGTTTCGCGTTTCATTGGCTTCCAATTTAATTAATCTTCAGTTTAGTGCACAAGGTTGGTACGGTGAAAATTAGTGGTTTGAAATTGTGAACGTTGGATATTTTTACAGTATCAGCTTTTTTTATTATAATATGCTGATTATGTATTGGCTTGACTTTCAAATAAATGATAAGCAAATTAAAATATTGTGAAAGGTGATAAAGGGGTTTCCTTGAGTTTGTGTGGATTATTGAATCGACGAAGCGAATGCATTTTTAGTTTGTCTCAGATAAACTTTCGGCATTTTAGAAGGGATCGTTTACTGGCTTAATAAATTTGAAATTATGAAATGATTAAACACCGTATGTTACATTTATAACTATAACGTAGTTCCAGCATAGAAAACTAATCATATATTGCCAGAAAGAGATAAAATCAAATTTTCCATGATATCCAATTTAAAAACTATTTCGTTAGTATAAACCCATGGTTGTGACTCCGAGTTTCACTTTTTCCCTGTAGTTCAATTCGCAAGGACGGAAAATGAAATCTCATCGAATTATAAAAAGTGCGCGCTTTGATATCTCTTGCAGAAGGTAAAGTTGTAGCATAATTAGATTCCAATCGGATATGTATGGCTTATACTTTATCACTACAACACATTGTACCTTGAACATTCAATAATTTCCAATTTCCTCTGCAACTATTCTAAAATAATGATCGTTAAATTTTTTATCGACAAATAATTAACGGCTTAGTCTACTTCAACCATCTATATCTCCAAATCTAATTTCGTCAAACTTGTAAAATTTAATATTTTAGAAACGATTATGAACATACTGTGAAATTGAGAAATAAAGGTAAATTAAAAATATTTTGATTTAGAAATTTTACCATCCGATGAAAATTATTTGTTTTGGTTTACCAAATAGTTATATACTCAAAATGTTTGTAAATGAATTAGAACAAGCTTCTCATTAGGTCTACTATTTTACATAAATTCTCAAATAGTTTTAATGCTTTTACAACGTTAATATTGTTCTTCACATACATGATAGCTTTATCGTTCAAAATACTACAACGGTATTTATCGGACAGAAGGAAAATTTTTTCTGTTAATATTCCCACATTGAAAAAATTCACAATCGTTATATAACTGTTCTACATTAAATGTATTTATCAAAATGAGTAGTTCCATAACAATAGCTTCCATTTCAAAAAATATGTTTACAATCTTACATGTACTTGAGAAAATTACTGCCATTTTTTTTCGAGTAACATGTCGAGTCCATGTCTGTTCTCAAATTAACAGCTTTATTTTTACTTTCAATAAAATTTTCATTTTTAAATATTATTAAAAAGTATGAACTGATGGCAATTTAAAATATAACATGAGCTTGAAGATTTTTTGTTCCCACTAGGAAAGTTATGTCACATAAAACGTTATTTATATACATATTCAAATTACTGTAAACTTTTGTTAATTATATTACCGTTTCGTAGTTGAATTAATATGAAAAAATAGCATATTTTACACACAATAATTTATGTTTCATTCTCGAGATTATTATGTATTCTAAAAAGGGTATAATAGTATTTTTCATTAAATTTGTAATGCGTAGTTATTGTTATTCCATTTAAACGAAATGTTACCTTTAAAATATTTCTCTGTTTAAACATGCTTTGTTGTACATATACTTTCAAGCAATTACGAGTGGAACCTGCTTCAATGTGAAAGAAACACATATTATGTAATTTTGGCCATTTAAATTTTTCGAATCGGACTTCAATTTTTTACTGTCCAGTTATATTTAAACCTTTTGCTGTTTATCGATGAGTCGAATTTTATCAATATTTCTGATTTCGTATTTTATGTTAATAAATAACTTTTTTCCTGCGTTCGCCTGTAGCGTGTGATAAACGATAATGATTAACATTCGTCAAAACATTTTAATTTCTTAAAACTAAAGAAAACAATGTCTTTTGTATATATTGCAATATTAATTTGTGCGTTTAAAGAATATAGTATAATAAAAGTGAAATAGTCAGTTACTATAATTATCGAGGTTTTGAAAATTGTATTGATTTAATGACATTTTATTTTAATAGAACAAGCACATTTAATCGTATAAATCACATCCGCCATCTGTGCGCCGTTCAATACGAGAAGACCGCACATGGGCCGTATCCGCATCCTTCCGTGGCGGAGGTAAGTTGGCTTCTCGCGATCTTTTGTTGAATCTCCCGTCTTAAGATCAAACTAGCAATATCTAAGTCAAAGACGGAGAGATCAGGTAAATCTTCCTACAGTGCTCTTACGATCATGGTTAATCTTTGATAAATGGGAATCTCATCTGTTTGGGCACGCAAACAATTGTGCACAATTTTATTGTACACATAAACTATTGTGCACAGCATGGCGCAATTCTTACGCTACGTTCTTATGCACAATAATTTGCGTGTATAATAAAACCGTACAAAATTATCCGCATACCTCGATTGTCTAACTCATTTCTTGTTTCTTATATACAAATTCATATATATTTATTAATTAAATAGATTCCATGAATATTCTTTTTAACATTGTCACACAAACATTTTTTTTATTTTTTCGTTTTATTCTGAATTTGTCAAAGTTATTTTCATCACTAATAGAATGTTGAGAGTCGCATTTGTTTCCTAATTTTATATCGAAAATTCTTTATTACGAGCCTTTGATTCTGCTTTTGCATTTGGAACCTTAGTTCTGATTAAATTTTATCATTATTTGATAGAACTATTACAATTTTAAACTCTTTCGCAGCGGAAATTTGATTTTCTGTAACAAAAGAAATGTTAAAGCTTTTGAAATCCATGGTCAAAGCTTTCTCCTTACTTTTGTTATCGGATTTTGCGTAAAAACGTTTTCTAAATAAAAAGTAGTCGGCGCAATCAAAAGCAAAACGTGTATTATGGGACTGAACCTATTATTTCGCTTGAAATTTAGCCCAGCAGAGTCACCAGTAGGTCAATAGTAACATTTATAGGAAATTTGACTTAAGAATGAAAAAAAAACACTAAGCAACCTAGTAGCATAAAAATTGTTAAAAAGATAGTTTCGAGATAAGTCGAACACCCTGATTGATATTAGGATTACTAAAATATGGTAAAAATGAGGTAAAGATACTTAATTTATATATTATTATATGCATTTTCAGTTATACATATAGAACTTTATAATTTGTACTTTTATTTAATTTATTTTGTAATGTCTACCTCTGTCAAATAGATGCACTGTAGTTAAAGCAATAAATAAATAATAATAATAATATATTTGAACAGTATTATATATTAGCAGGTGTTTATTTTCGAGATTTAAAGCATAGAAACTCGTTTCAAGATTAAAATAAACAATTCAATATTTGCAGAAAAACGTTTGGATTTTTCAATAATCAATTGTATTTATAGAAAAAATTCAATTTACCATGCCGTAAAAAAATATTTCAAATAAATCACTATTTTACAACTTTCATAAAAAAATTATGGTTTATCGGATATTTGTAGAGTTTTTGACGCGTATCTTTCCTTCGTATACGTCAAAAACAAGATTTTATATATATATAAAAAAAAAAGAATCCTATATGAACGCATATTATATAAAAATCACGAGCTCGCATAATATAACCTTCCCCCTGCACATGTAATAACAGATCCAGACTGTTGTAGTCGAAAAGCCTCGGGTGTTTGCGTGCGAGGGGCTCGACGGAATAAATGAGATATGGAGAAGCTTTGATGAGCAGGCTGTGCTGCATCCAGAAATTGAAATATGAGAGAGATTGGTTCTTCGGCGAATTTAAATAATTCAATAAAAATAAATCTTCGTTAATCCTCGGTACACTCGGAATGTTTTCGTTCGTTTTGTGCGAATAAAGGGAGTGCTAGGTAGGTCGCTCTGCTGAAGTTGGGTAGATTTTCCCGGCCACTGATTTCGCCACAAGAGAAAATCCTCAGCCGCGCATCGCGAGAGCAACTGCGGGATGAAAAACTCGATGGCGCGGGCCAAGTCGGGCGTGCGATTGCGAAATTTTTCCGCCAGGCAGGAGACGCAGCACATCTCGGCTTCCGTGCGCAGTATTGTCGGGCCGGGGGGGGGGGGGGAGGATCCGCTGCGCGCTCCGAGCTCGGCTCGAAAATTTCATTTGGCGATGGTCTTGGCGAAAGAGGCTCTCTAATTGAATAACCTTGCTGTCAATCCCTCGCGGCTGGCGAAGGACGGGCAGAAGCGTAGCCTTCGGGGCAGAGCGAGTCTCTTCTTCCCCGTGCTTCTCCGCCCGGCGTGTCATCCGTCACTCGACAATGGGGAGTCTCGCTTCGGCTGGCACAATAGCCCCCTGTGCGCTGGCGATAATTCAAAATGTATCGAACGCGTTTCGGCGAGAGTGTGCAGGTTGCGTAGTGCGCGCGCACGCTTATTACGCGATGGTTTAAGCCTCTTAGCAGGCTGGCAAAGCGGGGGCTTACTTTGGCCGGCTCGCTGGATAAATAAACGCTGGCCTTGGCGTTTCAATGGCCAGTTAGCCGGGGCGCTCTTATTTTTTCTCCATTCAGGCGCGGATCGTTTTGTAAAGTGCCCTTCGGCCCGGCAGACATGTGGATCATATTCGAAAGGGGAATCGGATATATCGAGCGACCCGCCGAAAATGCACGCGCTACGTATGACTCCGGCGTCGCTCGCGAATGTCGCTCAACTCGGTGTATCGTGCGCGCCACTGTTATCAATGTTTTCAGCTGATACGGCACGCTTCCGTGATCGTTTCTCAAACATCGGCAGCCAGAGCAACGAGGGGAATTCCGTGCACCGGACTCGTTCGTAAATCAGTCCAACAGCGCAGTACCCAAGAGAGCGTAATGCGCGAACTAACTGCCCAAGCTCGGCGCGGAACAATGGGCAATAAAAGCGATAGCGCTCAATTTGATCGTCCGAATGCCCACCTTTGCGTTCTTTTCGCGGCGAGTAGGTGCAATCGCCTAGAACGGAAGCATGCGTGGACTGTGGGCCGGGCGCGAGTACGAGCGTCGCCGAGTTCGACTCGAGTATCGTCTCCCACTTCCGGCCTGCCGGGCTTATCGCGAGAACAGCTCCTGCCACTTTATCACGCGACTCGGTTCAGTTTCTTGTCGACTTTTTCTGCCAGCTTTTCGCGTCGGATCTTCCACTATTAGCCGCGGCCTACACGTACTGCCTGGAGTAATGTGCGATCGGACAAGTGCGTGATCTTTGCTCAGGTGCATAATTGATAATGGACACGTTTGCAATGCGCTCATCCCGAAAGAATTTTTTACGATATTTATTATAAGTATGTAGTTTACAACAAATTTATATAATCGAGATTCATTAGTGTTATTTAGTTTATAACAATATTTTGGGTGGTAACTGGGGCTGCAACAAGATCAATATAGATGCAACGAAAACCAGTTCAAAATACTTTTTTTACAACAAGTCCATCACTATATTGGTATGTTTACTTAAATTTTCAAACTCTTTTGGCAGATACTCTGCTGGTACTTATATAGAGTTCACAAGCTTCTATTAATTGTTTCACATCAAACTTATCTACTAAAACAAGCAGCTCAAAAGCAAAGTTACTCAGTTCATTGATACTTTTACAACCATACATAAAGTGAAGGAAGGCTTGGAAAATTTTGATAAGTTACGTCGCCATCATTTGTCTAATCGATGACTTAATTTTTATTTTCTACAAAATTGCCGTGTTTAAACATGGCTCGAAAATAAGAACTAGCCGTGGCAAGCGTAACTTTATGAGCTTTAATTTTCTGTTCTTTAATTGAAAATTAAATATCACACAATTCTTGATTTTTGTACAATTTATCATATTCGGTTAAAATGATAACTTCATTGGATTTATTACTAAAATTTGTTATAGTATATGTTAGTTCGAATATAAAAGTCAGACGATTTTAATCGTACTCTGTATATTGGACTGTGTAGTTATCACTATAATAAGAATATGACTTTTGATTGCAATTTAAACTGGAACCGTAATAAAGTTTCGTTTCTTTTTTTTCATTTGAAACAATGACATACATTTGATTTTGAATCCTTCAGTTCAGAACATTTTTCTAGAACGATAGAAATGACTGTTTTGCGACAGGTAAAGAAGCAGCGTTTATTAATTTCTGGTAATACGAATTTAGAAGACTTCAAATTTGTGATATACTTCAAAACCCCAAATTCTTCCATGGTCCATTCCAGACAAACTGTCTTTTTCGTCAACATTGTGTAAGCTGAAATCGTGTGTGGAATCCTTTGCTTCCACAGGTTTAGTAGAAATTTTACTATCTAGAATACCGTTATTTACGTTTACTAAGTACTATTTCATTATTGAAAATGAGCAGTATAATTTTCAATGATATTTATTATGATATCGTTACATAAGTATTAATGAATAACGAAACTTCTTTATCTACATGAAATAATCATTGAGTTTAGTTAGTATACTTATTCTGAAACCTATTGTAGATAACCTATGATAAATATTTTAAATTCTAAACCGTAATTATTACATTCCAAAACAGTTGTAACAACAAACATAAAAGCTTACGTAATAAGAAGAAAATAATATTATTTTAATTAATTAGAGTTTCACGTATTCATGTAAAAATGAACAATTATAATAAAGAACGCATCACATCAGTTATCTTGCATAAGTTATCAAAATCATCAGATTTTTTTACTACATCAATACGCGATTTTGCATAATCAATAGCATTTTTTTTTAATAACTCACAATTATATTTATCTGATAATATCAATATTTTCACAATATCTTCTTCAATAATATTTTTGCTTATGTAATTTTGACAACATAGAAATAAGTGCTTTACATCAAATTTATCAGCTAAAACAATAAGTTCATAAACTATATTACTCAGATCATCGATACTTTTACATTCATATATGTAGTCAATTAAACCTTGAAAATTGTCGACTGTAACATCGTCATCATTTGATAAATCTACCTTACGGTTAACATTTTCTATCATGTCTTTATTTTTGAACATGGCTAAAAAGTAAGCACTTGCCCCTGCAAGAATTACAGTATGAGCTTTTATTTTTTCGGCACCAATCAAGAATGTAATGTCGCATAATTCTTGGTTCTTTAATAATTTACCATAAATGTTAGGCATTAAATTTTCTAAACTCAGCATTACCGGTTCTTTAATTGTAAAATATTTTATTTTGCAACTAATCTTTCTCACGGTATATAAACTGTTTGTCGGCGATGGGATAAAATATGAATGATAAAAGTAGGACTTATGATTATATACTGATTCAATCCTATTACCGGTAACATATAAGAGCCTAAACATATTTTCATCCTTTAAAATATTATCGAAAATACGTAAAGAAATAGAGCAATTCTGAAATTCATTACATTTTTCCAAAACAACGTTATAAGTTTCTTCCTTATGTAATCGACCAGGATAATGAAACTCAAAAAAACAAGTTTTAGAGAGGTTTTTCACGGTGAATTCAGGCGATGTTAATTGTTCCAATTTGACTGCACTGTTTCTAGTTTCCCGCAGGTCCAGTGTCCAATCCAAACAAATTGTTTCTGTTGTTAAATTAGTGGATTGTTTGTACGTAGATAGCAAAGCCATATTTTGAGTATTATTTATTTAAATTTCCTGTAAACATTAGAGTAGATTGTTTAAGCATCAAAATTTTATGTTGCACCATAAACTAAAATACACGACAACCTGTTGGTTATGTAACGACAGAGAGCAGTAACGAAACTTTATTGTATTTGGAAATAATTGTATATCATCTATGCAAAGATATATACGACTTTAATATGAGAGCATTAAAACGGCGTCTGCAAGTTTTCTTTATTAAATTTGTCGTTATATCTGTGTTATATCACTCATTGAATTTAACATATTACAAAATTAACCGTTTTATTATATTTCTACTAAAAAAGTGAAGATATGATACTCATAACCTAATTGGCGGAAAAGTAGTCACATGGGTTACCATCATGTGGCAGTATGTTTGCATACGTGTATTGAAATTAGTGTATATAATATTATTAGCACGACAGCTCGTATGTTCAGCAAATTTGTGCTAATAAATATCTCTAATCTTTTTACATCTATTTTATATTCATTAGTTGAGTAAATAAAAAATAAGTAAAATGTTTTATAAGCATTAAATAAAGAATAATATCCACATTCACTCTACTGCGGAACCTTAAAATAATATGAGAAATAATTTTAATGCTCTTTAATTACTTTTATTCTTAGAACATATATCTTTATTGAATACCTCTGATATAAAGTTAGCTTCCAATAGATATCGGTAAAAAATAAGCAAATAATAAGCTGATAGATTACTTCATAAAATAAAATACTAACTTATTCTTATCTTGTCCAATAATTTATTCGAAAACATTAAACTTATGCATAGAAAAATAACCTCAAAATTATCACGAATGAATCGGTCAAAGGCAACAATTATGTTGCTGGAAGTGAAAATTTTTAAATATCGTTTGTGAAAAGTACTACTCTAAACGAGCTGAAACCCGAAACTGATTGCGAGTTTCAGTATTTTCGTTAATAAAAAAAAATTATGAAATTAATTTAGAAACAGAAGAAGGAGAAACGAACTTGGTACACTGCCCGTTATCTACAGCTTATTTAACATCAAATAAAGATAATAGATCTGCTACGGTATAAGGTTTGAAATAATAACTAAATCTACGATTATTAACGTAATTGTATTGGAGTTAGCGAAAAGTACTGCCCCAAACGAGCCGATATTGAAAGAAGAAACATCTGTTGATATATAAAGATATCCTTCAAAAAGTTCTATATTGTAGACAAATATGTTAAAAAACAAAGAAAATTGAATTATTCGCCACAGCTAACAGTACCGGGTATTTAGAAAAAAAGACGAAGTAGATATGAACTTAATACATTGCCCATTATTATGGTAAATTAGCTAACGTCTAATGATCTGCTGCGTTATTAGGTTAGAAATTATAATTAAATCTGTGAATATTAACGTAATTTAATTTTTATTGGGGAATTAATGTTGATGGATGTTAAACGTCTTAAAAATTACTAATATATGTATGCGGTGTATTTTATAATAGTTTTGATTTAATTCAAGCATGAAATTCAATACTAATACGAACGAGACATGAGCGCGCGAGCCGCGCTTGACGACACTAATGAATAAGAAAAAACTAAAAAATATTTACTATTATCGATTAAAAATGATCTTCTAATTTATTTTTGATGCGCTCGAAATAAATAAATTAATATTGTTTGCAAAGAAATTTATATAAGTTTCGATAGTCTGTCACCGTAGTGTTTATGTCAATTTTTATCGAATTATTCATGATATTGCGAAAAGCAGCAATAAATCAGTCAACTGCAATATTAGTTAACAGATACATGGTATATGTCGTGTGAAAGATTGGAAAAAGTTTTTATAATAATAAGCTATCTTATAGACGACTGTCTTCATCAACCGAAAGTCAGCACGTTGAACGGTTGATTGGTATATGACGTACATATCCAAGATGCAGAGTTAGTCGAGCGGTTGGCATTGCCGCGTCGCGCTCGAAAGGACGCCGGTTCGAGTCCCGATGACGGAAAATGGAAAAATTTTTTTCTGCAACGGATAAAACTCGACTCTCGCGCATTGATCGCACAATGATGAAAAAACTTGCGGGAGACCGACAATCTCATGGGAACGGCAATCGTTCTGATCGACGTTCCTTGTCGGTCCGTGAAATGGCACTGTCATAGTTACTCTGAGTGCGATCAATTTTTATAACTTGTAACCGTTCTCATTGGATATCTGGTCAGTTTCATTTCTCAATCGACTTGCAGCCGTAGTAAATGCCTGCTTTTAGATTGAAACTTTGGGAGAACGCACAGTTTTGGTTCTTTTAATGGTGCAAAACGATAAATACTTGTCTTTCATTAAATTTAATGAACACTAATTGCAGTTCATCGCGACGTCATTCCGTCAGATGTTTATTCAAATGAAAAGTGGCGATAAGTATTTCCCAGGCCAATCATAACATTGATTGCGCTCTATCAGATAGCCTCGGAATGCTTGGTACGTAACGGCAATAAGACGACGTACCGAGTCGCAATCGAGAGAGCGCAATCAATACATTAATTAGCGTGTTAATTAAGCGGTTAATCGAGCTGCACTATAACGCATGTGCTGACCATTCCTCAAATGGCCCTTCGCCTTCTGCGAGCAGCAGCCAAGACGCGCGGCCAATGAGCAGCTTTAATGACTCGACGTTCTGCCGTGCGCCTTTTGCTGCCAACTCTCGACGACCGCTTAGGAGGTTTTTCGCGATATTCCCTCGCGCCGTTCTGCCGCAGTCTCCCTCTCGTAAATCTCGCCAAATTATAGGGCTCCAATATGCTGAGCGATCGTACGGTAATTCGGCCATTCTTTTTTGCCGGCACATTGTGCAGCTTGTATTACAAAAGCAGCTTATGTGGAAACTTTCCCCTACTTAACTTTTATTTCTTCGTATATAATACTCCGCCGGACGCTGCGCTCACAACTTTTCTCTTTTCCTTTGTCGAGTGTCCGAGCTATAATTCGTTAACGTTATTAACGGTTTCCTTCGAAACCCATCAACTCGGACTACTTTCGATTAATTAATTTAATTACTACTAACGTACATTATACGATAAATGCTGATTACTCGGACGACGGATAATTGCTTAACGACGTAAAATATTCCAGCAGCTCGCAAAAAATAAAAGAAAGAAAACAAAAAAAGAATCAAGCTACTATTCCCTTTCGAGGCGCATTTCGCGCGACAGTGTAATTGCCTCTGCCTCGCCTTCGATTCGGATTAATCGTTCCAGTGGGATTTGAGCAGCAACGGCAGCGATGCTCTCCTGCATAATGATGGAAAAATCACACACGCACACGCACACACGCACGAATGCTCTTTGATAAGGGTAAAAAAACAACACACGACACCGAAAGGGATAAGAGGATGAGAAAAAAAAAAAAACGAAAAAAGCGAAACGACTCGAAAATGTACAGTCACGCTTTACTGGCTGCTCCTGCAAATGCACTCGTATCTGCGCGTTATTACTTTTGATCGTGTCCGTTCTAGCTATCCCGTGTTTCCCATGTTTTTACGTGCACGTGTGAACAATTTTTTATATAAATGCCGTTTCACTGTAAAAGCATAATTAAAAACATTCAATTTGTTAAAGCGATAGGACATAACAACTCACGACACATATGAAACTCATCGCTTTTCGACTTTTTGTTATCGATTTCTCGTTTTTTTTTTAAATTTTAATTTTTATCATATGCGCGCGTTGTCGGTCAACTATTCGCGTAATGCGCTACGACCCGAATGACTTCCTCAAACATACCGTGAAAATACAGTAACCATTACGTAAAATCGTAGCAATTAACTATGTTACTACTGTAGATATATAGGACGTGTTTTTCGAGATCTGGAAACATCCCGATTCCGATTAGACCGCACACTTATGCGGGCAATTAATGCGATTAGAAAGTCCATATTTTTTTCTGTTTCTCTCTCTTCTCTTGTTTCGTCAAAGAGACGTCGTCGTCGTTGTCGTCGTCGTCGTCGTCGTATAACCGGATGTCTTTATGTAAGGAGGACAAAAACCTGGCGAGTACATAAGGACGTTCAACTCGAGAAGCTCTTTGGCGCTAACAAGAGTCTCTGTGCGTAAGTCCACGGCCGATATGTTTATTTTGGTGCCGTTTCTTCCTTTCGCTCGGAGATGTTACGTAATAGCGCTTTGGCTTAGTTACGCCGGGAGAGTGACTCTTTTAGCTGCTGCTGCTGCAGAGCAGAAGCTCGGCGAAGGGAATGTGTGCATGCGTTTGACTCAAACGTCCATGCTTGACAACAAGAACAGCTTGTATTAGAGTAGCCGAGTAGTGCGTGGATCCTACGATAGATTTCGTTGGCTCGAGGGCACGGCTCCGAAAAAGCTCGCAGTGCACGCGCAAAATGTGAAATAAGAGCGCATAGTGCTTCCGAGAAAGCGCCGCGATCAAGCGCAATCGTAGCCGCGAGCGGCCGCCTAATAAATCCACGTTAAAGTTTTTTTCCCTCTCGCGTCTCTCCCAGAGAGGCTAAGGCCGACCGACCGAATCGAGAGTCGTTGCCAACGCGACGAATACTTTATAGCCGTGCTCGCACACGAGAGAAAGAGAGAGAGAGAGAGAGAGAGAGAGAGACGCTCCACACGGACGCGGCGGTTGTCTCTAGTTAGACGGTCAGCGCGTACAAAGGCGCGAGCGAGCAGCTACAGATCACGTGACAAGATGGTGTCAGTGCCCCGCGCGCGACCGAGAGAATGGAAATGTTGCCGTGGGTCCCCGTGTCGTCGAGTTTGGGGCGCCACTAGTCGGGTACGCGAGCGCGAAAGACCGCTCCCACCAAAAGCCGAGCAAGCGCTTTCTTCTTGCCGAGAACGTGGGTGGGCCTCCGGTCCGAGAGTGGGCAGGCTGAGAGACTCTTGCCAGAAGGGACCGTATTCTCGCGAGAGCGAGACGCGCCGCTTTTTCGAGATGGGACGAGGATTGGAGCGCGTGCACTCTAGACGACAGCGACTGGGTTGGCTTGCTATTTTTCTTGTCTTTTTTTTTCTCTCGATGGCACTCACGAGGCTATCGTAATTTCTCATTGTTGCGTGCCTTTATTTGCTGTATATTATTAACCTTGTTCCGATTTACTACTTGTCGCACAACTTTCCAGCATTTAAACAGTAGCATCCCCACGTAAATGATCGAATTGCACGAGGCAGTCTGTTACATCTGTAAGTGCCTGTTGGGCGTACAAATCTTATTATTACACACTCGTCTTAAGCACATTGTCAGATTTACGTCAAAATCGAAATCATCCGAAGAACACAAATGTTACGAGTCCGATGACATCGTTTTCAATCTTTCCGCCTGAAGCTTATCTATCTACAGATCGATGTAAATCCAACTAATTTTCACGAAGGATTTTGAAACAATAATGGGGTTCATCAACATTCGGTATTACTTTTCTTTGACGACGGAGAAACTGTAGAATTAGTAAACATCCACACGCGTGCGTGAGTTTCATATGTAGAATCGTATTATACACTTCAATAATTAACCAACAGCTTCTAAACGTGTGAAATAACGAAAAGAAGGAATTAATGATAAAGCCATTTAATTAGCGGTAGATTCACGCTAATATTACGATAAAAACCACATACGAAGCGCTAACTATAGACATCAAATCCATGTGGATTTAACAAGCAGTGTATTCGAATTTCAAATTTAACATGAAACTCGATGTACCAGTTTCCACACGCATACACGTATTACCTGCATTAGACGTTACTTCCTATGAATTAATAGTTTTACCTTGCTATTGCCGCTGGTCAAGGGTAACTTTACTGACAGTGTGTCCGATTGAGTAACATGAGCCACGAGCGCTTTTTGTCTGCGAGTTAATGTGGCGGTACCATCGATTTTTCATCGCACGTCTCATACTAATTTCACCTCCTTTCAAAATCCATATAAATACATGCAATTTTACGTTCATAAATAACTTTTATAGAAATCATAAGCTTTCAAAACAATTGTAATACATAAATTAACTTGTAGAAAAAGCTTACGATTTACTTTACTCGTTTGTCAAGTAACACAATTATTTAAATCTTTCATTCGTTTGAGCAAAATATAACTTTATAGAGCTTACATTTCATACGCAGAGGAGTAAGATTGACGTGATTAGATGAACGTGAAGATTATTTATTATTATACTCGGTGTACCATATGAATTTCACCAATAGAATAGTAGAATTGCAATAATTCGTTAATGTCAGCGATTTTGTATGATTCTTTCAATTTGTCTGATGCTTTTACATATGCAACATTTTTTAGTATAACGTAAAGCTTTTGCATATTATTTACAATAATTATCGGATAAAACGAAAGTGTCTACATTTTTCAACACACATTGAGTTTTTCAGCTCAACCGACAAGTTCAGATATACAATGCCGCTTACATCATTAATACTTTTATCCTCCTGAATACATTCAAGAACACCTCGGAAATTTTACGAAGTTACGTATATATCATTTATAAAATTATTAATAACGCGTTTTTGAGTTTCTAATATATTCATGTAATAATGCAAGTTCGTTATTGGTTGAAAATAATTGATCGATGAACGAAAAATTTTTTAATCATATGACAAGATAACCGTTGTTCTCGTTACAAATGGTTTGTTCACGGTAAACATTAGGCGCATTAGGTTAATCTATATATTTTAACTTTTTATTAAAATGCAAAACTTCATACATTGATTATAAAGTTTTTAAATAACGAACAACGAAATAGCGTCATAAACAACTAAACTCAGTAAAAGTTATACGATAAATTCTAGTATTTTAAAATCTGCCGACTCGAGGTTCTTCAATAAAGAGCTTATTTTCAAGTGTTCTATTCTCTTAAAACAAACTTTTTCCATTTTCAAAGTTTTCATTTTTAATTGTGGAGTCATATATATTTAAAAAACTCGAAATGAATTATTACTTTTAAGGAGGGAAACATTAATTTAATACTCGAGTCAAATTCCGCTTTAAGAGTTGGAACTTAATGTAACTGTTTAAAATGTAATCATGCTAAACAAATCTTTTCGATAGACTCGACTTTACGCACGCTCGAGAAATCGAGCATATTCAAAATCTTGTTCCACACGCGTCGCTATCGAAAATAGTTAGATACATGCGCGAAAGAGTGACTTCAGTCTTGTGCCGCCTCTTCGTCTTCTGTGCCGAGCGCAAGTGTCCATACGAGGCTGAAATTACTTTCTCATACTAGTATCGAAATGGAATATTTCGACACCCCGTGCGCGAAGTCACGATTCACGCAGGAAAGCGAGCGTACGTCAAATCTCGTCTCGTATATGTTGTATTAAAATAGAACATTACGATTTTTTTACCATATTTTTCGATACGACGCGTGGAAAGTAAGATTTTCAATGCTCGTTTTTCGCCAAGCGTGCGGAAAAGACGTACTTTGCACACAGAGTGTCGAATAGTCAAGTTAGATATATGTGCGAGAAAGTGACCAAACCCTCGCTTCGCAAATGACTGTCTCGCTTTAAACCCATTCTCAAGCTAATCCCAGGTAAGCCAAGTAAAGCCAATACATCATTTGAAACGATATTTTGAAAGAAGTTTGTAAGTTGTTAAGAAAACAAAAAAACCGTTAAAACAAAAATTGTGGGGGCTCCATCATAAAACATTACGCTCCTGCAGCACAGCAAAGTGCTTCTCGCTTGGTGCAACGATTATACGTCCTTTTCCTCTCTCTCTTTTACCGAGCAGCAGCAGCAGCGACGGCGGCGGCGGCAGTGGCAGCAGCAGCGGCAGCAACGAGCGTCAGCAGAACGAACGAGGTTGACTGACCTCTTGTCTGCTGGCGATTGCGTTGTGCTTGCTAGACCCTGTCGTGTCTGCCGAGGCACAAGGCACCAGCAGCAGTCCGCAGAAATCCGCGAATCTCGCCGACCAAGGAGTGGTCGAGAAGAAGAAGAGCAAATTGGTGCTCCGACGATCAGGCTTTCATGAGCACGCAAGAGGTACGCGCCGCTCAGAAGCAGGGGCCCGGGCAGCGACGCTTCGATTGGCTCCCCACCACCAGCAATGGAAAGGCCCCTGGGGCCGCTCAACCCCACCACCAGCCGGCGCGCCGCCAGTCCTCGAACGACAGCGTTTGCTCGCAACGTTCGGCCACACCCGAACACTACGACCTTCACTGCAAGGTGCTTCACTCGATTCACGCGTCGATCGCGCCTTTCTTTCTCTCTTGAGTTCTCTCGTTGCAATTGCCCAAGGCCTGCATTTTAAAATGTGCAAGCGGCGCTTACAATCGAGAATGTTTTTTACTCTATCTACGGATTTATTAACGATGGTCTTTGCGAGCGTAGTGCATCTTCGTCCCGGTCGTTAAAAACTCCATTTCCGCGCGAGAAAATTTGATAAATTGGTAGCGAAGGGAAAACTACATTCGATAAATACGAGCGCGCATGAAAAACCTCGGGTGCGTGTGCACTACAAGAAAGCGTTTCGGATGCAGAAAAATCATCGAAGCGGAACTGAACAAACTCTGTCGTGTTTTTATATTCGCAGCCGACACGGATACATATTCCCCAGTAGAGATGCGGCGCGGCGCCAATCAATACGAGCAGCTTCGTTAGCTAAGCGTTTACATACGGCACTTTAAGAACCAACTTTTTGTCGTGGGTTTCAAGCCAAGCATCAGCAAAATATATCCATTTCACGAAGACCGTCGTTCAAAAGTCCAATAAATAACGCAGGATAAATGCTTAATCATAAACAACTGACGTACGTTATGTATAGGTGATGCTGTTGGGAGATAGCGGAGTGGGAAAGACCTGCATTCTCACGAGATTTCGCGATGGCCAATTTCTCTCCGGCAACTATATTTCAACTGTCGGCATTGACTTTAGGGTGACGTTTCACGTTATTTCCATGCATTTTCAACAAGCAACTTGTCAAATCCATATTATCCGTAATGAAATACCAAATAACACACGCCGCAACGCACACTGATACATGCCTTGCCACTGAATTATCAACTAAATTGAAGCTCTCTTTTGCAGAATAAAATGGTCACCGTGGACGACTCTCAAGTGAAGCTTCAGATCTGGGACACTGCCGGCCAGGAGAGGTTCCGAAGCGTAACGCACGCTTACTACCGTGACGCGCATGGTAACACATGCTTTTAGCTCCCGCAATCATAACCATTTTCTATGATCCCACATCTCGTTATTCTGCTTGCCCAAACCCCCCGAGAAATGGCTAATCTCATCGCGAGCCAACCTCAACTGCAAAATCTTTCACGAGCTTCTCAAGTGGCATCCTTGTCTACGCGGAGCGTTGACGAGCGGTTCGTATGACAAATAAATGTTCGTCCAAGTGACTTTGTTCCGCGGTGTACTTTCGCGTCATCGAACGGGCAATTCCTTAGTCTCTCTCTCTCTCACGCGCGCGTGTCTCGAATAACTTTATTGCCGAGTTGTGCCGCGCGAATCGCAGCGGATTAGGGGAAGTTTAAGCGAAATTCCTGCTGCAAAGTTTGCCCGTCGTCACAAGAATTATTTGACGACGCGCGATTCTTGCACCAATACCGTCAAGGTCACCGCACGTAATTACCGTAGCTCGCACACGAGCCAATTCATAACTCGTCGATTGGCGCGGAGAGCCTTGGCTCATTTCGAAGGCAAGGAGACGCTGCTGCTTTTTCATCGGCTGGCTCGTGCATAATCGATGAGCTCGGGGGCTTATCTCCCCCCCCCCCGTATTCATAGCCCCCCCTCTCGTTACTCTTTGTTTCGCAGCACTACTACTTCTCTACGACGTGACGAACAAGCAGAGCTACGATAACATCAGAGCCTGGCTCGGCGAGATCCGAGAATACGCTCAAGACGACGTGGTCATTATGCTACTGGGTAAGCGTCAACGCTCCATACAACCGCCGCCGCTGCGATAAAAATACACCTGCACACAAGAGCACTCGAGCAGGCACGAGCTTGCACAGCCCGCCGGCGCATGATGCGTCTCGAGAGTAATAGGACGAGTTATTATCGGGATCTCATTGGGAGGGGGGGTACTGCGGCCGCTGCCGCGCGGGGATAAATCAGGCGTATCCTATTGACACGGCGACGCGTGGGTGTGAAAATGTACCGAGGGGAAAAAACGATTGATTAGTTGTCCATTGTATATACGCGCCAGTTCTTACGGCTTCTTAATTGAATGCAACAAGCTACTGTCACATATCGAGCCTTTGTACTGCTGGCTGGCATGCGCGGTACGAGCTCCCGCGTGCCAATGCAAATCAGTGCGTAGGTGTGCTCTAGATCGTTTTAACTATTATGCTCGTGGACGTTTGAGTAGAGTGATTTCTCATCCACGCATCCGAGACGAAAAGAAAAAAATAGGTTGTAGAATAAATTTGAATGGACATGTGACGGTACAACAACGTTCATTATGTTGCTCTCACTTTGTAATTCTATTTTCCGGTTTCTAACCTCCAAATCGCACCTTTGGCGTTCGTGTCCGGCTTTCGTATGAGAAAACACTGTCCCTAGCTGATGCAAAGAGGCTTTAATGAAACTCGTGGCGTAAACTTCACGTTTCATCACAAAAATCATTGCGCATGCGATAGGACATTTATTATTTAATGCTTAAAATAAGAATTTATGTATGGCCCTTAAAGAGCTCAAGCAAATCATTCTGATTTGGCAATCGTAAATTCTGGAAAGATGAATTTTTCTCGAGAGTATTTTACATTTCGTTCGAATACTTGAACTAAAATGAATAGTTAATGAACGTTATTTTAAAAGGCTACACGTTCAAATGTATAGTGCTGTGCTCAAAAGATTCCATTAATATTTAAAAGTCGTATCCGATGCATTTGGTTAAAAAAATTACCCCAGCTTCGTGTCCTAATAAAAAGATAGACATATAATTAATTGTCTCAGGGACATTTTCAACGACTTGAAATTTTTCGACTTTTGAGACTGTTGATAAACCATAGTCATTTATTAAAATATTTACATATAAACATTTAATGCCGACTTCGTTATTCGATATCTATTTCTTTGTTATTCGAGATAATTTACTGCCACATGGATCAAATCTTAATCAATCCATGTTTCTACTCTCAAAAAATTAATTTATCTTTTGACATTTTCTTTTTCCTTTCCATTTTTAAATTGAAATTTTTTTAGCGGTCGAATTCATATAGCATGAATTAATTTGCAAAACGGAGACACGTGAAAACTTTAGAAAATTTGTATGTTAAAATAAATTACGGCATATTATCAAGTAGTTCGCTTTCGACTGTTTTATTTACAAATTTTATCAGACATTCAAGCCTAATATTGGATACGAATTAATAAATTAATTTATTTTGAGAATATTATATCCAAGAATTGATAAATTGTTATTTTAGGCTGAAATGGAGGACACGACTATGAAATTTCATTTGGAACTATCGCTATAAAAAAGACACTTCAAAGAATTGTTCACTCCGGTCAGAACTGCGCGTGCGTCCTAAATTCTAATATATTCTGAAACCATAAAGTGACTTTCTATTAGCCGTTGAAAATCGTACATTCATGCTACTGAAACATCGTAAAAAGCTTACATGAAAAGTTGAACGAGATTTCCCGTTTCGATAATATATTTTTGCAAGAAATTAAAGGAGCTAATAGTAAATTGTCAATTGCAGGAAACAAATGTGACTGCAGCTCGGAACGGGTGGTAAGAAAAGAAGAAGGCCAGCGATTGTCGAACGAGTACAAGGTGCCCTTTATGGAAACCTCAGCCAAGACCGGCCTCAACGTCGAATTAGCTTTTCAAGCAGTCGCCCGGTGAGCGCGCGCTTTTGTTATTTAGTCTCGACAGCAACTAGGACTCCGGTCAAGAATGCCTTATCGCTCAGGCGGTTATACACACTCGCAATCCCCGCAGCACGTCACTTATCGTTGAGACGCACTTACGACGACCGTCATAAGCGCACGCTTCGGGCTTCTCGTTCACGGCAGAGTTATGACTATTCAAGTGGAAAAATATTAGCATTGCCAGCGGTTTTGAACTAACAATAGCGTTGAGCAATTCACTAATGAAATCAATACGAATCGAAGTAGTTTTTCCATTTACCGAGTAAAAATTATCGCTTTGACAATAAGTTTAGAAGGCTCTACGTAATAGTATAGTTATTGGGTTATTGTTAAAGTTATCATTTTTTCAGTAAAAATGTGTTTGACAAATACAATAAGCCAGCTTAAAATACACGCTCGCAACGTGATTTTAAAAACTATTTCTTATCAACCGAAGAGAATTTTCACATTGTTGAAAAGGTGCACAACTTCAAACGATATTCAAATACTGAAACTGACTCTTCGCTATTTAAAAAATTAAAATATTAAAGAGGAAAAATTGATCGCTATTTTCGATTTTAGGGAGCTGAAAGCAAAGTCAAATAAGGAAATCAATCCAGACGAGGAAAGATTTAACGTGCTAGACTACCTGGAACAGCATCAGTCACCTCAACAACGAGACTCCTCATGTTTCCATACCAATTGCCTAACGACCTGAGCAGTCGCTTGGAAGTGTCTCGGCGCCGCGGATTCGTGCATAAGCGTCTCTGCGATTGGAACGAAGGAAACGAGGGGACCGGAAACGTGATTATAACTCGCGCGAACGCTGTTGATATCGCTTCAATTTTAAAAATTAAAGCAATGAAACAAGCACATACTTTACTTGAAAAGGCCTTAGGAATAATATATGATACTACGTTCGCTGGCGAAAAACTACATGTCTATGCTTTTATCAAACGATGATATATGGAAGAAAAAAAAAAAAAAAAGAAAAAAAAAGAAACAAAAGAAGCTTTAATTATGTATTTTGTCTTGTACAAGGTGTTTAAAATAAGAAGTTCTAAATAAATTACTTCAGAAGACCACAGTACAGATATACAATATATAACAATAATATATACCTATATATATATTTAAATAGCTATGAGTTTGTTATATAAAAAATAATATAGGCTTAACTGATTTAAATAAGAAAACAAATCTAGCAAAATGAACATTGATGTCGATGAGAGAACACTGATATATCCTCAAAAATTTGTTTGTTTATTAAAAATATTATCATGTCTACTTTACATTTCATTTGAATAAGCATTCAAATCAATTCATATGAATTTATGAGTAAATAGATAATTATTCTAGACTAGTATGAGATGAGTAATGTACATTAATAGCACTATCTTTTCAGAGAAAGAATTCAATGATTTGCGAGTAATCAAGTAAAGATAATACTATTAGATACAGAATATATATTGCACGTACAATTCAAAGGACCCCTCCAATCAATGCCACACAAAAATCATTGCAAAAATAATGTTGATGTACTAATGTATAAAGCCAATAATGGCAAAAAGAACCAATGCATGAAAATATATACAGCTACCTAATTTTAATTAAATTCTTCAAATTTAATAATTTGTTATTTTACATTTTTGGCCAACTTTCAGTATAAACATCAATGACTTTCAATTTAAATTTAATTTTAATTTTTTATATATTTTTAAAACTTTAATAAGAGTAATTGTTATACTTTTTGAATAATAACTAAAAATACTGACGATTTATTGTACAGCATTAGGTCAATTTTTGTTAGATACGTTTAGACATACAATTTAAGATTCAACAAAACTTTTTTGCTTTTAATTGAAATTTCTTTATATTTAGATATGTAGGAATATTCAATAAATTTGTTAAATATTGTCTACATATAAATCCTATTTATAAATTATTTTGTTCCACTTTCGACTATTGTACTTTTATATACTAAATTCATATACTAAATGATTTATTGTGATAATTTGTTATACATTTTTCAATTTATAAATTTTTTGAATATTGTCAAGAACTGTAGTTAATATTCAAAAGATTAAATTAACTTTTTATTGTGTTTTGGCATGTTATTATTATTTTTATACAAATGGAATCGGTCGGACAGATAACTAAAACTTATTTATGGATATTGAAATGATCAACCAATATCATAAAAATTAACACAAATAAATTTTTAATTATTTTATACTTATTAGCTAAAACTTCTAAGAATTATAACCAATAAAAAAAAGCTTATTTGATATTGAATATTTATAAAAAAGATTATGTAAAGAAATAGAGAAACTTACCAATGCTTTACGTTTTATATGACTGCACACAATTATCAGCCCAGAATCGAATTGACTAAGAAACAACTGATCCAATAGAAAAAGAAATTAATGTTAAGTATTAATTGTTAATATATAAAATCCTATACAAATTAAAAAAAAAGCTCACCACTACCGTGATATAGTTTTTGCTTCAAGGTTGATCTTGGTTTGAAAATTTTGTATGGGTGTCTTAAAAATCACCAGCGTCAGAGACAATGGCACACTCAAACTGTAACCAACTGAAATGGAAAAATTTTTCAGATTGAAACTTAGCAATAACATCAATGCGATACGAAGTATCAGTTTTCATAATACATCTTGACTTTATCAGTGAAATTTAACACCGGATTGGAAACTATTTTAGAATTTACATTTTTGTAATAAAACAATTTATTTACATTTTATATCTAACACGACATAATTTTTTGCAATTTCCATTGATTATCTTTGAAGATAAATAAAAAAAATTTGATTTCAAGAACGATCATGTTTCGCGGCTCTTAGACAAAAAATATTTGATATTGTAATAAAAAACTATTGTTAAACAAATGAAAACATTCTGTTTAAAATATCTAGAAAACATTCACAAAGTAAATAGAATTTTCTTGGAAGTACTTGCTAAAAATTACGGACTTACCAAAAAAACAAAAAAGCTTCGACTGCCAACAATGTATGCCGGTACTGCAAACAAAGGAATATCTTGACTTCTTTTTTAAACTAACTTTTTGGCTTCTTTTTACAGTCAAAATTCAAAAAATGAATACAGAAATACAATTATTTTCTGTACAATACAAATTTTTACAAATAAATGTCTAAAATCTATAAAAATCGTCTTCTTGAAAATCTGCGACCTGCTTGGTCCCGATTGAACTTTCAAATAGGATGACGGAAAGTTGAGGAGAGTACACCACCTTGACTTTCGTTGTAACTTTGACTTGATATAAAAATAATCACTTCACACAAAAACCGTAGTAATAATCAACGCAAACAAACTGAAAAATCGTAAAATGAATTATAATTTTATTCTCTGCATAATTTTAGTTGTAAAATCACATAAGAACTTTAATAAATTTGCAGTTTTGACTAGGGAAGTGTATAATATACGAGAAGAGCGCAGGCGCGAGAGAAAAAAAAGCAAACGGCGGTAGTCCGGTGTCTTAAACGAAGGAACACTTGGAAAGCCGAACCAGCTGCAAATTTATGAAATCGCTCTCCGCTCGTTGTGTATGTGTGTGCGTCTACAAGCGGCAGTACTTGTATTTAGCAAGCGGTTTGCGCTTTGGATGTGTGTAAATATCGAGAAAGTGTGATACCAAATAACAAAACGACGCCGCTTGTCCTTAATCAGGGTGAGGCGACGACGCCGCCATCGACAACAGCATCAGGATGGATGACGTCGTAGAAATAAGCCTGGCAAACGCTTGCAGACTTTGCCTCACCACCGACCAAACGAGGTCTTCAATTTTCACCGTGCCCTATCTATCTGTGCCCATTGTTGACAAAATTCGCTCCTGCCTTTCTATTCAGGTAATACTGGCTTTTTGTCTGTTACTCCTTTCTTGCAATTATTCGTTTTTTTGGATAAACTTGCGGTTGGACCGGGATTTAAGGTTAGGTCAGTGACGGTGAATTTCACTGGGAAGCGTGGATAATTAACGGTCCACTCCTTAACTGATTACATATAGGGAAAGTACAACTTTGTATTAGCTGGAAACAAGATTTCAAATCGGAAAATTTTGTTATTAAATTTATTTTAACCCGAACTTGCGGAATTTGTTTATAAAAAATAAAAACTTATCTTATAAGTATCATTTTACTTTCATTGGTAAAAATAATTTATCATAAAATTATTGTAAATCTATTAGCTATATATATGTATGTATATATATAAATAATACTTATTTACTATTTAAAAATATTATGAAAATTAATTTTTGACTTTTATATTGTAATCTACATTTAGGTATTAACTACTGATAAAGTGTCAACACAAATTTGTACATCATGTATCAACAGTGTAAACCGCTGGCATACGTACAAAATTTCATGTTTGCGTACACAAAAGAAACTCAAACAATGGTTAGCGACAAAGACTGCTCCCATTCCTGTAAGTTAAAAAAGTACTAGTTTTGATGATTCATCTCTTTTCAATGTAGGAGAAAAATTGTATTAAATTTACATATATAATTACAGACAATAATCAAAGAAGAACCTATGGACATGGGATTCACAGATAACAATGCTCAGGCTATAAATGAATTAAATAATGTAAGAAAAATATTTCTTAAATTATATATATTCATATTTATAATTATATTTCTCCTGTAAATATATTAATATGATTTAATTTTCAGACTATTCAAGTTATTTCAAATGGTAAAAGCATTCATTCAGAGAATAATATTGGATCAGTCGTAAAGCCTACTGAAAGAAAAGATGGAGAAATTTCTCCTGGAATTCATATTAAACCTGAACCTTTAGATACAGAAGATGAGGACGATTTCAGCTTGGATGTTGAGTCGACAAATAGTGGAGAACTTTTGATCAATCCAATGGCAGTAGTAGTAGGTAACACTGCTAATAATGATAGAATTATGGAAGCAGACTCTACTCAAAAATTTGCTGCGCAAAAGTTGCGTAGAAAGAAGAAATTTCGTCGTGGTCCTCATACACATTTCAGAGGAGCTCGTCTCTTTAAGAAAAAATGTCCGGATTGTCAAATTTATTTGCACTCTAAGTTTTCATATACACAGCATATGTCTAGATATCATGGAATTCCTAGTAAAACATCAGAAATACCTATTCAACCAAGTGTAAATAGGCAAAAATCAAAGTTAACTGACCATGTTGATGATGCTGAACCCATTTCAGAAACAGAAATAGAGCTTAGTCCAGAAGAAATACAGTTTGAAAAGATGATAAAAACTGATCCATTGACACCAGTTCAAAAGAATATAATAGGTCAATTAAAAACATTCTCATGCTTTACATGCAAGCAAACATTTTTTGATCGAAGACATACGCTAAATCACATCAGGCAGCATATGCCAGATCTTCGACCTTACACTTGTATTGCTTGTCTCACTGAGTTTTCTGATAGGTCAATGTACAAACTTCATTGTGGGGCATCATTTGAATGTGCTATGAAAATTGCCTTAGTAGTTCCTAAAGTAGGCAGTGAAAAGTACTTCACTTGCAACATGTGTCTTAAACCATTCAGCAATAGATCAGAGCTGTTAAATCATTTAGCTGAACATGCTGAAAAACAACATAAGCAATTGAATGAACCTTTAAGGCCACTGCCACAATTGAAGCCCATGACTTCAACAGCACAAGTTCCCAAACAAATAGAGTGTTCACCATCAAGTAAGAAAAGTACAGCTGGTCCATACATGAATGGAGATCCAGCCCATAATCACATGTGCAATTTGTGCGGCATGATTTACAGATACAAACCCAACATGTTCAAACACCGTGATCTTTGTGCAACTCTTCCGGCAAACATTCGGACTTCTTACAGATGTTTCCATTGTGACATGACTTATTTGGTTTACAAAAAGTTCTATACTCATATATTTTCTGAACATAAAAAACGTGAAATAACGTGCTACTCTTGCCAGATGAAATTTTTCACTGCTGATGAGTACCTCACTCATCACGAGACGCATCGCGATGTACCAATAGAGGATAGTCAAATGGAAATAGAACAGCAGCCAGAAAGTAGTTATCCCACAGATGCAGATCCAATGAACTCTTCAACGCATCCCACTGACGTCGGTGAAAAAGCATTCAATTGTGCACTCTGCGGTGAAAACTTTGCCACTAAGGCCGAACTCAGCGAGCATCGCAATCTTCATCTTAAAGTGAAGATATATTCCTGTGTAATCTGCCGAAGTATGTTTAGCAGCTCGGGTGCTCTTGAGGTGCACATGAAGGACCATGGCATTCAGGATGCAGGCGAGCAAAACGCCAACAGCTCTTGCGTTGAATACAACTCGGAGAACTCACTCAATCAGTCGACTATGTCAGCTGTTTCGGATCCAGGTGGAAAGTTCAACCACTGTTATGAGTGCAACAAAAACTTTTCAAATTACGCCAACTTGAAAAGACACGAGAGAAATTTGCATGGCGGTAAACAAAGACGTCGCTGGAGTTGCGACGAGTGCAAGAGACGATTCAAATCTATAGACGATTACAATCAACACGTGGCAACTGCACATAGATCCAGACAGGCACAGTCACCGACTCAGTCGCATGTACAACCTCAGTTACAACCACAGCCTGAAAAATTGCTGGTGAATATTTTTTTGTACATTAAAGCCACGACGACGATTCGATATGTATTGATCATAATGCTTTTTCTTATTTCAGTCAACCTCGCCACCGAAGATCTCCGCAACGACCGGTAAGCCTTTGATGCAGTGTCCCAAGTGCCCCAAGATGTTTGCCTACCAAGGTAATCTCATTCAACATTGCCAGAACGTGCACAAGGAGAATCATTTCGAACGCATCATAGCTTCATCGCGCGCAGTGCCTTTAGCGACTCCTTCCCCACCTCGTCCAGTTCAACGCCCTCCTACTCTCACTTCACGTGGTCACACCTGCGATGTTTGTGGCAAGACATTCCGTGAGGAACAATCTCTTAAGGTTCATCGTGGATGGCATTTGCGGACTAATTATCGCTTGAAAAAAGATCAAAATGCTAGCTTAGATGAGAATATGCTAAGTGGTCCGGGATACACGATAACACCAATGTCGGCGAGCCCACCAAAACCTGCCAAGGCTCGAAAATCATTTCCCAACAATCCATCGCAAAAACAGCTCAATGCCGTTACAAGCCTGCAGTGTCAAGTCTGCGCCGATCGCTTTTCGGATGTTGCTGAGTTAAGAAAGCATCTGTGGGACGTACACTGTGCACGTAACAAAACAGAAAAGTCATTTACGAGTGACTTGCAATGCGAATTGTGCACCAATAAATTCCCCGATGAAGAGGCTTTAAAGAACCATATGAAGTGGCATCAGCAAAACCCTATTCTTGCTGGCTATCACAACGGTAATGATCTAAACCGCATCGAAACTGTCGACGAAACGAATAAGCCTTTTTACTGCGAAACTTGTGGCAAATATTACAGCAACCGTAAGGTCTTCTTACGTCATAAAAAACTTCATAAAGTTTTGCCAGTAGCGTCAATGATGAATCTCCAGTCTCTTCAGTCAAGGCGCAACTGCTACTGTAACACCTGTCAAAAGAACTTTGCCACAGAGGCTTCGCTTAGGAGGCACAAAGCTTCTCAAAGTCATTTAAACGTTGTGCGTTCGCAAATACCCGCAAAAAAAATTACAACTACAGCATTGATACACCATCCTCCACCGGATCCGCTAAAGTACGAAGAGGTGAAAAATGAACCAAATGCCGAGTTTTCAGCTGCCAGTCCGTCAAACTTATTGTCAAGAAAAAAATCGGTCACTTGCTCGGATTGCATGCAGATGTTCCCAAACATGAGCGTACTTTACCAGCATAAACAGCTTGTACACAAAATACCTACGGCCACCAAAGTGATGAAACCGACTAGTAGCAAACCCACTGAGTGCGTACCCCTGATGAATTCGGAAGGTTTTGTCTGTTGCAATGTTTGTGGAAAACAATTCCCAGGACTTTCAAATCTCAAGCAGCATTTTTCACATAAACACAAACCTAGGCCACCGACTTTCCCTTGTATTGCGCCAGGATGCAAGCTCATCTTTCACAGTCTCAGTTCGTTGAAGAATCACGAGACTACGCATACAAACATGATTTACAACTGTAATTTGTGCGATAAGCACGTGTTCTCCAAGACCGCGATAAACAAGCATATGATAGTCATGCACAAAGCGATTTATCAATCCGGAGCAAGTAAAAGTGCTCTTTGGTCTGAGCTTGATTTGACGAATTATACTATCAAGAATTGCCAAGGTATGGCTTGTCCTAAGTGCAACGTCAAATATCCAAATTTGAGGGCGTTAAAGATTCACCATTACAAATTCCATGAGAAAACGTAAAGTAAAGATGACGTATAATTAGCGTCAACTCTTCTTGATTAAGACTTCTACGTGCGATGCTTTAGCATTGTGAAGTGCTTTTTTAGATTTGTTCGACAAGAATAGGAGCAAATTTGTACATGTATTCCAATATTTTGTGAAATTGTTTTACGTTTGGTCCTGTCATTTATCACTAAGAGAAAACCGATATATTTCTTTTCACTCGAGATCATTGTTTATTTTCTAATAATTCGCATTATAAGCTTTAAGTATGATGAATTATACTTAGTTTTCATAATGCTTTCTATGAATAACGAAGAAATATGGAAAATTATTGCTTATTGCAATTCAAGTATTTGAATCGTAATGTACTTTCTTGATGGATAATTCCACCAAACACTTCCATCTGTATATTTTTTTTTACGAAAATAGTTTAAGTACAAATCATTGATAAAAAGTTTGTAATTGAGTATCTAAGAATTGCATAATTTTGTATACTTGTCGGTTGTCAAATATTTCCAAGAGATACTGCACAACATTAAAAAAAAATATGAGTAAATAGTGTAAACATTTTTGACATGTTACGTTTGAAGCTGCATAAGATTGACAAATCCATAGTTGTATATAGAACTTTTAAAAAAGCTCATAACTATTACTTTGATTATAAAATACTGGAAATCACTTGATTTTATTATCTTAATCAAGTTGAAACATATTCATTAGGAGGAACAATTGTTTATTTCAATATCTTTCAGAAATTATGTGTGGATTTCAAAAACAAGAAAAAATGTAATTAAAATCACAATATAGTATTAATTTTTGTACTTTTTTTTATTAAATGTAAGCACTGTTATAAAGTCGATCTGTATTACCAAATTTTTGTGGTATTTTGCGTTGAATTTGATTTTTTACAACATTCTACCGTAATATCTGGAAGATATTGTTAAAATATAGAACTATGTATTTATTGCGAAAATAGTAAGAAACTATGAAGTGGTTTAGAACGTTCAATGATGTTTTTGTAATGATAATACACACACGCATATGGATTGATTGAGAAAAATGATGGATTCATTCACATCTGAGAATTTACGTTTAAGGCTTAAGTCTATTGTAATAAAATAACATTCGATTCAAGTAAGTAGTCTTCAATTAAGTCGAAGATGTATAGCAATGTAGTCAAGAACTTTATATTTTTTATTTGTTCAATAAACACGAAGCAGCTTTGGTCTTGACGATCGTCCTACATTTTTTAAAATGTAACTTTTAATAAAAAAAAATAATAAAAATCCATCCCCAATAAACATGGTTAATTATTTACCTTATGCCTAATTTATATTAAATTGTAACTTCTAATTAAAGATTCGATTTTTAGTTTAGGAGCAATAAATTTGATCTCTGTGTGACGTATTGCTTTAAATATTTATTTCTGAAAAATAATAGATACAAAGTCATTCGGAATGAATTGTCGGCTTTACATTGGATGGTAAATTGTCATGTTACAACAGTCGACGGTACACACATACGCATTTTTGATGGAAGTGGTCTTTCGAATTCCATACCTCTTTAGTGACACATTACCTGACATCAAAGCATTTTATTCTCACTGCGAGCGAGCACAGTGAGCACGCACGACTTCGTTCGTCAATTAAAAAATATATGTACATGTATATGTACTTTTTGCGACTGCCCTTTATCTTCTGCTGTATGTCGTGTGTATGCGTGTTTGTCGTGCGCGCGTACATATTAGACGAGTGTAATCGAGCATATTCGGTTTTATAAAGATTACGCACCCTCGACTAGGATTGGATGTTATACTGCGCACATATATACACGTATTGATGATCGCAAGTTACAAGGCGAGATACACATCGCCTCACCGTGTGTTTTTCTTGTGAATTAAGTGCCTATCTCTAGCTTTTTCCACGGATATATGAGGCGACCTCTCACGGTTATACTTTATTAAACATTACGTAGATCCTTGCTGACGTAAGTGTGTGTATATATAGATAAAGATATAGATTTAACACATCGATGTGACACATAGATTAGGCCAAAACTCTTCTCAACGATATATAAACTTCTTGTGTTTTCTTTTCTGTCTACGATTTTTTCCCTTACAATAGCAGAGAGTAAAAGTAATCCCATTATCCGGGCAGACGCTAGATCGCCAAGTCAAATTAAAAAGTGTTTTTTTCTCCGACGAATACAATGGCAAAGAGATTGATGTCACTCCTGATTATACATAATTGTATGCGCGCAAAATATCAATATCTAACTACTAATTAGTACCAGTGCTATACGGAGCGCTTTGATATGCAGGTGTCGTTTTTTTCCTTTTTTTCCTTTTTTTCCTTTTTTGTCATCAGCGTTTACAAGTAATCACGGACGTCTTAACGCCATTATTGTCGCCGCGTCCATAAATTTATACAGATTATGCGGTATCACGGATCGTCGTATGGCTCGAAGGACAATTAGAAATCATTTCTTCCAATCTCTGACGTGCATTATCGCATACAAATATACCGCAGAGATTTGTAATTATCGCAATTTTTTTTAAATTCGGTCTCACCCTCGAACTTTTTTCTTCTTTTCCTCTGCCTTTTATTTTTATTTATTTATTTTCTGTTTTTTTGCATTTTGCCTTGTTTATGTATATTATGTGATGATTGCGCCGCTCGCAACGAAGAATTGTCAAGTCTCATTTTGAGAAATATCGATTGGTAGAGGTAGTCTAGCCTAGCTAAAAGTTTTATGTTTTCGTATAATCATCGACGCGATACGTGAGAAGAGATTTATAACAAGAATTATTCAACGTGAAGTATATAGTGACTTTAAAAAGTAAGAATAAACCTTCTTGTGTAGCAGATTTTGGTTCGTGAAATCAGTTCTAAGTGCTCAGGGGACAGAAATATATAATTGAAGCTCAAAGCCTTATAACATCAGTTGTTAATGTTTATAATAGTGTAGATAAAAAAACTACTTAGTCGATTCATGGGGTTTATAATAAATATACTTTCGAAAAATTTTACAATTGTTCGAAAGAAGTCTACGACTCCTTGTCTTTAAATTTCTTTACAAACATACTAGAAACTTAGGATTTACGTAATTCTCAATAGGAAAGACATACTACGAGTCGCTATAAAAAAGTCTCGAATTTACGCAATTTTCATATGTACAATACAAAGTCAATTCCAACAGAATAACAAATGCTTTCCGCAAACCATAGACGCCTAGTTTTTCTCAACCGAAATAATAATTAACTTGATAAATACATTGAAATCCATATTGGCTTACGTATTCCGGTATACTCTATAGTATTAAGCATAACAATCAGGTCCATGAAATACGAGTTTTCCTGTACCATGATTCATTATGCGTCAATCATGTACAAGAGAGTAGCTGCGCGTATAGGGAAATTTTTGTCATTTTCGTAACTATCGGAAAAGTTTTAAGTAAGTCAAATTTACACGCTAGAAACATCGATTTATCGAACGCTTTCAAGTTACATTTATAATTTAAATACAAAAGAGAAATGTTGAAGTTGTTTTCTTCGCGATATTAGAGGGTATATATATATATGTGTGTGTGTATATATATATATATATACATGTAATATACGACATTGAATCAACAGAGATTCTTATTACGAGGTAATACTGGTATGTAATGTACAGCGGATATCGCATAAACTTTAATTTCTCTGGTGATTGCTGTATATATTATATATCATATATACGGTTTACCACATATTTTGCAATCTTGCTCAGAAAAATGAAAATTTATCTATTCCGTTTAGTACTGTTTTTTTTTTTGTTTAAGAGTACGTGTTTATAATTATGAACATTCTCGATATAAGCATGCAATAAAAAATTTTTTGTATGTTTTCTTTTTCACGAATAAGTACAAAAATACACTGATAAAAATATTAATTCTCTTTTTTTTCGTTACATTTTGAAAAATTAGTTATCAATAACATTAAGTGTATTTATATAACTTGTCAACAATAACTTTAATTGCCATCGTCAAAAAGTGGACATTGAAATAAAAAAAATATTATGCCTGAGAAAATGAAGATTAAACGCTGTTAGAAAGTTCGCGTAAAAACGATAATTATGAAATATTTTTCATGAAAAATAATTCCATGAGAAATTTAACGTCAGGGTTGCAGAAAAGTTACGCATTGAAATCTTATAACGTGTCATATACAGTCAGATATATAAGACTTAAAGTAGTTTGATATAGACAAGAGAATACAGTTTTCACGCTTCGGTGACGTAAACGGGTAAAGTGTGTGGGTACGTTCTATATTTTCCTTAAGTATAGTGTTGCCATCCTGGATAGCAAGAATGTATGCTTCTTTTCTTTGTTATGTCGGAAGGGATTCATTCGCTTATAAAGGTATACCAAGAGTGCTTTGGAGACAACGCGTCGATGGATAAAGTTTTTTTCAGTTTACTTTCGATCGATGACGAGGTCGCGAAAACATTCGGTGCGATTTATCGAATCTTGGCTTTCGGAGTTTATATGAGCAAATTTCGATCCTAGGACTTACGTACTTTATTGTAAATATATCACTAGGTCTAAAATTGTTTGTTTTATTTTTTCATCATTTGCGCGTTCACGAAAGTCTGTTATTCATCTTTATTGCAGTTTGTGTTTGTATTGAGTCTATATCTTTTTTTGATTTTTCATTTCACGACAAAGTAACTAACATCGCTACGTCGTTAAAAAGTTTAACTTGCTATACTTTGGCTGCGCAAAAATCTCAAAAATGTGTCTGACGGTAATCTACATTATTCACTTTTTTTTTTTTTTTTTTTTCAAGTGTTATTCTCATACTCTTGCTCGACACTATGTTATTTAACCAGAATAAGTTTTTCAACATATACTCGTGACAATTTCAATGTTGTATTGTAGAGCATTTCAGCAGCTTGTTAAAAATCAAATACGGTGAACAGCTTCCCGAACAATCGACTGTCAAAGTCAAACGTATGCAGCTTCTTCAGTATATTATACGCAACCTTGAAAGTAACTTGTCACGCGACAATTACTTATGCATGTTGCATATGCTGCGGTATACGAAGGCTGCCTACTGTAAATTTGATGTATCTGCCGTATACACTTGCTATCGTTTGTCTTTTTTTCATTTTCCTTTGCCTTGCTTTCTTCGTTATAATCTAATGTGAAGATGAACGTTCGCTCGGATACGAATGTCAAGCAAATTTGCAAAGTAAACGAAGAGGAAAAAATCTATTTTCTCTTGCAAATCCCACTAAAAAATATACAATTGTATAATGTATTTTTTTAAATTCCTTGTTGCACTGTATGTTAAAATCATTTGCTTAATTTGCGCGTTATAATTTCAGTATAAAACGTCAGCGTTATTTAGCTCAATCGTTAAATGATTAGTTGCGCGTACGAGAAAATATAGATAAAATAATCGACAAGCGTGATGTGTCGAAAATATCTTTGCAAGAGATTGTAGAAAAGTTACAAAAACCAGTTCTCTGAATTTAATCAGTAAAATCGGCGTTGCGTTGATTCAAAGATTCATTTGTTCTCCTAATAGATGATAAAATCGTACATGACGTTTGAACTTGTATGCGTGTTCTCTATATAATTAATTTGCTTTGCGTGAAACCTTTCTACAAATTGTAAAAAAATAATGCCAGCACAAATGCAATTTATAAGATGAAAGAAAATGCGCGCGATTCTTTGAAAAATCGATATACTTAACTCGCAAAATTCATGTAAAAAATTATGTCTAAGCTAACGTCCTACCAGCATGCTTCGCTTCAATCATACTGATGCGTATCCTAAAGCTTATGTGTCGCTATTTTTCTTCTTACAAGCACTTAATATCATCGTTTTTTTCCCCGCTAAATTACGTGAATCTATTTATTTGCATATACTTGTCAAACATGTATTATAACTTATATCTAGTTTATAAAGTATCTGAGTATTAATTTACGTTTGATGACGCCTATTTTTCTAACCTACATAGATCATACATATCTATACGAATGACAAAGACTGTCACAGTATTAAAACTTGTGAAAAACTAGTGTACTTACTCTTATTTTTTGTTAAGCGCAACCACCATTTCTTTCTTTTCGGCTTCATACATAATAATCTTCGCATTCATTTCAAAAGCGTTTCTAGTATTTCTTCATTTTTCCATGAATTCTTTTCTGCTTGGCACATACATAACTTCGAAGCACCGCTTCGCATTCAAAACACAAAATGGAATAATTTTATATTGCAGTTTTCTTCAAGGGTTAATGAAATAAGTACTCAATGTTTTGTTATTAATAAACGACAAATTGTACATCTATTCTTGAATTCGCCAAATGTTTTTCTACGCATTCATTGTTAGAGATGTGTCTACGTCAAATTTGCATACATATACTTTTGTAAGTTTTATTTTCAGCTCAGTTCGTTTGTTTTAATTGAATGGTCATCCGACTTAAAATGTAGAGTCACACACCAAGTACTTCGATAAACATATTGATTTCTTGCCGATTCTTATAAACTCATGTATTTATAGTTAGATGATATTTTATTAAAAGTCTGTAATTTCAAAGATATAAGATTTTGTTCGCTCATAGAGAACTGAAGTTAATTGAGAAATGGATATCGTTTATTTAAGAAAAAATGAATAAGATTTGAATATTTGAAATATTTCAAAAAATTGAGAGTCAATTTAAAAATTTGATGGCTTGTAGCGCATTTTCTGAGTTCCATTTTGTCGATCGTTTGCCGACTCAATGGTCCGAGTAGCTTGTTCTTGCACACCGGACCGAAGCTCTCCAGACTAAAAGTCCACTCCATTGCTCTTTTCTCCATTCTTCCGCACGGGGTGACATCGGGCGAGATGTCAGAGTGTTGCGTGCGATGATGATAATGATGATGATGATGATGATGATCATGATGATCAAGACTCATTGAAACATGTCGTGCAAGCTTCAGAAAGAAAAAACAATGAAAAGCCATTGTAGAAACGACACACAGCACATATATGTGTGACTACTGTCGACTAAGTAATCTGTTGTATACTTGATCGTGTTTAGTTGTTTCTTTTCGGAAAATACTATTTTACGTTTAGTTGATTCCATTTAATTATTCAAAAAGTAATAATGGAAAGGAAAAGAAATCGAATGCAAAATAAGAAGACACATAAAGACTAAAAGTAGCCAAACATAATAAGACTCGAACATTTTCCAGAAGATATTGTATAAAAAGTGTAAAACACCAATCTAAATAAGCAGCTGACTAGAAGAGCGTGAACTTCGACTCAGTCCCAATCCAATCGATGATCTAGAAAGAAAGAAATTCACTATTGTTTAAAGTTAGCGAGAGAATGTTCGGAAATCAAGTTGGCCTGAGAGACGGTGCAGACGTTCGCGCGAATAGCGCGCGTAACTCGTATTACGTCGACTCGACGAATCGCCTGTTCCCTCTGCCTTATTCCCGACGTCGCTCCGCCGTCGTCGTTTCTCTGGCGCACAATGGAAAAAAGTATAAGTCACCGATCGTGTGAGGTCTGCGAAATTCCTGCTCGCTTTTTCTCCTTCGAGAGACGCCAAGACGGTTCTTTACTGCCCTCGTAAATATGTATCTCAAGGAAAAAGTGAACACCCGTGCAAAGCAGTATTGTTTGTTAATAGTAGTCGACGCCGGCACTTCGGTTGCACATCCATAGCTCGCGGAACATAAGATAGACACGCGCTTGACGCTGCGTGCGATTCTCAAAACTAATAACAAATCAAAATAGACATTCAGCGTTGTTTCTTGCAGCAGGAAACGGAGTATATATAAGCTATAAAAGAGAAAAGAAAAATATACACATCGAGAGTTCGAAAGCTGGAGATTCTTGGACGTAGACTCAAGTGAGTGAGCTTTCAATAATAAACGACTAAAGAATACACGAAAAAGCATGCAATAAATAAGTTGAGAAAACCAGTTTGATCTAACACCAAGGACAGCAGTGCTTCTCATAGCACGTATCCGCATAATAAAAATACCATAAAGAAATAATAATGATAAAACGTAATGTTGAACTGGCAATGATGACCAGATACGGTCATTAAAATTTACCTCAGTAAACGGAATTTTAATAACATTTCAAACGTCCACTGCGGTAAGGTGGTGTTATTTTTGGGAATGGTGGCGCTTCAGCCCTCCAGACACTCCGTGCGTGTTCAAAATGTTGCTTGTCAAACATTCTCGCATCCTCGGAGCTCAGAGCGCGCTTCAGCTTTATTTTCTTTTATTTTCATGTGTATGTAAAGTAACGCATGCGTCATTATTTTTTTATTCAATAGCTTTTTTATTGTTTTAATTATAAAGAAGTAACAAAGAATAATAATTTCATGATATTATCGTACTCTCTTTCTTTCTATATATACTATTTATATATATAATCATTCACATATTAAATATTGTGGCAAATACCTATTATAGATCAAAATTTATGTCTTCTATCCATACATCACGTGGTAGAATCGTTCCATTTTCTTGTTTCATTTAATTTAAATAATCGTCTTCTCAGCGACAAATCATGATGCACTCTTTTTTTGCCCTTTCTCGCTCACTTTCTTTCGGTATAATTTGCCCAAGAGCGCCGTCGCCAAGCCGCTCTCGCACGCGTTCGGCTTCTTTTTGTTTTTCATTTGTATTTATATTATAGGTATAAAAAATTGTCGTCCTCGCATGTGTGTATTTGAGCTAAGAGATGGACCGCGAAATACTGAAACGTTTTTCACACGCGAACTTGCGCGCGACATGATGGAAACGACGCTCTTGCTGCTGCGCATTTTTGTCTTTTTTTCTATTTTTTGTTTTGTTTTGTTTTGTTTTTTTTTTTTTTTCATTTAGTTGTTTGTTTGTTTAACTGTTTTGTCTGTTTACCTGCCTTTTTTTGCTTCACTTTCGCACGCAAATCCGCAAGTCGAGCTTGAATACGCATCGGTTGACTGTTCGGTTCTTGCTCACTTACAAATTCCGTTTTTTTTGTTCATCTTGTTTCTTGAATTTCTTTATTTATTCTAAAAAACGACTTTGAAAAATCATTGCTACCAACACTGAATCGAGAGTGCGTTGTCATTGTTGGACCATTCAGTAATCGCTTGCGACTTTATGTTTTCTAATGTTTAAGAAAATAGTTTGGACTTTTGACATTTAATTTTCTTATATACGTTATATCCCAATTTGTACTTTACATATTGTTTGTTTATATTTCAGTTTTGTTAGCATTATTTCGTTACTAAGCGTAATCAATAGAAAATTTCATCATGAGAATTCAACAAATTTGTGTTTAATATATTTTCTCGTTATACAGCCGATTGATGAGTCATCACATAATGCTAACATAAACTCATATGAAACAAACAGCAATATTATCACGCAAAAGTAGGTCGAATTCCTCGGCTACGTATCAAACGTTTTGGCATTAGAAAAATACTACGATAAAAGAGCGTCGCGATTTACAATAATGACTGCATGACACCCAATGACTCGCAAAAACTCTCGTCTATATTTGAAAAACTTTGAGGAACGACAACATTCACGAAACTAACGCGGGAGGTATTGCCTAGGCTACGAAATTCCAACAACTAATTGGGCGCCGCCAATTGAGAAAAACTAGTGTGTACTAATACCAGGCGCCCTGCTCTCGACCTTGCCACTAACTTCCTGGATCGTCATCGTGTTCTTATCTTTTGCTTCGATTATTTTTTTATTCTTGCTTGTCTCGTATTAGAAAGAAAGACAATCAGTAGTACATGGCAAATTATCTACTCCTTGGGAGGGTACAATGAAAAATTTTGTTTGAATTTTTTTTGCTGATCCAGGAAGCGGCTACCAGCGTCATCCTCCTATTTTCTTGTATTCATCTCGCTAAACATGCGTCACATTTAAGATCACGCGTCTCATCATTGAATTATTACTTGCAAAATATGGAGGATGGCGGGGCGTCGTTCGAATGAGCCTTTGACGTATAATTCTTATTAATTACTTGTTTGCCAAGTTATCTCTCTCCACTTCTTATTTGGCGTGTTGTTCGTGATATATAATGAATCAAAAAGCATTCGGTCGTAGTATATAATTTTCTGTTTGTTTCGATCCAAAGGTATTATCTTTTTGTTCAACTTGCGATGGTAATTTTAGAAAAAGAAACGTAACTTCTTATCGATCGTGTCGTCTCAGCCGCAGTCTCCGATCGTTACCGATGACATCGCCATTCTCATATGAGATTTCATTATGAAGCCAAAATTATCTTATTGGCGACGACCACGAGACAGATGTACAAATAAATTTATATCGGTTAGCATTATATCGGTTCCTCTTTTTTTGCACTTACAGCAAACATGATCGAGTGTGAGTGAGAGTGTTTTGTGTGTATTAATGTTCTCTATAATTTTTTTTGTTTTTTTTTTCAATCACTTTTTAATCTTTATTGATTTTCACCATCTTGTGTCATCACGCTCGCTATATAACTTCCGTGTGTGTATAATGTATTCCATTAATGTGTTCTTTTTCTCGATATAAAAATACAAAAAATAATTTACAAAATTATATAAGTATGTTACAACGCGAGTCGTACAGATTATGTGTGGTGTATGTCGTTATTACTCCTTAAATTTTAAATATAATATTATTAATATTATAATGTTATCGTTACAGACGGTCAGAGCCTAAGTGTGACCCGCGTTCGATAAATCATTTTAGTTTTGCTTTATATTTCAAGAAACATTTCGCGCTAGGGCGGTATCGCGCATTATTGCCACGCCTCCCGCCGGTGTATATATATCTTTTAATCTTTTATATAGATCCATAATTATATTCCATATAGAAAGCGGAAAGCGCTTGCGCCATAAACCACATGCCTTTCATCTATAGAATCGAAGCTTATTACTCTTATTTTCACTCGCTATTTCTCTCTCTCTCTCTCTCTCTCTATCCTCAATATTTAGCAGAATATAATGCCAAACACAGATACATGCATACATACAGCGATATACATACGAACATTATTTGTCTGAGAATTTAGCGTGTTATATTGTTTTTTCATTACATCCAATTGAAAAGACGGTTGAACTATTCGTCATCATACTACCTTTATAAAAAATTATTTTCTTTATTGAATAGTATTTGCTTTGATTTTACGATAGAAAAAGGTGTAAAATATATATTGTTCTTTGTTTAGATATAAAATTCATTATTCATAAAAATCTATTGATGCTGAAGAAACAAGGTGCAATTTTTGGCATTTATGCGAGTTTCCGACTAACCGAGACGTAATCGTTCAACCATTAGCAAAATTTCCAAACTAGTATCTGAACAAACAATTTTTACGTACATTATATCTGTATGCACACATGCTTACATTGATACTAGAATCCAGAAATATATACGTGTATTATATACATACAAGGTATTCCATTGATATATGTATGCCATACACATATACGTGTCACACGTGTGTGATTCATCTTAATTTCGTGTTACAGTATATTTGGCGTTTATGAGCCAGCGAGATTATCTATTGTTTCTTCGTTCGTTTTTTATAGCGTGTGTGAGAGAGAGACAAGAAAATAAAGAAACGCAGAAGACTAATATATAGTTGAGACAAAAGTAAAATACAGGTAATAAAATTCAGTAATAAAATCAACTCTCTAGTGCAGTTATATATCAAATCACTATATTATATTAACAAAAATATATTATATATCATATATATGTATATGCGTGTGTGACGCTCATGCGTGCGTATAAAAGTACAAAGGTGCTAGTAGCTCTTCCTCCCGCACTTTTATGACACATGCGACGATCTCTTATACAGTTATGTATAATATGTATATATTTATATATAATCAAATATCATACAAAACAACAATAACAAACTATGAAAAAATTCTTAGAACTAACGCTGATCTCGGTATACACGAAGTAATATGTATATATATATATTTATATATATGTATATGCATATATGAATAAAAACAACTTCAGTAGTTTACAGCGGTATCATAATATATATTTGTAATAAAAGTAATAATAATAGGTAACGGTACGATAATAAAGCGCTTCGCATCGCTGTGATATATATATATTAATATATATATATATATATATATATTATTTGTTTTTCATTTTATTCTCATCGTCATATACAAAAATAAAGGAACGAAAATACATCACGATTATATAAACGATTACATGACAAAAAAAGTATATTTTGTATTAAAAAGTAAAAACAAACGCGGATATATATCATTAAGTGCTAGTAGTAACGGTAGCAAATATATATATACATACATATATATGTATATATATATATATTATATGTGTGGTAGCATCAGAGGTGAAAAGTAAAAATTTAGGCTCGGTGACTTTTGCGTCACTCTTGCGTCGACTTCGTGTGTCTGACTAAACCATGACGGATCGTTTTCGTTTCGATAAATAAAAAAAATCAACTGAGGAAAAAACATGCACGATGAAATAAACGAGAAAAGTGCACAGATCATGTCTTGGGTAACGAGAAACGAAAAAAGTGTTCGATAAAAAAAGTAGCATGCAAAAACAATATGAAAAGACGTTACACAGCTGCTGCCGCTGTTATTGTTCTGTTTCCTTTTGTTGACAATACATAGAAACGTTTATATAGATAATAAAAAAAGGTAGACAAAAGTGTCGCTCTCGCACTAACCCACTCACTCACGATTACTGAACGTATTATTCTTTGCTGCATTCGCCTGTGGAAGATATTGCATGGGGCTATCTGTTATAAGTGTTTCTATTATTTTGTTATAATATTTTCATCGTCTGCACATACGCAACTTAAAAGTTTAAAGGTTTAAAGGCCAGTCTGACAATGAGGGAGAGAGTTTCAAGGATTGGCTCGCGTTGTTTTTTTTTTGTCTGTGTTTTCTAAATATATTTATTATTATATAATTCCGGATGTCGACGTTTGTGCGCGCGTATATCGATTTTGTTGAATGGTCGTGTACGCGGACACAGACGCGCGATCATCAATAAGCTCCTGGAGCAGGGGGGGGTACAAAAAGTATAGACCTGCGTTTCGGGCAGGGCAGTTATACGATTGAGATTTTTTGTCTTGAGTATGTATTACAATGACCAATTTTAGACCCTCCCTTCACGCAAAATTCACTCTGTTTTGCTTCGTAGAAAGAATTTATCCTCATTGTCCCCGGCGTTTTTCTGTTTTTTTTTTGTTGCTTGCGAGGAGTTTAGCGCTGTGCAATCAGGGTGTATTTTCTCTGTGTATACATATTATATGTTCATATATACGTAGTTTACAGCAAGTAGTTAAAGTATTGAAAAATATATATGTATCGATTAATTACAAATCTAATTATCATCTTGTATTTTAATCCGTTGCGCGGCTCATTAAATATTTAGAATTGATAATTTATTTAAACTTTTTTTTGTTAAATTTACTTATTAATTTTATTTTGTTGTATACTCGTACTTACCCGCAATAGTTCTTATTTATATATCAATGTCTTTTGTTCAAAATAAAAATGTGTGTTTGTGTAAATGTCGTTAAAGTTTTCACAGGCTGAGAAAGTTTCTTTACTTTTTTCCGACTAAGTATAAGAATATAGCGTTATGCCTTACGTTCGATTATTACTATTATTATTTTGTATTTTCATTAGACTTATGTTTACGCCGCGTACAACTGCGTGCCCTTTTATTTCGCGTTACATTCAATTTAATTTTTTTTTATTAAACTTGCGTTTTTTCCTTTTAATGCGTAAACATTATCGATCGCTATAGTTATTAGACACTTGATATTTGAAAAAACAGATTACCGGCATCCTCATTTTCGTCTGTGTGTGACAAGTCTGTGTATACATTATCTTTGTTTCGTTTTAAAGTGCATGCAGATGTTTTTTAGTTAATCCTCATTATACGGTAATGAAACTGACTGTATGTGTGTACGTGTGTGCGTGCGCGTGTGTAATTTTTTATTCTCTTAAACGATTACATTCAGTATTAAGGGCATGAAAAATCTGTTTTGGTACTTGTTACTTTTGTGTTGTTTTACAATATATGTCATATCGCGTATTATCGTATAGACATAAAATACTATATAGGTTTTCCATGGTTGTTATCGCAGCTGCGTGGCTCGTAGTAATAATCATTTTTTGTTTAATAAATGCTAACGACCACTTTTATTACAAGTAGTTATTTCAATGTCAGCACCTCGATTAGACTATATATGTGTGTAGCAAGGTGTCCGGTTCCTCGTTAATAAGCACTTCAACTTTTGCTTTTCGTTATACCTCTTTCCACTCTAGACGACCGTATACGCTTTTCTTTCTTTCTTTTTTTTTTTTTGAATAGTTCTCTCGTTATCATAGGAAAGGTACATTGCGTTTGATTGTTTGCTGTAAAATGTATGTGATGTGCCGAGAGTGGTTTGATTCGATGTCCTTCGCGAAACGCACGCAGTCACCTCACTCCGCGATCGCGCAAACGTCCCAATGGGTAGAAAAATAGTAGCATCGAATCCCGTACGAGTTACACCTGATTTCTTGATCGAGGCGTCGCTCGCGCACCTGTGTCGGACGTTGGAAATTCGGTTGCAGTGCCGAGTCGAATCGTCGGAGTGAAGCGAGTGCTGCATAACGAGATTTATTTTTAAAAAGATCGACACTGCCCCTCGCTTGCGTTATAGGTCGCGTCAGTATTGGCTAACGGCGCGCGAGCCTTGGCACGTTCGACGGTATTTCAAGCGCTGTTGAATTCGATTCGATCGTTTAAGCGGCTTCTCTTCCGACTTTGTTATCTCTCTCCCTCCTTTTTATTTTTTATTTTCGGTTATTTTCTCTCTCTCTCTCTCTCTCTCTCTCTCTTTCTCTCTGTTTAATTATAGCAGGTACTAGCATAGCTACCACAGTCGTACGTATCGTTTAATAGTTTACAAGTTAAGTGTTTTTCTTTTTTTATTTTTCTTACGAGATATTAAACTATAGAAGGGTATCTTGCTTTCTCGCCCAGTACACGTTTGTTTTCCTATACGTTGTTTTCGTGGGGATGCGAGAGTCGATCGCTCGAACATGCTTCTTCGCGTTTTTTTACTTTTTACACAACTTAATACAAAAGATACTCATTTTTTCAAATATACTCGTTTGTAGCTTTTTTTTCATTTCTTATATAATCACGACTAGATGATGTGTTAGTTTTAAAAAGTATAAAAATGCCCTTAAAAAATATATAAAAAGTATAAAAATATAACATTCATCTTACAATTAAATATAAAAAAGTGCCGTTTTTTTATTTACCATTCAACGAAATAATTAATTTTAACGAAAGTCCGCATAAATACATATATAATATATATACTCTCTACAAATTAACGAAGAATATAAAAAATTGCACTATACACATACAAAAAAAAAAGAAGAAAAGAAAGTAAAGTAATTTTATATTTGTTTATCAGATTCACAAATGCCACGGTATGTACATAACGCGCGCGCGGAGATGCGCGATTTAGAGACAAAAAATATATAGCAGGCGAGTCGACGTCTCACATCCCTCGACGGTTTTGCAAGCGTACGTCCTTGAGGCAGCGCCAATAGAGGTGTCCCTGGCTATGTGTCGCTCCGCGAGAGATACTTTCGCGCCGATTATCTAACGCTTCGCGACGTGTTAGGCGCCAATTCAAAATCGCGCGAAGGTCAAGGAGAGGAAATTTCGCAATGGAAAGAACAAAAAAAAGGAGCTATTTCTTGTTTTTTTTCTTGTTTTCTGAAGATGGCTCGGTTGTAATAATTTCATCATAGAAATCAGGTTTTCGGGGAGAGTTACGAAAGAAGCGAGGACGGTTCTCGAGATTAGTAAATTCGGAAGGGGTGTTGCTCTGGCGCCTACAATGACTGCTCGTCGCGTTTTCTCTCTCTTTCACTTGCGGCGTCCGCTTATTACGCTGCTTCGCGTGACTCTTTCTCTACCTCTACTGCATTCGTTATAAAAATAAAATGTTAAATAGATCGTTATACCGCGGCGCGCCAATGGAGATTATCATCGCGCGCCACATTGTAATGTACATCGTAGGCTTTCTAATAGTTATATTAATATTATCCCGTTTGTTCCACTCGCAATCATCTCTCATTCACTCTCCGACACTCTATGATTCAGTGAAAAAATAAATTATATCACACCTCGTGACTCGTTTTCACAATAATATGCGACACAGGCGCGCATACATCTCCATGCCGCGTGTCTCGAGCCTGTGTCCCGCGCGCTCTTCGCTCTCTCGGTCCGTCTGTGTCGTCTTCGTCTCGGTCTCTCTGTCTGTCGTCTGCACGTCGTCCAAGGTGTCGTCAGCCGCGCATCAGCTAGAAACAGCAGGAGATATCACTCGTGCAAAAAATTCCTTTTTTTTAACAATCTCCCACCGATCGCTCAAACTGTGTAACGCTTTTTTTCTTATCTTTCATCTTTGTGTTTTAGTTGTCATGTTGTATCTCAATATTCTCGAGCGTTCTACACTCGTTCATCATTTCATCGTGATTTCAAATATATCTTCTCTCTTTCGTTTCTCTGGTTCTCGTCGTTACCTCGCTTTGATAATTAATTTTGTTTTTTCCTCGATACAACATCGCCCCCTCCCCCCTTGACGTGACGCACTCGTTCGCTCGCTGTCGCGCTCTACACCTACGCGTGTAGCATCTATTGTACATTCTAATAATCGCCGCGCGACATGTTTGTTTCGCCAAGCGGTCGTAGTGCCTTCGCTCGCGCGACTCGACGGCGCGGAAACAGCCTCGCTCGGAGTGGATGATGGTTGCGCGCAAAGCGGTGCGAAGGAGAACAGAAGAGAACGCGGAAACGCAGAAACGCAGAAGGAAAGAAAGAGGTGGAGCTCGAGGCACTCGGGGAAGGAACGGGGCACTCTCGTCGTTTGTTTTCCGGCCTCCTCGGAAGAGCGCGCGTCGTCGTTTCGCACGTTTCGCGCGCGAAAAGGAACTCTGCCCGCGAGCGTGGACTCGAGAGGAACTGAAGCGACGTAAACGTATGTGATGAGCTGGACGCGCGCAGCTGGCACTCCGAGGAAACGAAAGCAAGTATAATCACAATTGGGCGCTGCGTCGCTCGAATGGCCGCCGACGAAGGAGAAGAGAGAAGCAAGGAAGAGTCCCGCGGGCGGAGGGTGGAGCACTACGAGGCGGACGAGCAGCGGTAGTCCAGGCCGAGGCGGCGACGACGGTGGCGGTGGCGGTGGCGGCGGCGGCGGCGGCGGCGGTGGCGGGCGACGAGCGGCGCCGGTTAGGAGGGCACGAAGGCCGCCTCGGGAGCCAGCAGCGAGGCTGCGGCCGGGCTGGTGGCGCCGGCGTATTAGTTGGCGACCAGCAGGTGCTGGTAGTTGCTGGCCGGGTAGCCCAGGCCGTAGTTGTTGAGGGCGTCGCCCACGGCGGCCTTGTCCTGCTGCTGGCTCGACGAGCTGCTGGGGCCGCTCGCCGCGGCGGCCCCGGGAGCCGCGGACCCGATGGGCCCGAGCGCGGCGCCGCTCTGGGCCGAGTTGGGCGCGGCCGCGCCGCCGGCCGCGCTGCCGCCGGCGCCTCCGTAGAACTGGTGGCCCACGGGCTCGATGTAGCTGGAGGGGAACTTGGTGTAGAGGTCGGCGGCGGCGGCGGCCAGGTAGCCACTGTGCGCGGCCGTGCTCGCCGAGTCGAAGATGTTGCGGTGGGCGGGGAAGTAGGCCGCGGGCGGCGGCTGGTGGAAGAAGTAGGCGCTCGGGTCGGCGTGCTGGCTGTGGCCGTTGACCAGGCCCGGCGACAGGCTGCGGCTGTTGGGCGAGCTCTGGCAGACCGGCAGGCCGCCCGGCGTCTGGGCGCCCGGCTGCGCCACCGCCTGCTGGTGCTGCGGCTGCGGCTGCTGGTGGTGGTGGTGGTGGATCTGCTGCTGCATCGCGCGCTGCTTGATGTAGTTGGAGAACTCGGTGGGCGACATCCTGCAACGAGCAAAGAGGCGGCCGGCTCAGGACGGGGGAGTCGCGCGAGAGCGGAGCAGCCCCGTGCTCCCGGCGGCCGCGAGCCCTTACCTGTTGGCCCGCTTGCTGCTGGTCTTGAGCTTGGTGCTGCCGAACTTGGTCTGGGCGAAGGTGGCGGTGGTGAAGGTGAGCGGCGCGGTCGACCTCGGGATGAAGGCCGGCACGGGGCTCGGCGAGCCCTTGAACGAGTTGGCCAGCGGAGTCGGCGACGGCGCCGAGGACGAGCCGGAGCCGTGGCCGTTGTTCTGCAGGCTGCAGCTGGCCGACTCGTTGCTGGCGCTGCTGGTCAGCGAGCTCGGGAACGGCGAGGTCGACTTGGGGCTGAGCGACAGTCCGCTGAGCGAGCTGCTCACGACGTCTATCGGCCTGAAGCACTGAGCCTCGGGGTTGAAGGTCTTGGTGACCTCGCGGTCGGCCGACGACTCGTCTTGGGGGTCGCCCATCTCCTTGTAGAGTATCTTCACTTGGCTGTTCTCGCCGATGCGATAACTGACTTCGTAGGGGTCGATCCAGACGGCCAGCTCGCTAGGCAGGTTCTCCAGGATGTCCTGGATGGGCACTCCGCTCTCCTTGGCGGCGCGTTCGAAGACCGGGTCGATCGGGTCCCCGGTCTTGATACATCGGAAGGCCGTGCCTTTGGAGGGCTTCTCCGGATACCAGTGGCCCTTGAACTTGTCCTTGAGGGCCTTCTCCAGCTCCTCGCCGAATATGTTGACTCGCCGCCTCGGCAGCTTGTTGTACAGATAGGATATGACGAAGTTCAGCGCCACCTGCACTTCTATGTGCATCTTGGCTTTGCTGAGGTAAATTTTCGTGACGGGATTCGTTCTGCTCTCTCGGCGTCGGTCTCGTCAGCGACTGACTGACTGACTTGACGGCTACGTTTGGCGAGCGGCTTCGGTGCTTGATGCCACGATCGCTACGCTCACGGCCGTTGTGTTGGCTTTCGTTACTCCTTCTCTAGATCCGTCCACACTCAGTCTTACCTATGCCGTGTCTGTGTGCGTGCGTGCGTGCGTGCGTGCGTGCGTGTGCCACCTGAGACGACGACTCAACTGCGTTCTCGTTCTTGCGCTGTTTGCAGTTAGTTGTGTACGAGGTCGCCCGAATCGTCAACGTTAGATCTGAAATCAAGAAAAAACGTACGATTCGTTATCCAAATTGTTGAAACTAATTTAATCCGTTGTTGCGCAAAATTGCGAGGCTTATGTAAGTGATCACACGCAAAAGCCGTAAAACAATCAAAAGATAATGATTAATCGTCATGGCTCTCTTTCCTTCATTCGCGTTAGAGGTTGCGCAGGCATGCATACGATTCAATTAATTACGAAATAAAAAAGAACAAATCTCATCTTACGTCCCATACAACCAAAGTGTAACTCCAATTGCATATATATATATATATATATATATATATATATATATATATATATTTGTAGTTCTCCATAACAATTTTTCTCACTTTCCTTGGTTCTTCAAGTAAATCATTGATCGCGAGATAGCCTGTTTCCTCATCAGATAAGACACCGAATTAAAGAGAGAGAGAGAGAGAGAGAGAGAGAGAGAGAGAGAGAGAGAGACAGTTCATTCCGAGAAACTGCGTAAAGCAATGACAATCACAATGATAATTGTCGCGCTGTACTATGGGAAAACCTGAACGCCTATACGCTGTGAGAACGTTGACAAGTCTATACTGTTTTTTTTTGCGGAGTAATTGGTGGAAAAAAGTGTGACATAATGTTTGAACCGTAGAGATCAAGATGAGTGTGCGTAAACGAGAGTATGAGTTGATTAAAAGCAGCAATGATTTCTCAATTCACGCGCGCGAAAGCTTCCGGGAGGCACTGCGTGAGCGGGTAATTAGCATCGGATCAGGCGACGACGATGGACGTCAGTCGGCCTCGATACAGCAGGGGGCACCACGCAGTGTAGGCAGCCGAGCTAATCACCGATGTCTGCTTCTTTGCTCTTTAGCGCCAAGATAACGCGAGCTTCAAATAACGATACTCGGGACGTCGTCGTCACAGTAACGTCACGAGCCTATTGCCGAAGTCATCAAAAATGCGAAAGCGTATGTCTGGCCAAGCGCAAATGCGGAAGTCGATTCTTGGGCGTAGCCCAAGCTGCCGCTACTGCTGCACCTGCTTCTCTCTCTCTCTCTCTCTGTCTCTCTCTCTCTCCATTTTTTCTTCCTCTTCCGCTTCTCTCGCCACGCGCCAAGAGCTGACCTATAGTGAAATTCCATCGGACTTGTCCGTTTTCTTTTCTCATATTCAATTCGATTTTCCTTCCTCGAGGAAGGCTCCCGTATTGTCTCGAAAGCACCTCTAGAATGTTTTTCACTCGAGAGATATGCGACAATAAGAACAAGAATAAATCATTCTCTTCTTCGAGGTATTCAGAAGTAGATAAAAGTATCCCGTCATCGAGTTTGAAGAAAAAAAAACAAAGTATTTTTATTCTCTCCGAATGGGTAATTGTGGATTATACAATGAGAGAAGCGAGGACTTGAAAATAAAAAAAAGCTCAGTGGCAAAGAGAGAAACTAGAAAAGCATTTGCAAAAGTCGCGAGAGTGAGTGAGAGAGAGGCCCAAGGCTGTTGTATGCTCTGGCAAAGGAAAAATCCAACTGAACGCAGAAAAGAGCTATATACTCTCTTTCTCGACTGGCTTGGCGGACAGCTCGTAAATTGTCTCGGGCTGAGTGCGATCGCGTCGATTACGTGTCGTTCGAAAGCAGAGACGACCTTTTCGCGCCCCGCAAATTGCAATCGACTGCTCTTTAGTCGCCCGCGCCGAGAGTGAAAGCTCACAGGCGAGCTTTTATTAAGCCAGCTCCCTATTGATCTGTTCCTTGTAATTGAATGGATCGTCAAACTTGTATGCGCCAGCTTATTCAATTTTTCAGCCCACTTGGCAGTTTTCATTTTACCGAATGGCAGTGGGAAAAAAATATATTGCTGCGCAAAGTATACTCAAACTCTCGGATGTTATAACCTCAGCGATTTCCATGCCGCGTCTTCTGCCTGTCACAGGCGGCCAAGTTAGAAAAAGATCAATCGCGAAGGAGAGCTTCTTTTTTTTTGAGATGTAATAACGCGTTAAAAAAGTTGACGGGAATGACGAAAAAAACATTGTACGGCAGAGTAGCGACGGCAGCAGCAGGATAGAAAAGCCGATGGCAAGATGACGACGACGACGACGACGACGACGGCGGCGGCGGCGGCGGCGGCGGCGGCGGCGGCGACGGCGATCGATCGGTCGGCCTCCTGCGAAGCTTCGCTGCACGCGCTTGTGTATGGCTTCTAGGCGCGGTTGTTGCATCGAATGCTCCGCGATAGCTTGGCTTGCGTCGAATATTTTTACCTTTTTCCCCCGTTACTTTACGCACGCACGCTCGCGCACAAGTACACGCATAGGCGTAGCGAGTGGTCGAATGTAAACGATTTTTTTTCGCAAATGAAAGGCATTTGTGCTTTCAAGGCCGCCGGATGAGCGAACAGAGTGAATCGTTGTTTTGTTTTTTCCTCGGTGAGCGCGCGCGCACAAGAGAGGGAGAGCTTGCACAACAATTCGTCTCGCGCAAGTAGATTGCGCCGTGTACGCGCGCGTTCAATTAAAACGGGAGCGCGATGCTTTAATGAATAAAACAAACTTTTGAATAAAATCCTATATAGCTGCGGAGGATTACACGCGGCCTAAATAGCTAAAAAGTGAAGTCACGAGGTTTGGTATGCCGGGGAAAAGCGGATTGCTCAGCGAGAAAGAGAGTCGAGCAAGTGCGCATAAATATAGACGGGAGGTAAAATTTATGGAGGATACACGCTCGCGCGCCGCGCCGACGCATGAAAATTCGATGTTAATGAGAACGGAGCGCTGTTGCGCGAGTCGACCGCTGTTCTTTGCATTTGGATGCACGGGCATTTTCGTGAATATTCCGCCGAACCATCGAAAACGCTGGCTAATCGATAATATGACGGTCGAAGCGGGCAGCTAAATGTAACTTTTGACAAGGCGGCATGTAGTTGGCTGAAAAAAGAAATCGCTCGAACGGCGTAGATCTGTATCGTCGCGCGCTTCGCTCTTCGGCACATTTAGCGAGGCGCGATGATAGCTCGTAAATCAGCTCTCCAACCAGTTTCCGCGCGTATCGCTGCCCCTTAGACCGAGCTTCCCTTCGGCTCCGTGCTTTCGTCACTCGCGGCGAGCGCCGCGGATCCCTCGAAAAAAGGGTGGCGAGGCAGTTTTCAAGCGGTAAGTGCTGAATGAGGGTCACGTGCGTCCCTCTCTCGCTATTCGTGTACGGAGCGGAGGGGAGCCACTCCCTTGTGTGCGAGCGAGTCAATGGAGAGAGGCAAGGCGAGGCGCCGCGTCGAGTTCAGCCAGAGCTCGGCGCGTACACGTACACGTACATGCTCGCGGCCCTTCTGTTTCACGCGTGCGAGGGGTGGTGCGATCTCGATGACCCGCTTTCGTTCGCCGGGGATGCGCGGCCCCGATTGCGTTGCGCCGTCGGCTCCGCGCCTGGCTCCGCGCCACGGTACGAGCTTGCGATTTTCGGGGAAAACAGCTCTAAAGCAATTACGTCGGCGGAACTTCTTTCTCGAGTGCTCGCTTGAAAAGTTCACTCCGTTCGATGGGACATTGATCAATTTTCAACGCAACGACTCGCGCGAGAGCGTCGCTTTTTTCGTCGGTATATTCTCTCGGCAGAAAAAAGCTGAAGAGCATGGAGCTACGTCTCGCAACGACGCCGGCGAAGGAAAACAGTGCGTTTACGCGCGCAGATAACTTTTTGCCTATCCGCGTCCGAGGGACGTCGACTCATCGCGTAAAACTGCCGTGCACTTGCGCGTGTCGCATTCAGCGTGCGCACGCGACGATAGCGCGGAAAAAAAATGCGATTTCGCCGTGTCGCCCTGTTATCGGTTAATTAACGCGCACGTTACGCGAACGCGCGCAATTGGACTTTCGACCGGTCGTCGAGCTCCACTTTATTCTTCGACGTCCGTAACGTTTGCATCCTGGTCCGTGGACGTCGCAATGATTTGTCTGACTCTTTGTTCGTCGCGCGCGAAAAGTGATAAAAGATAAACGCACGCTTTAGCAGGTCAATCCGTCAGAACCGCAGTTACGTAATAATTCGATTGCAGAGGGGATTAACAACGGAGCGTCGGCGGGTCGCATGTGCGAGTTGGCGGACGAGGTCGGACACGGATGATAGACGTCGGCTGTAGGACAAGGACGAGGCTGAGCTGTGGCCGTTCGATGTGCGCATTCGCGCGAGGAAACGCACCTTTAAATTAGAAGCAAAAAAAAAAAGAGAGAGAGAGAGAGAGAGAGAGAGAGAAGAAAAAATAAAAAGAAATAAAAAAAGGCATCGAGCGGAAGAACACATTAAATGATCGAAACAAGCTCGCCGAAGAGATGTTAATTCTCGTCGACGGAAGTGGCACACCTGCCTTTAAATAGTTACGAGCGTTGAATTGTATTGGAATGAGCTTTTCGAAAGTCACGCGCGGCATCGCGTGAAAAATTGTTCCGTTACACGTCAATTGTCGTCAGAACGGAGAGCACATCTGCGGCGTATATTACGCGTATATACGGATATAAATGGAAGCGCACGCAGGGGTCGCCCACGTTGCCGGCGCGAGCAGATCAATACACGCGATGGCGGCGGCGGCGGCGGCAGCAGCAGCAGCAGCAGCAGTGGCGGCGACGGTGGTGCTCCAGATACGCGCCGAGTGAACGCGCCCTATAAGCCTCCATTCCTCCCCACGATGTCGCCCCGAATCCGGACCGGGTCACGATGCAAAACAGCTCTCTTGAGCTTTTGTTGCTTGTATTGCCTGCTCCCGCTCTCTTACTTTCTTTTCGCCAGCCGAGCCACCCTCTCTTGCTCAATTTGCTTAATTGTAACGATGCGTCTGAGTGGGCGATGGGGGTCTTTTAAAAATTGCCCGGCGCCCCCTTCCGGTGCGACGAATGAAAGCGAATCTTGTATCGGCCCGCTCCCGTTGACCGTATTTTTATAGATGCCGTAATAAAAAGGCTTGATCCTGAAAATGACGAGCGCCCTTGTCTGCTGACCTCATTCGTCGTTGTTGTCGACAAATATATCATTGAGCTGGCGTGCGCGAGGCATAATAAGTTCATTTACAACGCTGTGCGCAACTCGTCATTTCGGAAAACAATGTAATTTTCGCATGCTGCCCATTGTTCGCGCGGCGATGCTCGTGTCACATAGCTATTCGATATTTGCCAGCTATAAATTTTGCTGGCGCGCGACTGGCTCGTTTTGCGGTCATACAGTACGAATCCAATTGAAAAGCCTTGCGAAAATTACCGGGCAATGATTAAATGAAACGGGCGTGCGGAATGAACAGAAATTATTAGGGTTTTTGTAGGCAGGCATCCGTACAGGGAAAACCATGCCTGATTATGCGAGTTCGGGCTTTTCTCTATCTCTCTCACTCTTGCCATTGTAGCTCGATGTGCGGTCATTTGAATACGATGCATGCGTACAAAGGCAATGTCGATTCGAAAGACAGAGAGAGAGAGAGAGAGAGAGAGAGAGAGAGAGAGAGAGAGATAATGAGAAGTTTCATGGGCAATAACTTGATATGAAATCATTCATGACGCCGGCTTTCACGACTACATAAATCCATTTATAAACTCGCTATGAACGCAACGTAATGCCGCTTGAAATTGAAAAACTTTCACGCTCATAGCAACTGAAAAATCGACATCAACGTTACTTGCAAAAAGAAAGGGGGGGGGGGGCAGGAGGAAGCGAAGTGTCTATAAAATTTAATAAGGGAATTCTCTCGGACCACGAAGCGTCTTGAGTTGGAAAGGGAGCAGAAGCAGCAAGTAAGTAGGAAATAAAAAGGCGTGGAACTGCGAGAAGTAGCGGTAAGAGCGGTCGGCGGAGCCGTAAAAGAAAAAAAGAAAGAAAGAAAGAAGCAGCGAAGAAAAGGACGAGCACAAGAGAGGAAAAGAAGTTTGCGATGCCGTTATCCTCTCGGAAGCTCAGCCGAGCTCTAAGATTGTTTGGTTCTCGCGGCGCTTCCACGAGGCTTCGATTCCACTCGGCGTTGCGTTCAATTACGCCGAAAAATTATTCCGGACCCCGGTGTATCTCGGCGCGCGCGCGCGCGACAAGCCGCGTCTCCGCGAGACCACGTCTCCTCTGGCTGCCGAAGGGAAAGAGAAAGCTCACTTGATATTCTGCGACAGGCGTCGCGCGCAAACTCATGAGACGTACTTTACGAGCTGAGCTCTTGCGAAGATTGGGCGGCTCGTGCGTACCGTCGTGCGCGCATGCATATTGCTGCTTTACGAGCGAGAGAGTTTTTCGTCGATTTATTGAGGAAGTCGCAACCGATGATAACGCGCACGCCGTTTGACTGTCGATTGAAATGCTAAAGCGCAGCGCACTCTGCGCAAAACGCATACTCTTGACAAACAAACAAACCAACCAATTATGCAGGAACGAATCTTTCTCTCTCTCCGCTCAACTTTCTCGCCGTGCAGCTAACGATTCGCCGCGCAGCAGAGCCTCGGCAAAGAGAGTTGCTAGAGCTCTCAGGAAACTTTGGTGGCAGCAGTCTTGGATCGATTGTTACTCGTGTTTCTTTCCTTTTCTTTTTCCTGCGCGTTGTCCAGCCGAGAAAAGGAATTACCGCTCGGATTTCGGGACGGCGCGCTAATGGGATTACACAAGCTGTCGCGGCGCGATCCTGCTCCGTACTGGCTCTTTCTTTCTTTCTCTCTGGCCGTTTTACAAGGTGGCCGGGCGCGATAATGCTGTTTGCGGATGCCAAAGAACTTACATTGTAATTATATATTTCCGCGGGCTCGCTTGTTATGTAACTGCGCGCTTTTAATACACCGTCGTAATGTAAAAACTCGACGATGACTCCGGTCGAAGTATCGACCACTTTTGGCTTATCTTGATTATTACATATATGCGATGGAGTTAATCCCCGACAGATAAAAACAAAAGTGAATGTCCAAATTAAATACGTTAATGACGTAATATTGAGTTCACCTGTTCTTTTTTCTTTTTCGACGCGTAATTAAAAGCGTATATCAAACATTCAGTGTCTAAAAAAAAAGCACGAACGCTCTCTTTACAAGAGCGTTCCGTGTATCGCGTCGCATAAATTTACTCGGCGCGCTTATCAGAGCCACTTGAAAAATGAAAAAAAAAAAAAAGAAAACGAACAGAAGGAAATAAGCACAGCTCCGAAAAAACGAAGAAGGAGAGTAGGAGAGGAGGAGAGAAGGCAATAAAACTCATCACTTTAGCGAACAACACTGCCGAGATTCGCGCGCATGGCGAGCGGGCAACAAGAAGGATTGATCCTGACGTAACGATATAGCCCACAGCCACGTGTCTGTTTTACGTAAACGTAAGCGAAGTGTGCTCCAGGCAGACTATGCGCGGGCTGGTTCTATATTCATGTACCCGACAGGGCTCCCCGAAGGAAAGCGCGACTGTCATTGGCAAGCCTCTAGCGATTCTGATTGATGGCTCGATGGCGCTCGGCTCTGCCTTTTTCTCGCGGGAAAATAGCCACGGCGAGGAAAAATGGCGCGAGATAGCCCGCAAGGAAGTGATATTAACGCGAAAAAGAGCGAGCGGGCTCGACGGTCGCGTTCGGCGAGCGAGAGCGCGTTCATCGACCCGCGCGCACTTTACGCAGGCGTACTCGAGCGAGGGGCAGGAGCCTCTGGACGAGCAGGTCCTTTCCCGTAGGAAGTGCCACGGCCGCCGCGGGCCCGGCGCGCCCGCTGATCCCATTGGCAGGCGCGTCACCAACCCGTTTAGCGGTCGGCCGCGCGTGCACGCAGCGCCGTGCAACTTGCCCCTTCCGCCAGGGTAACTGGATCTGGCTGCGGAAAGGAACCAGGCCGAAGCGCGGCGCCCTGCTCCATCAACCCTCGTCCGCGTCGAGCCCGAATTCGGATTACAGCCTGCGATGGACGCGCAAGGTCGTGGCGCATAATTCATCGGTGACGAGACAGCCTCGTGAACTGACGGCAAAAATCTGCGGTTGGCAGTCAAATCAGAGAACAGGCGAACTGCACGGACGAAGGCGCGAGCGAAAGATGAGCGAGTTGACAATGTAGAAGTGCGACGAGGCACGCATGAAAAGGAGAACGGAGCAGCTCGCAAATTTCTGGAAGAATAATCTCGCAAGTGCGGTATATTGCGTGCACGCGGAGTTGCACTGTAGCGCGGCGCAGCGGCATCGCAACGGTTATTGCTCCGTGTCACGCTTTAATCCGGAAACGTTAACTCGCGACTAGCAACGGCAGCTGCCGCCGCTGCTGCAGCAGTGGCAGCAGCAGCAGCAGCAGCAGCAGCAGCAGCAGCGAAAATACACGTATCCGGTATCCGTCCTCGAGCTTCTTCTATCTTCGCATCGTCTTTTCAACATAAGAGACAGATGCTCCGACAGTTTTTCCAATTTATCTCTGTCTCGCTCTTTCTCTCGGCCGTTGAGGCGCTGCCGATCACGCATACTCGCTTAATCCGTCGGAGATCGATGGTGCGATCGAAGTGCGATGAACTGTACCGAGCGAGCGAGCGAAAGCAAAATAAAGCCAGTAAGAAAAAAAATGGAATCCTATATTACATTCCACGCGCGCGCATAACTCGTATTTTCGTTTGGCCAGTCGTTGACACCGCTATACGGACGCGAGTATGCGCGTATGCTCGAGCGCGACTGACTCATCGCTTAGCACGCAAAATTTTTCCATGTAGCGTGTACGTGAGCAAGAGTGAGAGAGAGAGAGAGGCGAGCTACACCAAAAGTCGCGCATTCGCAGGTGAGATAAGATCGTGCCTCAACTTACGATAGCCTTATTTTTTTTTTGGTCGACGGCGAGGACAGCTCGATATCGGCTCGATGACGTGTTTTCTCTAAATAATTGTGTACTAGCGCCGAGCGTAATTAATATGTCATTTCACGAATACCGTCCCATTGTATTTAAATCGATTTATGTTTGATCTGACAACCTTGCCGGTTCGCTAATGGACACGAAACCGTAGCTTTCGTTGATAGAGTTCAAACTTTGGCAAATTTATTTTTCGTTACTAATATGGCAGTGAAACACCACGTGTGTAAGCTCGCGCGGGTGTGTGCATATACTCTTTTACAAAGTATTTACAAAATGACAGTACCTGACGAAAGTACCCGTTCCCATTACGCCATCGCATTACGATCACACGCACGTACATACACACACACACGCACACCGTAAACTCACATTCGCACGGTTCGCATTTCACGTTTTTTATTCCCTCGATTGTAATTCATTCCGATCGGTGAATTCCACTGTGCGCTCCGGAGAGAAAATTTTTCCTCCATTGACCGCGACGCAACGCGCGTATTTTCACATTAAATGCAATTAAATGATATACGCCAAGAGTCGCGTTAATTAGCATTGTCGCTTTCCTTTTTCACTGCGCGCAAATCGACGTCGCGATCGCGTCTGCCATTGGCCTCCCCCCGAAAGAGAGTCGCGCGGCGCGTGACGTCGATTTCATTTAAATGTTGTTTACCCGGCGTTCAATTATTCATTAGCCCGCGATTTAAATACAAAACCAATGGTCAATAGACCGCTCAGGCCGCCGCGTGGCGTTCGTGCTTTTTGTGTAAGCCTCGGCGTGTCTCGGCCCAATAAAATAATTCAGTACGTATATACGTACGTATAGCCAGAAGGAATTCGTACAATCGCAATCAAATACAAACGCAGGCGGCGACCGAGAGGCGAGGAAGAAGAAGGAAAAAAATCCCTGCGAAACCGCACCTGTGAAAGCGAAGCCGTAAATGGAAGCATGAAACTCTCGGGGGAGAGAGAGAGAGAGAGAGAACCTTTCGCCGCCGCAGCGTGCAGAGCCTGTGAGAGATTTCGACATCGGCCACTACGACTTCCTACTCGCCACGCTCAGCCGCAACTTTTTGTTTCATTTCGGCTGCTCGAATCGTGTCTCTCCTATCGTCGTAATTGATTCATTATCGATCGATATTGCAACGATAAGAGAACTCGCGACATACGAAAGGCAAACAAAACTTTCCACGTGCGCACGGCTTATTGGCGAGCGCGTAATGCACGCAGCGTATTGCTTCATTGTCATCGCGTTATCGAGTTGTCGCGATGAGTAGGAACGAAGGGGAGACGAGTACGTATAGCGTCGCTGCGTGGTCGTGTGCATCGCTACTTTTCTCCTAAGCTTCGTAAGCTGCGTGGATGGACCGGAGGGTACAAGCAGGCGGCACGGGTTCTCACGTGTCATTTGTGCTGCTGACGTGCGAATGTGGTCCGATGCGATTGCGATACCACGTGCCGGGTCCTACCTATATTAGTATCTTTAGAAAACCAGTGATTAATCTAATTATCTGAACAAAAGTAGGCGCGATTTCATACGTTTTGTCGAGGAATCTGGCAATTCGCCCCCGGGAACATAAAGATATTCAGCGATCACGAAACAGACCTTGTCGGCATTCAATCAATGACGGATGTACCACCCCAAAGATAGTCAGAGCTTGAATCGCGATTCTCTCTCTCTCTCTCTCTCTCTCTCTCTCTCCTACAAATAAGACTGGGTGTTCGCCGTAACGGTTGGTAGGTAGGTATCCTCTTTCGCAAGTGCAAGCTCGGATTTGCGCTCGTCGGCTATTTATAAACTAGGCCAGCAGCAGCGGCGGGGGCAGCAGCAGTAGTAGCAGCAGCAGCAGCAGCAACTCTCGGGCGTACTCGAGAATGAAGGGATCGATATTAACGACGCGAAAGAGAGAAAGAGACGGACAGAGCCGATAACACCCCCCGAGAATTGTTGCGGAACGTGTGTGTGTGTGTGCGTGGGTGTGCACGTGTGAGCGCAAGCTCCAAACACGCGACTGGCGACTCTCGCTCGCTTTGGCGTTTGCTCAATGAAGCATTTATTCCGAACTTACGTAACCCACGATTAAACATTCTCTTCGGTTGAATATTTTACAGCGCGGTAGGTCAAGATTCGATGCGCGAGCTTCGTTTTGCCCGACGTAGAAAATAATGGTTGCGGCGAACTTACGATCGAGTGAATTAAGCCGATAGAGCGTCGCGCATACGTCGATCGTCCCATGAATAAACAAAAATTGCGCTCAAGTGTGACAGTGCAGTTGTGACACATCGCGCGCCCGCTTATGACAATTACACAAGCAATCGTCAACTAGACATAGAGTCCGAGGTCTCTCTTTTTTTTCCTATTATTGGCTCTCTTTTTATATATACGTTATCGGCGCAAAGCGCTTGCGATAAACCGCGATGAATCAAGATCGAGGTTACAGCGTTACGTGCCGATAAAAGAAAATACGACGGGATGGGGGAGGGGGCAACGAGCGTATCTCTAATACTTTTACACGATTAAATTTAGAGCTATCGAAAATCGAAGCGAGCAAGAGAGAGAGAGAGAGAGAGAGGGGCGGCGGATAAAATATTCAGTCGACTTGAACGTCAAAGAGCTCGCAAGCGTATGTCTGTGTGTGTGCGCGTGTGTACTCCCGCTGGATAAATATCACAGCGTGTACCGCGCGAGTATTATTATTGTACTGCTGCTGCTGATTGACGATCAATTAAGCCGAAAAGGCCCACTCAACCGTGATTTTGGCTTAATAGAGTTTGCCACCGCCGTAAATAGCTTTCGTTTCGTATTTGAGCGATGCGAGAGAAGCCAAACGGAAGAAAAAGGAATGGGAGAAGGGAGGAGGCGCGAGCTCGTCATCGAGAGATTCGCTGGAATATAGCGTTATACCCGTTGGCGTCAAGGCCACGTGACGCTTTTTCGCGCGCTCTCATCCGAATTTGGTCTGACGAACTCTTTCTCGTCAAAACAGAACAGCGGCAAGCAGATATTTTGTGACGCATCGACTACTCGCCTGTGACGTCGCTACCGAATATTCTAAAGTCAGATAGCTGTACTCTGATGTCAGATGTAAATAAACATGAGAGAGAATATCTGTGTGTATGTGTGAATTCGGCACGTTCTCTTTCAACTTACGTATTTTGGCAAAAACGGGACAACGGATGAACTCGATACTCACCAACTGCAACAGAAATAGAAAAAAAATAAAAAATCATGGTTAGCCGTGACTGTCGACAGAAAAGTCGCAAAGGCAATTAATTCCAAAAATATCTTTGCCTGATTTGATCATTTGAGAACGCGTACACTATAATAAGCGCTTCTCAACGGTGAATCACGCGCTCGAAAAACAAAAAAAGAATAGGATCCATTATTCTCGAATGTAAAGGAGAGAAAATAGCAGCGTATAAATGCACAGCTACACTCTGATGGAGGGGGGGGGGGGTCCGATTATAGTTTAACGCGTGACACGGCGGCGACAGCCGTACGTAGGCTTACAACCTCCCTTTCTGAACTTGGAAAAGGATCGGGCAAGTGGTGTGGAAAATAGGCCAGTAGGTCGACGAGCTTCCTGCCTTCGCTATATGCCGATTATATACGCACTGTCCGACGCGTGGCTCGCAACTACTGCGTATCGATTCTTTTTTTCTTTTTATTTTATTTTTTTCCTCGCACTCGAGAAAGTTTTATTTGAAAGTAACTGGCTCAAGTGCGAGAGCGCGCGAACGCGCGAAAACGCCTTGGATTAATTTAATTCTGACTAATCCGCCTTGACACTCGCGCTCGCGAGCAGTCTGCCATGCAGTCGTTTTGGAAGTTCATAATGGGACGTGGCGCTCAGTCCGACTGGAAAACGAGTTTCGGTGAGGGCAGAAGAAGCAAAAGAACATCGCGATCATCGATGCGCGCAGCTTTTAATGAAGTTTATTATAGAGCTCGCCACGACGACGACGACGACGTCGACGTCGACGTCGAATTAATTGAGTTGTAGAGAAAAGTTTTCTCGTATAATAAATGCTTTAATTAGCTGCAGGCGCCTAGCGCACGATACGCGTATTTTTTTTCTCCTTTCCGTAATGATTACAAGATTGCTCGTTTCGCCAGTATCTTCGCGCGTGCATCTTTATTTCACGACACGCATCGCTATTCAATGGCACTCAATTAACATTAACAAACACTTGTTACGACAATGCATCCAACGTTTATTTATAAAATAAAGAGGCGAGAGAAGAGAGCGTATAAGCGTTGGCCGGTCCAATGAAAATATAGACGATGTTATCGACCCGCTGTACGAAAGCCGACACTCGTACAGCGAACACGTTCAAAAGTGCCTTGGTCACCTACTGCTGCAGTGGCAGCTGGTAACCGGAGATCCACCCGCAATTCCCTCTCTGTTTTGCTGGCCGTTCCCGCCGAGGATGTTGTCTTTGGCGAATCTCAAGGCGCTAACGAACGCGCGCGCACTCGGCTCGGCCGCGCGAGGGCGAGGATCCTCTTGGCGCCGCGGCTCTTTTAATGTCCTCTCTCGCTCGGCTCGACGGCGACCCATATAAAAGTTGCAACGTCGCGCGATCGATAAACGGCGACGCTCGCGTGCACTGCGATTTTCCGCCGGCGACGGCTGGCGCAGGACGACCGAGTACCCGCTGCGCGCGCTGTATTTTCGTCGGAAGGTGACCCGATTTCGCGATCGCGATAAAGCCGGCTCGCTTGCAATGTGATTTACGGAGCCGGCCAACGCTGCGCCGCCGGGAGATTTATGCTTCGGCCGCTCGCCCGCAATGTTTTTCCGGGGGATCCGTTTGTTCGCTACGGGCCGAGAGCGAGAGGGACAGAGCGAGAGCGATCGAGCGACATGTAAGGAAACGATTAATCGCGCGCCGAGGTTCCGGGATAGATACAGGCATAATTATCCCCGATAAGCTGCGCGTCAGCCGTGGCTCTTTCTCCTCCTCGGATAGTTTCGCCGAGTGGCATCGAAGAACAAAGCTCGGTTCGCACGCGCGTCTGCAGATCTCTGCGCGTCGAAGGTTAGGGTTATCGATCGCCTCGGATCGACACGTTTGTTGTTGCTTCGCGCGAAAGTCGGAGCGCGCAATTGGCGCTGCACTGGTCGCGAATCCGTTTCCGTTCAATTGTGAAACTCGCCTCTCACTCTCACTTTAATCAACGCCGCCCGCTCGGAGGCAGCTCGCCCATTGTTCTCAACTCATAAACAGTTGAATTGCAGCTTTTTGTGCGCTCGCCAGCGAGTTAATATTGACGCGACGCTAATTGCTTGTCTTTGTTCGGATCGGCCGGCCTTTTCCGACGCACGTGCCGCCAGTTGGGCCGTTGGATCACTCTGACATTGCCGCGATCGAAGCTAGAGCGAGGAAACGCCAGCTGCACTTTCTTCTTATCCAATGATTATTCAACTTGGTCGTCGAGCGGCAAGTTTCACTTTTACTCGCTCGCTGCTCCCGCGGCTAAATTGACAGGCGTGACAGTCAAATCGGTGCCTCGGCTTTCATTTTTCAATCGTCGCTCTAACTATGCATTATCGACCTACGGCCGGCGCGCACACGCCAATTACAAAGCCATTTATCATGCCTATCAAAACATATACAGGCGATGAGTTCGCAAGATCTATTTTGTACGCCAGCCTAAATATATTCACCGAGTGATTCACCGAGTGTTTTGACATTATGTAATGCAGACGGCAAGTGCGCCTTGGAACGGCTGGCGGCTGCTGCTACGTTACGAGAGACACTCTCGATGCTGCCTTTATGCCGCGCGCGCGCACACGCGATTACGCAATCGCGAAAAGCTGCGTTTTATTGAAATTGAACGATTGATCCCGCGGCTCGTGTGTCGTCGACGTGGCTCGCTCGAGCTCGCCACTCCGCCTTGGGGCACGTTTCGCGATCGATGCTCTGGCCTTAGCTCGGCGCTGCCTCGCTATTTTGTTTGCGAGGCACGCGAGGGACGAGCGATATCGCGCGCCGGCCGCCCGCATGCCATGCGCCCATTTTTACGTGGGCCACACGCGCGCACGTGCTCGGTCCCCCCTCCTCGCGGTGCCCTAGACCGTTGTCCGGAAGGGCTGCGAAACACGGGTATTATCAAGCCGCTTCGTTTCTCAAACGTAAGACACTTTACGATTGTTATCTTTTTGACGGGTCTCTCGGAAATAGAGGCCAACTCCGTCGTTTCAATGTCTTTCTTATTTGTTCGCCGAGTCCGCTCGACAATTCCGCCGACCATTCCGCCGTGCGTGTATTCATCGAGCGACTTGTCTAATTGATGGATTATTCTATTTTTATGCCGCTACAACGATTAATCAGCAGCCGCGAGCGAGAAAAGAGCTTTGATATAGTATACGGGAAAAGAAGCACATTCATTCCCGATCGATTCCACTGGCATTGTGTACGCTAATGGAGAAAATGTTACCTCTCTCGACGGACAAATTAATGGCCAGGATTATAACGAAGGCGCGTCGTGACGATTCCTTATTTTGTTTTGTTTTTTTTTTTTTCTTCTCTATTATTTATCTTCTTCTCCTTCTTTTGTGTCTTGAGACGTAGAGCACAGCGAGTTATAGTTATTTTCTGCGTGACACGGAAATGAGACGTGTCAGTCATACGACAGAGCCTGCGCCGCAGAAGCTGTAGAAGCTCGCGACCGTATTATAAATACGCCAGTGGCGACTGTCGCATTTAAATAGTGCTCGCCGACAGCCGGTTGGCGAACGCGCAACAATTGTTTGTTTTCGGACGACGATTAAAGCTTATTCTCAGGCAATGCGTATAGTCGTCGCGAGCTAATCGTGGCGTAGATAACGAAGTCAGCAAGGGCATTAAGTTCGCGTAGAGCGGAGGTGGGGGGGGGGGGGGGGATAAAAATGGAAGCAATAGAGCATACCGACACACCAGCTGCAGCTCGATTACTACACCTAGAGGCGGCGAAGAAACTAAACTAGGTCAAATCTTGCGAGGTCAGGATGTGTTTCATTTAAAGCTCTCTCTCGCTCTCGTTCAGGCTTGCGGCGCGACGATCGTCGACGATGAAATTAACGCGCCGTACCTGTCACACGCCACTGGCGCGTCACTCGAGAAATGATTGTATCGATCGGCTGCGCGAGCCAGCGCCGTGCAGCCGGCGGCCCTCTAGAGCTACTTTGGAAACAGTTCGCCGACAAAAAAAGGGGAAAAAAGGGACGAGCGCGCAAAGAAGAATCGGGTTAAAAAGCTCTCGGAAAGAGGTCGATCGTGGTGTGGAGTAGAGTAAGTCGAGCGTACATTATTCGGCCATATCGAGTGTCGTATCTTCATCCGACCCCCCTCGTCAAGATACACTCTCTGACCTTACGAGGTCGCCCGACGACGTCGTCGACGACGACGACGATCGCGTGCCGTGCAACTTCACTTTCTTCGCAATGCTCTTTCTCTTTATCGACAGTGACGGCGCTACGCGTGTATTTTCAACTGATTTTGGACGATTGATTGGTCGATCGTGCGTATGCGGAGCTTGCGTAATGACACAGACTGGGAAAAAGACACTTTTTCAGCTTATCAGCCCGAAATGCAAGATAAAACACGCGTCACAGATATATTATAGGAGTCTCTGTGGGTCTTGAGATTTTTACCGTCACGCTTGACTCTCTTACATTATTTTCCCAGCAAGTCGAGCTATTATTTCGACACTGCTGGAACGCTTACTCAATCGAACCTCTTAAACTTTCGGTACGGGTCGCTCGGGCGCGCACCTATTAAAAACGCTCCATTCTTATGGAAGAGAGTCGTCGTTCGATCGAAAACGACTGTGACGGCGAGGAATTCCGTCTAAATTAATTATAGAATGGTTCAACGGCTGGGCACTGAAATTCTCGTCACATACACGGCAAAGAAAAAACAAACTAACAGAGGTTTACGAGAAAGAGAGCCGTCTGGACGTCGAGACGCTCAAAAAGCTCGAGTCGTATATACCAATATATATATATATATATATATATATACACGCAAAGGTTTGCGGGCGACGTCGTTTATTTTTTCTTGTTTCTTTTCGGACGCACTCTCCCGACGTACGACGGAGTGCGTCATTTTAAACGCTTGCGGCCGCAAGGATTAATCGAATTCACGACGCGTCGTTTAAAATGACGAGTTAATCGAAATTACACGCGTTACAACCTCAATTACAAGCGTAACCGAGCTTTTCAATTACAACGTGTCGGCGCTTGCGCTTTTTTTGCTACTCACATCTGCTCTCCGGTAATTTTCTCGCCCGCGTAGCAAAAGAGAGGGGGAGAGAGAGAGAGAGAGACGACGACGAAAAAACAAAAAAAAGTCTGGTACACGCGCGACTGCCGGCGACAGGTTGTAATTAGCGCCGCGAGGCGTAATGCGCTGCTGCTGTTGAGCGCTTTATCCCGCGTTGTTATTGTGCTTTCGGATGACAAAATATATGAGGTCGTATCGATCGTCGGGGAAACATCTGGAAGTCATGAATGAGGCTTGATAAGAGTCTAGCACGCGCGAGTGGCAGCGGCGAGTCGTATGATAATTCCCAACTGGAAGCCACGTGACCTTGCGCGAGTCGCTCTGCGTGCTCGACTGGCTTTGCTCTTCCACGGCGCTCTGGCGCTCTTTCTCTATTCAATAAAGCTTCAATCGATAGTGTCTGTGTGTGCGTGTGTGTGTTTTTTTTGTTTTGTGGAACGTGTCGAGCGAGCTTCGAAACGGACTGCGCAGAGCTCGTCAAACCAAGTCAATACCAGGTGTAGTAGAGCAGCTCGCGCAGAGCTCGTGGTGCGGGAACGTTAAGAGAGCTGCCAGGCTAATCGATATCGCTATTGGAAAGTTCCTGCCACGTGTCCAATATCTGCGGCAGGTTGAAATAGCTCGAGCCTCGTGATAGCTCGAAATTCGCTGTTCCTTGGACGCGTGCGAGTGAATACGTCTTCAAGGTAAGGTCGAGAGAGAAGCTCAAATTGGGCTGTACAATAGCAACAGCGAGAATGCACTCGCCACGCATGGTGCTGTGCGGGGTACGAAACTATGTTAGATAACCAGCACGTTACACAGATAAGCAAACGCCGCGTGCAAGCGAGCGAGGACTTGAAACTGGCAAACAGGTTCTCATTCGAAAACAGCGTTTACGGAAAAAGCAATTTCCCAGCAGGCCTCGCCACGCGAACGACTCTGCCTGACTTTTAAACTCGTCTTTCTCTCGTAGTACACCTTAGCTGTACGCTGCAGTTCGAATCGAAGGAGAAACGACGAGGGAGGAGGACACGGAAAGCCTGGCAGGCCCGCGCGCGTGCATTTGGAAAGAGATCGATCGAGCGGCAGGAAAGTAAAGCAGCGATAATTGAACGGAGAGAAAAGGGCGTGAAGGCGCATCGAACACGACAGGCGCGACGCTCCAGTTGGGCAATGCTATTTTCGATCCCGGAAATGACATTTTCGGAGCACTTCGGGCCCGGTCTGGCTCCAAATATAAACTGCAGCGGTCGCATAGCGTTCTCTCTCGCTCTCTCGGTCGGCGCAAGCCCCAGCGAGCAGAATAGAAACGTCTAGCAAGAGCTGCTCGTAGAATATATAATCGCGAGCGATCGCTGCGTCTCTACTCACGTGTCTTTTGCTTTGCCGTCGAGCTGCTCAAATCGCCGGGGCACTAACACACTTTTGCAGTCTCTCGCGCTCTTCTTCAGTGGTTCTCACGTTCTGCTGCGCAATGACGGCGCAAGGACGTGTCTAGGTCTTCTCCGTTTCTCATCCGAATGCGACACCTTCGGTTTGCACTATTTCTTTTCAGTTTGTCGATGTTAATTTTCTCACTGTGTACGTCGCGCGCGCGCGTTTCTATATATGCGTATGTCGCACGGCTCACTGATCAGGAACTTGCGATGATCTAAATCAAAATCGTGAGTGAGTTTGTGTTGTCTGAGTGTTAGAAAGAGAGAGAGAGAGAGAGAGAGAGAGAGAGAGAGAGAGAGAGAGAGAGAGAAAGAAAGAGAGATGGGGAGAAAGTGAGACAGAAAGGGAGAGAGCACGAGGAGGAGAAGACACGGACGGTTGATTATAAAAGTAAAAAAACGAACAGGTTTGTCCAATACAATGAGGATTACACACTCTTCACAGTTCTCTTTACTTTGACGTAGCTTTTGCCGTTTGGTCTATTTCTGCACGCAAGAAGAGCGAGTGCGAACGTAGGATCCGAATCGGACGTGAAGTTTGAGGGTTGAATTTGAATAAGAACGCGAATTAACACTGTGTCGTAATGTTGTCTCTCCTGCTGAGCGCACGTCGAGTTCTGTGTCGTGATGGAGACAGAGATTTCAGACTGTTTATATTATTATTTGGTATAATATTGTTGCAGAGCTTTTTTTTCCGTTGGAGTCGTGTGATCGTGATGAAAAAAGGCGAACCGTCGCTCGCGAGTGCCGCTGCGAGACTGAGTTGCGGGGTGTCATGTGCGGCGGAGTTAACATCGGCACTCTCCGCCGAGAGTAAGAGTGGGGCGACGCAGTCGGCCCGGTGCAATCCGGCCGCCGGGAGCACACGGCCGTAGTAGCAGTAGTAGTAGTAGTGGAGTAGAGGAGTAGGGTCGGCCCGGGAGGGGAAATTTTGAGTAGGCGCTCGCGGACCGTGGAGGGAGCGCCGCTTCTGCTCCGCTCGGAGAGTGGGTGGACGACGAGAGGAGAGCAAGGACGCCCTGCCTGCTTCTGCTACTGGCTTTTTCTGCTTTTTTTCTTCTTATGCGAGTGCTTAGCTGCTATATGCCCGATAAGACACAGCTCTTCTCTTCCCCCTCCTGGCCTCTCGTCTCTCTCTCTCTCTCTCTCTCTCTCTCCCTCTCTCTCTCTCTCTCTCTGACACACTTGCACCTGCTCTATTTTTCTTTGCAGCCAGGCTGCTGACCTATTTTCCATTCGCGCGGCTCCGGCTATAAGTACATTGGAAAAAGCTGATCTGTCTGACTGTACGCCGCTCTATCTACTTAAGCCAGATCCCACTGCGAGTATGTGCGCGCAGTGTGGAAAGAGCAGTTTTCTTTTCCTTTAAATTATTACCGCTGGTTTCTAACGTAGCGCCAAAATAGCAATGACGACCGTCCGCGGGAAAACTCGAGCGAGTGACGCGCAAAAAAGCCATCTTCGAAAGAAAAAGCAAGTTCACCGCTGTTTGCACATCATTAACCGCACGCCTCGCGGTGCGCGCATGTGTCGCACGCATGCTCGAATCGTAGAGAAGGAAAAACAACGATTCACGTGCGCGCACACACCTTCCACCGATAGCTTTATCTGCGGACGAACTTGCGCGGCGAACTTTTGAATGTCGACAATCGAGAGAGGGAGAGATAGGGCGTGAATCCGCGATAATGATAGATAAGCGACTTTGATACTTCGGCCCGAAAGAGCTCAGGTGGTGGTCAAGGCTCGCCCTTCGCGCTTATCGCGTTCAGGTTGGAAGAGAAAAACAAAACACAAAAGAAAGAGGGAAAAACGTAAGAGAGAACGGACCAGTACAACGTCGCGCTCGCTGTCGTGGTGCTCGCCGGTATTCTCGCGAGGTGCAAGCACCGGACGCGATTTGGCCGTGCAGCCGGATGCCGCGCGGCGTATTTACAATATCGAGCAGTGCCCGTGTTTTCTTTTCCTTTTTTTTTCCTTCGTCGTTGGCGTGCACGCGCGCGACCAAGTGTTTTGCGAAGAACCCACGGAGAACGAACAATTACGTAATTAACGAGTGACCGATGACGAGAAAAACGAGTAACAGGACCTCTCCGCAAGATAAGCTTTCCTTGCCAGGTCATTACGTCGCCAGTCATCCGGCGATACGCGGCAGGATATGCTCAAATTTATTGAGACGCTGATCGCGTGTACCTTCGATCAAAAGAAACAGTGACAGAACTGCGGGACTTTGATCGAGTCGTTTCTTACATATATACGCTCGAAATATTCCAAGATTATGTAAGCGCATAAAAAAGTGGCGCGCGCGTGTGCACAGTGCTCGGAATATACATGAAAGCAGCTCCGAGAGAAAGAACGAAGGATCGATTACCTCGATACAGCGCGAGTGCCGTGCCGAGGTTTTCCGGTCAAGTTCGCAGAGCGCGCGCGTTCGTGCTCTCTCTCTCTCTCTCTCTCTCCCGTGTACGCCCACGCGAAAGTACATGCACCCACGCGTATAGCTATACGTAGCGCGAACAAGTCGGGCAACCGAGGGTGTATTAATAAGCAGACGCCCAGTTTAATGAGATAAAAGCCATTGTTGTTCGTACGGACTTGGCTTAACGTTTATGGGAGATTAGACTGGCTTTGGCACGATCGCATGATTACCCGTTCACGAGTCTTCGCGGAACTACTAGCGACCGTGCTATCGTGCATGATTTAATAATCGACGAGACGACTACGATGATGATGATGCGGCATATGAATGGATGGGAAATTCATTTTTTCCCATCTCGTTTTGTCTTTTAATTTAATTTGTTATTGTATACTGTTGAATAGACGTATAGCGAGCTATAAATTATGTTTGTCTAATTGAATAAGTTATGAGAGCTCGCTCTTGTAAGGTACATCGGGGCAGGGGGGGAGGGGGGGAGTAGACTGACATTCATTTACCAATCAATTGCGAAACTATGACGAACAATTTTAAAATATCAACAATTAAACGTGCGTGAAATCCTGTCGTAAAAATTTTTCTATTTTAGAAAAAAAAATCGACGCGCAAGCTCAAAAGGAACTAGCAAGTTATAATTTGCCTCTAACGTCAGTTGCGTATAGACGCACGCGCTATAGTACACGACATTGCTCGGCGACACCTGAAAACGATAAATGTTACACAATTGTAATTGCAAGTTTCTTCCGTCGCGCCAGTACACCTGCTTACACGCGCACGCGCGCAAGCAGCTATAGCGTGCAAATGGCTTGCGTCTTTGGAGCGATAAACAAACGAGCTTTTTTACCGGGTCGTACGCGGCGCGAGATTCTAAAAAAAATAAAAATACGTCGGCCTTCGTGCTGCTCGCCACGGCGTATCGAGCAGTGCACGTGTACGTGTACATGCACTCTGAACGCAAGCTCAGAAACGAAACCGCCGATAAAAAGAGAGACTCTTAGCTGTAGGCTACGCCGCGCGCATGGACATGCAAACACGAGCGCGTGATAAGAAAATCGAAAGTCGCGTGTGAGACCGCTTTTTTCTTCTTTCTTTCTTCTCTTTTTCTAGTTTTTTCTGTTTTGTTTCCATCGTCCGCTCGCTGTCTGTTTCTGATGTCGAGGTGCTTGACTATACTCGTATAAATTTGTATCTGTTTTGATGTAAATGGATTCGCCCAGGTTTCCCTTCGAAACAACAAGATTGTCGTGCGAATATCGAGCGAAGTCGATAATTCGATTTGACTGTTGATTTAAGGAAAGCTCGCGAGCTTTATACGCATGCCGTTTGATCGAATAAGTACGTCGCAGAGCAAACGCGGCTCAAAGTATGCATATTGGATCGAGCGAGCACCTGCATGTTTGTGCGAGACATAAACGCACGAAGGCACTGGCGGTGCAAGCTCGCGCGCACACATATGTACTTACGCCTGACAAACATTTGTCGCCGACCAGTCCGCCAGTTTCTGCAGCTCGTTATCGTGGAATCCGGTGTGGGTTGGGTTTGAGGTGTCCGTGGCTCGATGCCATATAAATATCAAACAGAATGGTGTCAATGCGTGCACAGCTCTACTAATTGCATGCTCGCGAAGACCTCGGAAATCGGTGAATTTCGTCGTTGACTTTCGATTCGAGCCGATACGTTGCTAAAATGAATCCCTTTGTTGCAAGCTGTTTGACGAAAGTATCCGCGTGAGCGATACAAAAGGCTTGCTCCTTTTCGAAAGAAGCTTGTATAAGCGCTTTGAGAAGTTACGCGACTTTTCAGCCCTGACTATGTCAAACAATTTGTATTCTTCTCAGCCGGTAAATCTCGACGCGAGTCTCGCTCTGCCGAGTTTTAATTAAAAACGAGTTTCGCGGCTGCCTCTCTCACTGCGAAAATTTATCGTTTCCAATATTTTATAAAGTTTTCTTAGCGATAACGCATCATTAATTTTGACGTGCTTTACACAAGATCACAATGCTAATAGATGCTTTATCGAATATTCACCGCCTTGTATTATAAATGATGATGAATCAATGTGACGGATAGTTTATATTGGCGAAAGTTTAATTTCGTCGCACAGCAACGCGAAAGCGTGTGTAATCAGACGCAGACACGAGGATCGCGTTGGCTCTCTAACCGAAATATTTCATCGTCGATTCGCTCTAAATTCGCCGCGAGCTCTCATTTAATTTTCTTTATTTATTTATTCGTCTTTTTGAAAATTTTCAAAAACACTCTCTGGCTATTGGAAAATTTGTCACGCGACATGACGTTTTTATCAGCTGCGTGTCACGCCACTCACTCGTTTTTCAGAATAATGTGACGATAGGCTTTGTTTATACACTACTATACTTTGGCATATTTATTGACGTGAATTTTGAAAGACGCGTTACGTCAGTGCCACGGACTAAATTGTCAGAAGCATATATCTGCTGCTCGCAGATAAATAAATTAATTTCTCAAGAGTCATACGGAGGCCATGATTGATCCGTTGATTGGTCGGATAAGTATAGCGCGAATGAAAAAAATTAATTACGATATCGTAAGCAGGAAATTACGCTGCTTTTATCCGAACAATCACCAGTGCTCGACGGAGAAAATGCTGCGGCAGTGACAAAGCTAACCCGCAATTATCGTCGGCAGCGTTCAACGAAATCTCTCAACATCTACCGGGCTTCCGCGCAGCTATCTTCGTTATCTCCCCGGGTCTTTATCGCCACGGATTCGTTAGAATCAAGCTATCGGCAAACGTCGCGCCCGCGGCGCCGCTCGGCGCAACGCAAATGCGTGAGCGCGACTCAGACCTAATTTATCAGAACGAAATTTCGCAATCGCCGAGGCGTAATATTCCGTCGCGTTTTCTCTCGCGCGCCGACTCTAGGAGCCTCACGGCCATTGCAAATCGGATTCCCTTTGGCAATTCCCTTCTCCGAGGCTACGCGGAGGTAGCGAAGTAGGGGGGGGGGGAATCGCGAAAAGCCAAGAACAACGCTAGCGGGTGTACATCTACAGGGAGGCCAAGTTGCAATGGGAGCGCGCAATTACGCGTAATTGTTTACCGTGAGCCGCTATGGGAATGCCAATGGAGTATGAAAAGTTGAAAATTCAGCTGAATTGCTCTCGTTGCGCATTTCTCGCCCATACAATTTTCTTCTCTCTCTCTCTCTCTCTTTATTATACCTCTCTCGCACCCTTTTTCGCATCTCTTTTAGTTGGTTCGGCCTTTCTCTCTTCCTCTTCATACTATTTACCTTTGCGTCCGCAAGAAAAAGAAGAAATCTTGATGAAAAAACGCTAGAGCAGATTAAGCCTGCACGTGTTACTCTTTAATGTCTTACGCTTTTAAGCCTAATTTTGTAATTTTATGCAACCATTACTGATTAATGGGATGCTTTTGCAAAGTGCGTAAATAGTTCGCAACTTGATTACAAAGTTTTTTAACGAGGCAAACTTTAATAGAGCCAATTCTAAATCGAGTCGAGTGCGATCTCGCAGGGAAAACGTTGCCACGAGCTCTCGCACGGCGCGGCGTGCAAAAATTAGATCACGAATTTCATTTGAAAGTGCAGCCATCAAAACAGATCTCTCGTTCGGATCAAAACATAACCGCTGCTACACGTGGAGCGCTGCCACTTTCATCTCTTTGACGTATTTTTATTTTTCCGCGGCACATTCTGTCGACGGCGCATAATGTCGATTGCGCAACCGCTGCGCGCTGGCTATCAGACGAACATCTATGCTCGTGCACGTACATGCAATCGGAAATCGTACAGGCCGCTGCGCGCTTGATGCTTGCGCAATTTAAGAACCGGCAACCCTTCGAGACCAGAACGAACGTGGTCGCGCGGTGCGCGCGGGTATCGAGGCAGGAAAAACGCCAAATTCTCGAGATTATGCCTGGCAATTGACGACTGTCCTCGGCAATCGCTCGGATTGGCTCGTTCATCCGAAATGACGAGGCGCTCGCAGTTGATCAGAAAATTTGCAACGAAACAACTGCCGTTTGCACGCTCAGGCGATCCCAGCGAGGCTCGCGATTTCTGCGACGATTATTAAAAACTTGTTATCCAAACGCTCGTGTGCGGGCAAACAATCGACCGACTGTTTGTCACCATTACAAGCACGTCCGTTACACGAGAGAAACGCGCAGCTCGCGAATGACGATGGCAATTAGACTACGTTTCCTTCAAGACAATCACCAACATTCGTCGCTTTTATTCGAGACAACATTACCGATACAATATTCTCGGAAAAAAAGGTCTTACAATGCGGTATTAGAAGAAGAAAAAAACAACACTTCCGTGTCGAATGAAAAAAGGCATCCGGCATCCCGAGTCTTACATAACGGAGCGCTGAATTGTCAGAGCCTACGCAGATTTTCCAACGTCCTCGTCAGTGCGACCAGCAACAGTAGTAGCAGCTGCGAGATGCCTCTCTGATTTTCATTCACGCTCGCGAAGGCAGTAATGGCCGTGTTCCTGTTTTTGAGGCCGTTATATGCTGCTGATACGCGTCAAGCGGCTACTGCGCACCGTTCGGCATTCCGGAAGGAGCCCGTTCGCCCGTGTGTACGCGTCTCCTCCGATTGACCTTGACTCTCTCTCTCTCTCTCTCTCTCTCCCTTGATATTTCGAGATTAAGCTCTTTCCATTTCGGGCAAGCTCGCTTCTCGCGCACCTGGCTTGCTTGCCCGAAATTCGAGCGTTGCAACCAGTTTGCAAACAAGCGAAGCACGTGTTGTCGCCGCGGCTTCGAAATTCACGAGCACGACGCGACTCACGGACTGGAACCACGCGCGCTCGCTCGGCTCTCGTCGCGTGTGACGCGCCTTTGGCTTTGACATTGTTTCGTGACGAGGCTACTTAATGCAACGCCCGCATGATGCGCGATGCTTTTCCACGCTGCACAACCGCACGCCACTCCATGCTCCATGGCGATGTGGCCTTTCCACGGTAGCTCCGGGACGAGCTTACCGGCGGGGGGGGGGGGGGGGGACAGCGAGCCGAGCCGGAAAGAAACTTTGGACGAGTGCGAAAAACGAAAGGCTCGCGAGTTCGGCCCTGGCGGGCAAAGTAGACTGATTGAGCGGCCGTGGGTGGAATGAGAGCGACGAGCTCCCCATGGCTCGCGCGTAATCAGCGCGGCCAATTGCGCGGCCGATCAGCCGGTGCGGCTCGGACTGCAACCAGCCAGCGACGCGTCCGTCTCTGCGAGTTGCGTCATCGCGCGGCGGTACGCCTGCAGGCTGCTGCGGATTAGCGGCGCAGCTCGGCCACGGTCACCATGCGAGGCCTTCGCGAGCGATCTTGCGCAAGGCGGCGCGCTGCACTTCGTTTGTCTTCGGCCGTACATGGCAATTTGGACGGGCGCGCGCGCGCCTGTCGTCGGTCCTCTTCGCTCCGTGTAAAGCAGACGCTTGGGCCAGACACTGTAAAATTTGCCAGCCATAAATACACGCGTCGGTGTGTTTAATGAGCACTTAGAGTAAACTCGCCTAGGCTACAGCCGACAAGCAGTTAATTTGTGCGTTGACAGACGCAGACAACGCTGCACGCGCTCTCTCGGAAGAGCACAAGCTCCTAGCTGCGATGTAGGCCTGCTGCATGCGTCACTCTCGCGCGCGCTAAATAACACACCAATACACACGTATAGAGCTCAAATAGGATTTCGGGCGCTGCGATGCTTTCCTCGCGTCGCGAGCGCCGCCGGCGCAAGGCCATTGGCGCGAGCGAGCGAGCTGGCTGGCTGGCTCCGGAAAATCGTCTTATGGAACCGGCGGTGGAGGCAATTACGGAGCGCGCGCGTCCGTGTGCGCGTCCGTGTGCGCGTGTGTCGCGAGCGTGCGGACTCTTCCACGCTAGTTCTATGCAGCGCCACTCGAGTGGCGAGTAACGGCGCGAGGCAGCTCAACGGAATCAACGAGCCGAGATCGTTCTTTTTCAGTTGCAGCGGCGGCGCGCTATTATACGCCAGCGCGCCCGAGAGTGGCTTCTTGTGTCGTTGATCCAAATTTGCCGCGACGGGCTTGCGACACCGCGCGCGCGCTTCCAAGTGGCGTTATTACGCCCAGACGAATAAACACCACGCGGCTTCGTCTCTCTTTGTTCTTTCTCTCCTCGCGAAAAGTTATTATCGCGTCGCTCGCGGAAATTCCGCGAACAAGCGAGAGAGTCAGAGAGAAATCGCAGGGAATTCCAAAGCTTTTTATCGTTGTTTAATCAAGAGGTCAATCGTCCAAGAGCGAGAGTGCGCGCCAAGTACGTAATGCACGTGCGAGCGGTGGTGCGATATGAAAATGCTCGCGAACGAGAGTTTTATTAAGCGTACGCGCGGGTATTCGCCAGGCACGCAGGTCGGCCGCTGTTTTCCCTCGCGCGCGTTTCTTTTCCATTCCGCGTCGCGGCTCCCACCGATGCATTAGCTTTTCCTCGTCTGCGCGACTCGTTTACTCGTCGTGCAGATTAGACCGCTCGCTGATAGCGAGCTCCGAAGTTATCGACCGACACCGCTTTTGCGAAAAATCCCACTGCGGACGCTCTCTAGTCGACCTGATGTTTACGTTCTCTGGAGCGGTCCAGCCGATTTCAAGGACACGCTTCGGGGCTGGTGCTGCCTCGTTATCCGGTCGATTCGCGCATTTCGACAAATTAATCTCGTTATATAGGTGCGCTCGCAGTTCTCGAACGTTCGACAAAAGTACACACGTTGTCGCATAAAATAACAGGCAGTCGTTGCCAAACGCTCGTAAATGTTGGTTCAATGCGAACTTTTATAACCTTTATCGGATTTTGCTGCTATTTTTAACGGACTATAACACGTGCGGCCACGAGCTTACAAAATCCCCCGTGACATTGTTATTTGAAAGAGAGAGAGAGAGAGAGAGAGAGAGAGAGAGCGGATTGTCAAGCGTAGCGAGCGAATTGGAAATAAATCTCGGACGCGAAAATGAGAAAGAAACGTTAATCGGCATCCCATTAGCGAGTAAAGCAGTGTTAAAAATAACACACGCGCATAACTCTCGAAAGCTGTACAAACAAGTCCATTGAAAATAACCGCATTAGCGCATGGGCGATTTGGTAAAAAGACTGACGTTTATTCTGCGCCATTAAAGCTCGCAAATTGCGCGCTCGGCCAGCAATAAAGCTCTTAAATGAACGAACGGAACGCGGCCGATGGAAAGAAGAGCTTGTCATCGCGGCCGAAAATCTTTTGATCGCCGCGCGCCTCAAAATTTAACAAACAGGATTACGCTATCGGGGAGCCGCTGTATTGGCGAGCGCGCGCGCGTCGAGAGATAGAGCGCCGTGGATTGCCGTTCGACCGCTGCTGCGTTCGTCCTCCGCGGCGACGCTTCCGCTTGGTGAATCGACGCGTCGCCTCGGCTCCGTTCTTCCGTAGATTGCGCGCGGCGCACATACCCCCGATTCGCGAAGGCGCACCGCTGCCTCGTTCCACGATTTTCCGATTTTCGTTTTGCGCGAATTTTGGCTTCGTTCAACGAGTAAAATTTTCCGCGCGGCCGACAAACAAGACGCGATGATCGTTGCAAACCGGTCTGATATAGGCGACGGGATGTCGGTCGAACAATGGCCAAGAGAAGCACGCGCCAGGGGGAGAGAGAGAGAGTTCGTAAACCGCACGAATGCCTATCCGTAAGCTCAAGCGACAATCTGCGGTACAATAAAATCAGTGCTCTGCGTTATTATTGCCTTGACGCGCTGTTTGTTGCTCGGCGAAAAGCAGACGGAGAAAGAGCGCCAAGCGCACGCGGCTTCCTCTGTGGTTTTCGCGTACGCGCAGACGCCTCTGGCACTTGCGAAACTCGCGAAAACAAGGAAATCCACGCCAAGGATGCGCACGCGCCCGCCCCAATTCCCGACGGAACATCAAAAGCGAGTTGCGTTGCATAAGCCTATATATTTATGCATATTGGCACTGCTAAGAGAATGGCTCGCGCGCTCGTTGACATGCGTCTTGCGCGTGCTTATTTAGTGCACTAGCACGCATCTGATAGCCGACCGGCGTAGCCAAGTTTGCGCGCGCGAGAGCGTTCATTGAACGTTCGTCTCTGCGCTATTATTCATGAGGCCTCGGTGTCGCGGGCGCGGGGAGCAAGCGTTACTTGCCAAACATCCGCGAGCCCGAATTATTTATATTGTAATATAAAGGATCACGCAGCGTCTCCGAGTCGTCGAAAACGCCTGGCAGACGATGAATGTATTCGGCTTGAGCATGAGCCGTGGGTCGTCGACTTCGACGACGCATCAGAAAAAATATTTGTCGACTCGAAAATCCGGAAGTGCAACGTCGTGCTGTTGACTCCTGGAAGGAAAAGAAAAACAGAACCGCCACACTCGCGGGCGAAGTCGTGCAGTTTTTATTTCTTTGCGCTGCATAAAAATCCAATAGTTTTCCGCGTCGCTCGTAACCCACGAATTAATCGGCAAATTGGATGTCTGAAAGGTCTCGTAACGCGCCATTTTGGCGAGCGAAAGCAATAGAGAAAGAAAATAAAAAAAAAAAAAAAAAAAAAATTAATAAAAAAATGAACGAGGCGAGCTAAGTGAAAAAGAAAGAGGGACGGCGGTAGCAGCAGCGACGCAACGAGCGCCGCGCGTTATCCGCGCGAGCGCGGCGAGTTAGATAAGTAGCTTGGGCGACACAGAAGGGGGGAAAAAAAAAACTGGAATCGATTCCTCTTGCGCGCGCGCGAGCAAAGCATTCAAGGTCGATTGGTTATTGAATTGTCGAGCGGCTCACAATAGCTCGGAGAGCAGATAGTTCCATCTGTCTTCCAGCGTTATCGGCCATTACGATGTTCCGATGAAAAACGCGCCGCCAACTGACAGATATAAGCACGCACGCGAATGCCTCGCGTTCGCGACAGTGACATTGAAATATCTCTGGCTCTCGCGGCGCGTCGCGCGTAATACACAAATGGGAGCTTCAGATTATTATTATTCGACAAATGAATGCCTCGCGCTCGTAGCGCTGACATAATAACGAAAGCTATTTGCTGCCGCAGGCGTGCGCGCGATGCGTGCTTGTGTGTTCGCGTATTCGCGTTCAGGGTCTTTAGATATGTGGGTCGAGTTCAAGTTTTTATACCGCTGGAAATTGGGTTCCGCCATTATTTATCTCTCTCATGGGAGAGAGAACAGAGAGAGAGAGGATGAAATGTCGATATCGCGTTGTGGTCGAGGAACAGCTTTTGTACATATACATATATATTTTCTTTTACCTTCGGCAACCGTAATGTACACCGACTCGTAGAGCGAGTGTTTTGCGGAAAACGAGAATGACAATTTGAATAAGCGATTGGGACGCACAAATTTCGTCATTCCGATCGCGCGACAGCCTCGTTCAATATTCGATGAGATAACTTTGTTTAATGGACGAATAACGGCACCGAATATATGTTTTCGATGATTTCAGACACTTGCAGGTTAATTCTCTCTCTCTCTCTCTCTCTCTCTCTCTCTCTTTTTCTGTCTTTTCAATGTGAAGGTATTTGAACCTTGCTCATTGTTTGCTATCCACGTAACACCATGATATGCAAATCATATTTACAAAACTATTTTAATACATATTGAATAAGCTGCACTTTTCAGGCTGTAATTGCATTTAATTGTCTATGGTCCAATTTGTCGCGCAGCGCTTCCTATGAAAGTCTTGCATAAAACGAACACAGTTGGTACGTAATGATAGTTACGCTCAACAGCTGCCTCAATGTATATATTTCAACAACAATGACTTAAATAAAAAGAGCTTACGAGGCGTATTCATCGCTTGAGAAACATTCTACTCGGCTTTCTTTCTATACGGATTCACATTTATAAAACTCGCTCCGCAATTTATATTATCTTACGTGTGTGCGCGCGCGCTATATTAAAAAGTCGTTCGAATAAAAAATAATCATCTTTTAATATCGTCGCGTAACACGATAACACGTTTTACGATAGAATAGAGATAAGGGGAGAGCATACGATACATTAACAACAACGGCAAAAGTGCCTAATGGCACATTTGGAATTACAATATCGAAATTTGCGGCATGAGATATGGCTATTAGTATTTGTAGAACGATCGCACAGCCTTTCTCGTGTAATCGCGGCATAGAGAAAGAGAGAGAGAGAAAGCCGTACTCTTGTTTCATACCGCTATTCTTTAAAAAAAGCTGTATAAATTTAGCGCTTGGAGTGAAAAAAACGTAAACGAATAAAAGGCGCCGTTACGTGAGAGTATGATGGTGCGCGCACACGCATAGACACACGAAAACGAGCCCTCACGCGCAACGAGCGTGCAATTAATCAATTTTAATCGTCGTTCTAGTAATTCAATATTCCACGTCGAGGACGCGCAATGTGTACAGCATGACGCTCATAAACGCTCGGCGCACTATAGAAACAACACAAGTGTCTCTCCAGAGAGAGAGAGAGAGAGAGAGAGAGAGAGAGAGAGAGAGAGAGAGAGAGAGAGAGAGAGAAAAGTGCACGGTTACAACATAAATTTCTCGATATTCAATGCGCAAGGCCTCCTCTTTTTTTCCTACATATAGAAATAATTAATGGAAATCTTTGATCATCCTACGTATCATTTATATATTTCCTCGTTTATTTTTTTTTCGTCAGAATGTCAACGTTATGCTGCGAGAGAAAAAGAAGGAAATCAGAACGGAACTGTACCAGTGTCAGCTGGAAAACTATGTACCGGCAAGTGGAATAATACCTGCGGTGGCAACGAATAATGGGTGCGAGCAAACTCGTGTACGCGCACGTGCCAACTGATATGCGTCGCTCAACGACTACTGCTATAATATACTGATTATTACTCGAGGCATTTTTTTTTCACGGCACCTCTTTTACTTACAGCAGCACTTCATTTTTTTATGTAATGATTCGCCAAGTCACGACTGTAGCACGCGCTCGCTCGCTTATTTTTAAACCTGCAACGCAGTTTTGTGCCGCGAGGATGATGATGATGATGATGCCTCATCCTCCGAACAATCACGTGCAGCTGCCTTGACGAGTTCGATAGAACTATTCGCAAGTATTTTTGTAGATTTTAAAATAAAAATTGTCGGTCCATTAAGCCTTTTTCGAGTTTTATTTTTCTTATATCAGTTCCGGTAAACTTTTTCTTACTCATCTCAAAACAACTAAACGCTTCATCCGATTGGAAAGTTTCTCCCCCCCCCCCCCCCTAAAAAAAAGAAAAAATAGAGAGAGAGAGAGGAAGAGAGAAAAAAAACAAAATTTCCCGCAAAAAGTTACACCAGAGCAGTGGCGGCGCGGTAAGGTTACAAAAATAACAACGCCGAAAAACCCAGCGACGTACATCCCATGCGCTGAAGCCGATAATGGAGGAAGCGAAAAAATACAAGCGTCGCGCTCTCGCTCGATTGCAAAAACAGAAAAAAAACAAAAGCTCGGTCCGGCGGTGGTGGCGAACGCTCGCAGCGGTCGGCTGCCAGCCGAGGAGGATAGTCGATCAGACGGCGGCGGCCGCGATGAGTCAAGCAACCCTCTAAAAATAATACCCGAAAATTCCTTCGCGGCTGCGAGCCAGCGCGAGCAGCGCCGCGCGCGCCTGGTTGGCCGCACCGCCGCTGCACACGGCCAACAATTATCGCCCACCAATTTACAAACTTAGCCACGCACATCACGAGCTTTTGCGAAATGTCATCTCTCTCTCTCTTTCTTCTTTCCCTCGCTTTTGTCGCTGCTAATTAACTCTGACGTACTTACAACTAGCTTACATTTTTTCACGAGAATGTTTCCCTTCTCGCGTACGCTTATGATTGACTGCGGCAACCTTGAATTTCAACTGGTCGTTCGCGACAATTACAGTCGCTGAGTCGCTAGAGAAACTTGATCGATCCTCGTGTTATCTCGCGAGAAAATGACGTTCTCAGAAAATCGATTCCATCGAAATCTTCCGATAATCGTAAGCGTCGGTTCGAGGTACGTTCCCGCGTTCTCACGGTCTGCTCGTCGGAGCAGATCATTCATGGCATGCGAATATTGGCCCAACGATACGGCTCTGATCGCGCGTTATTCAAAAATCGGCCGACATATCTCGCGAGAGCGTTTCGGATGGGTAGGGGAGGGGTAAACGAGCACTCCAGATACATATTTCGCGCGCGTAGCGGTGCGCATCAGCAGTTGCGCGGTCAAGAAAAATAGCAACAACAAATGGCGTTACAGTGAAAGAAGCGCAGAGTGCACGATACGAGAGATACGGTTAGAGCGTCGCGCGACAGAAGAGGCGTCGGCTCGCGAGCAGCGCCCTGCATAGCGCCGTCGACGAGAGGCAACGAGTGGCAATCTAGACCAGAGCGCGACCGCTCCGCAATGTCGCGCTTCTCGCAGTGGCTGCCGCCGCCGCTGCCGCCGCCGCCACTCGCGTATCCTGCCAAAAACCGTGTGGCAATAACCAGTCTGTGCAAGATAGTTATATGCTTTTAATTTAAGACGCCCGGCAGTGGCAGAGACAGCCAACGATGAAGAGCTTCGAAGCACATATCGGCAGGTTCCAAGTCCAGCAATTACTACCCCGCGAATCAGCTTGCGAAGGTTGCTTCCGAAACGTAACGGAGTGCGCAGGAGTCGAAAGCCCGGCTAATGATGAATGAACTGGCGAGAGAGCGCGTAAAAATCGACAAATCATCGCGTCGTCTTATGGACGTTTGCGTAACGCCGGATAATAGAGGCGCGCGCACTGTCACCGGAGGAGGAGGAGGAGGAGGAAAAACAACGACAGCGAGGAAAGTCTGGCTGGCGGGCAAGTCCCGCAACGAGAAAGGAACGGTGCACAAAAATCCTGCGCCTTGCCAACGGTTCTTCTACGACAATCAACTTCGCTCGGTTCTCGGTAAGAGCAATGAGTTGCCCGCGCGCCCGGTGTATGCTTTAATATCGAGGTGAATGACCATGCTGAATTTTAATGCGCAGCTTACCCAACTGTTTTTTTTTTTTTTTTTGTTCCATGCGTCTCTTTTCATTGTGAGCGAGAAGAGGAATTCTTTTTACGTAAGAACGCGTTGTGACGCCAATTTCTCGTCGAATGCGAAGCGCTCGCTCTACCGAGAAGAGACGCTAGTTTGAAGACTTTATCATTACACGTATTTGCGGCTGTGTCGCGACAGAATCACCTGCCGTACGCGGGCGGTCGTCTCATATCGGAAGGTACTTGAACTATCCGTATAGAAAAGTAAACCTCGCCGCTCTGCTATGTAGGCGCGATCGTTGTACCCCCCCCCCCCTCCCCCGGCGGCGGTTTTACACGGAACAATCCGATCAATTCCAATTGGAGCTTTATGCAGAAAGCCAAACGCAACAACGAGAGCAGCGCAGCGCGTACACCGGTCCAATTATAACTCGGTAATAATCAGGCAGCACGGCGTTCGTGTTTCTGCAGCTGTCGGCTGTAACTGCGTGCGGCGGCGCTTCATCTCTGACGAAATCGTTTTTCGGCTTGCCGGGAATGCAAGGGAGATGCATCTCTCTCTCTCTCTCTCTGTCTCTTTCTCTCGCTCGCTTGACGACCCAGATTTAATAATAGAAGCGTCGCTGGCTGTATAACGGCCAGGAATACGCGCCCGAGTGACCGCCCGAGGCTCCGTCTCTTAGAGAGCGCGAGTGCGCTCTGCGTGCACACACATGCGAATAGCTGTACGTGCAGCGTGTGCTTTAATGCGCCCGTTCTTTCCGCGCGTGTCGAGCGGGGCGAAGGAAAAACGGGCAAAACGATCGATTGAGATGAAGTGGCGCTGGGAATTACTTCTTTCAGTCCTTTCGCGCTAACGGAGTGCTTTCCTTTGTTTGCTTGCCGTTGTGAGGAGAGAGAGAGAGAGAGAGAGAGAGCGAGGGTAGCTTTTGCACGCTGCTATGACGATTTTAGCGGAAATAGTAGGTAGCTTCGAGAGCACTGCATGTGTAAAGCTCGCTTTTTAGCTATAAGCTGCTTCCTTTACTGTGCTTCAACGACTTTTGTCAAAGCGTCTTATAGATCACGTACATATATATATATAAGATAAATCGTCCTCTGCACTACTGTCCCTGATGTAAAAAAAACTCATACTCAAGTTTAAAGTACGCTCTGTTTTATTGCACAAAAGAAACCTGATTAACATTCGTGCACATTACCCACTTTGGACACTATGAGATAGAAAGCCAGTGGAATAAGGTGTCAGACATTTTCATGCAGCGTAATTAGGTTGTGGCAACGGAATAGCGATTTTTGTGAAAATCGGTAAATGAGGTTTTCGCGTGGTGTAACTGCCAATTAGATAGAGGTCGATCGTCAGCGACAGCGACCTTTGAAAATATAATTAAATTTCGTGTCTATCGCGAATGAATGGTGCAAGTAATTATAATAAGACCAGCAGCGCGGTGAAATCGGAACTTGTGTTAAATTTCAAATGCAGGCGCATATTACGTATTTCACAGCGATGATTAGCCAGGCGCATTAAACTATAGAGTCGAGTGCAACATTAAACCGCGAGCTTAGGAGCGAAACTTCAAAGAGCTACTTTTATTCGCAATTGATGGGATTTGGGCGAAGACGAGGCAAACAAGAGTCGGACGGGTCATTAATTGTCAAAGGTAAATTGACCGAGAACGGCAGAATATCAACGCGGCTAGACCGAAAATATCTGCTCCGAAGAGAGATAGAGAGCAGAGCGGTGGCTCGCCTCGCGGCGTGATAGCGAAAAACATGTTTGCGTCGTAAAAGCTGCAGCGCAGCGGTATTTTGATGGATCGCCGCGGCGGCGCGAAGCGCAAGGTTATTAAAATCTAGTGCAGCGGCGGCCGGCGAGCTTCTGCGCGCCCGCGGCGAAAGAGCAGAGGCGCGTCGAAAATAAATGCGATCCCGGCGCGCCGACCGCGCGCTAATAAATCCGAGAAAATGTGTGCGCGGGGGCGCCTCCCGCGCGCCAAAGTCTACACTCGTTATCGAGTCAATCAAGAATTTTATTCGCCGCCCACGCGGGATAACAGAGCTCTCGCGTGCGAATCCCCTTCCCTCGCGGGCCTATGCGTACTCGCGGCCACGATGCTCACCGCGATTGCACTCGTTATCTCGAGCGCGTCTTCTCGCTTTGAACGCGTCGTTTTTCTCTCGTCGATGATAAGCGCTATGTTTTTTCATTCTCAATCGCGCTCGCTGCGATTAGAACTAAACAAAATGCTAATTAACGTGACCTCTCTCTCTTCTCTCTACTGCTGCGCGGCCTTAACAAAACTACTGTGCAACTAATTTATAACTGTTGTGATAATCCTACAGCTACTTAAGCCAAAGCTCCCTTACTGCTGCGACTAAGTTACATCGCGAAAACACCGACAGACAGAGTTGCAGTTTATTAGCATACATTCCGGTTCGATGCTCGAACTACTTCGCATGAGATTACGAAGCAAACGTTCGCGGCTCAGGCTCCAGGCAAATACGCCATTCGCTCTAATCCATCTTTGCAAAACAAGAAAAAAGAAGCATTACGATTGCGTGTAGCTCGCGGGCGTGAGAGCGTCCGGAAGAGTTGGCGTTCGCGCAGAAAATGTCATTTGGTTTCCGGAAGCGAGCGCGCGCGTGTTGCCCAACCACCCGACCGGCGCTTTTTGTCCGCGCCTTTTGTGTCGGGTGAAAGCGATTATCGATGCCGCTCGTTCTCTTTCTTTTTTTTTCTTTCCAACGCGCAATCGCTCCTCGTTGCCTCGCTTTTATTTTTCAAAGCGCTTCGCGAATCGTGTATTTGCTTCAAATCCCGATGGACAGCTATGGAATATTCATGATCATATCGATCGATTCATCAAACATTAGCGACGAAAACAATGATAAGGTCATCGCAGTTGATTGGATTGCAAGAACGAATGTTGTCCTCGAGTCCTTAGTGAGGTCTCTTTCACGTCTCGATAATGAATTTAATATCGTTCAGGCTGCTTCCGCAACAAGTTCCTTCGTAAAACACGCTCGGTTGACGAAGCTGAGGCTGGCGGACCAAATTTCCAACAGTCTCCGTGGAGGCTAGTCGATCCGGAAAATATCCGAGCATTCCAAAATCAGCTTGATGCTTCGTTGAAACCAAGTATTTTATCGGCATATAAGAAAGTATTTCGATAAATCGCTTCCAGGTAAAAATTGAATATAGTATCCACAAGTATTGCATCGTGATATAATTAATCGGAGTGCAAAATTCCAAACTACGTCTCATTGCATTTGTACACCAACCGTATCGATAAAATTATCCTTCAGTTGAAAGTCACTCGGCAGCGATTTCCATTGCAACAAATGACTGTAACACTCGATCGTAAAACACAAGATCAAGCGATCGAGAAGAAAGAAAAGAAACTCGGTAAAAAAGTAGATAACAAGATATTCTTAAAAGCAAAGAAGATCATGTAACACGATAGTCCTGAACTCGTTATAGTTACGAACGACAATATAACGATTGCAGGTCAAGCCGTTGTCACGGGTGTATGTGCAGGACAAGTGGCTAGAAGTTAGGACGGGTGGGCGATAAGCGCCAAGCTACGTGACAGTGACAGCGATTCGCGCGCTTGCGAAAATAAAAATCCCAAGGGGAAGTCTTCCCGCGAATACTCCGGTAACGGCAACAGCAGCAGCAGCGTCGGCGGCGGCGAACCAAGGCAAAAGCAGTGCGCGCGTGTGTATTGATCGCCGAGAAAAAACATCGGAGGGAGATATAGAGAAGACACCGGCGCGCTTGGTCCTTCCACATCACCAACGCCAGCGAGAGCGAGAAAGAGATCCGGAAAGGTGTCGGGGCGTTATTTACGTCGCGGTAGACGTTAAATCAAATTGCTACGCGCGCTGTCGTCGATTTTACGCGAAAATCTTGAGGTCTATTTATCCTCAACGCCAGGAGTATGAAAATCAATGCTGCACAACGCCAAGCGCGTTGCGCGCACAATTTTCGCGAGAATTCATAGTGATGGGGCGAGGGACATATTGAATAAAAAGTGTGCGACAAGACCGTCTACGGAGACGAAGAAGAATATAAATGCGCGTCGTGTGTGGCTGCGTATTTTGCCGAGAAAAGAGACGCGAGAAAGCAAATAGATATAGGCCGAATCGTCGTCGTCGTCGTCGTCGTCGTCGTCGTCGTCGTCGTCGTCGCCTCGTCAGCTCCCGCTGCTGCTGCACGTTACACGTCGCGAACACGTCGCATGCATGCATCTGCCTACTGCTTAGCGACAGTCGCTTTCTCGCTTCGCCGAAAAATCCGCGAAACATTAAATGAATAATCCATGAAGCGTCGAGGGGCCACCTGCAGCGCGAGCCGGAATCGCATTACCAACGCGGCGTGCGAAGGAGACGGCGACGCGCGGCAAAGCCTAGAAAATTAAGCCGGACGATATTGGATTAAGAGAGGCGCGCGCTGCTACCGCTGCTCTCCCGCTCTCTGACGTCAGAGGCGTGCGTTCGAGTGTGCAGCCATAACCCTCCTTTTTCGTATACGTGCGTGCCGCGGGAATAAAGCTTCCGAGCTTTTGGTACCTTTTTTAGGCCCGTTTCTTTACGAGAGACTCATTTTTCCACTGGGAAAAGACCGCCCCCCCCCCGTTTCCGCGTACTTCCGTGCGTGCTCACTATTATAGCACCGTTGTATTTTCATAGACAGTATTGATATCGACGAGAAAATATGATTGTAGCCGAGAGGGGAGCTTGTTGACGAAAAGGTGTTTATTGGCTTATCCGCTTTTTGGGATTTGTCGAGTATCGCTGTTTTACGTTTTTAACATTACTTTGAATGACATTACATTAAAAGTAATAAAGTGCTGATTATTGATTACAGTTCAACTGAATAAAACGCCTCTTATTTTGTTCGACAACGCGGAATAATTGAAGAGCATTAATTTATGAAAGCGAAATCGCGTCAGTAACATCAACTCATCAGTTATAGCTCTTTTTGAAATAAAATAACCCATTCAAGTTTATAATGACCAATTGCTCTCAAATTAAACGGAAAGTCTATCATTGCTTCGTTGAAAAGCCGCTCAAGTTGTCTCTGATCTCTGGTCTGTAAGAAAGGATCCTCTTCTTCATTTTTTAAATTTCTGTAGGTTTCAATCAAAAAGCCAGTTCTTGATAGCTCAATCATATTTCATTATGGAAGGAACAAGCGCCTTGTTAATTTAAAGAAGCATCGGTCAAGTTGGGTGTGTTTGTCAAGTGGGTTTCTCATTCGCGCACAAGTACTTAGAATAAAAGCGACGTTGCAATGCGATTGGTCAAAGTGAAAAGTACGTGTATAGAGGAAAAAAAAAGAACAAGTTAATAGGGAAACTAACCCAGAATTAGTATTCGTTTTGTATCCGTGTCCCCACGAGAGAGAGAGAGAGAGAGAGAGAGAGAGAGAAAGCAAGTCCTTTTGGCTGACGTCGTCGTCACGGCAGTCGTCTGGTTTACTCCCGTGGGCGGAAAAGCGTAGATCAATATCAGGCGCAAATTGGAGCGTTTCCATCTCTCGCTCGCACTCGCGGAGAGATCGACCCGTGACCCAGTGGACCCGCCCGCGCGCACGCGACGACAGTGGCGCCCTCATAAATACTCGCACAGCGTTGCAACTATCCCTCTCGCTCGCGCTCCTCTCCACCCTCTGGTTTACCCCCCCCCCCCCCCCCCCCCGCGAAACTTGTAAATAAAAAGCACTCGCTGGTGAAACATTGAAGCGACCTAACGAGATCATTATTTTGCGATTGACTTGGCAGGATCCGCCGATGAAATATATAGGTGGAGCGCGCTTTCGCGATCCCAGAAAGAGATTTGTCAAAGGCGAAATTCCCCAGGAAATATCAAAAGGTCGGAAGTCAATTCGAATCTTGGCCGCTCCGCTCTCGCCCCTCGCATGTCTCGCGTCCGCTCCACTTCGCGCCCCGTCAGCACCGCGAGCGCTCTCATTTTTTTCCCTTTCTTCTGCAGAAATATCGCACTTTCAAGCGGCGCGCACTTTTTTCCTATATTCGACGGTTGGACGCTTTAAATTTGATTAGAGGATTGAAATCTTCTGGCTTTTCAGCTTTCGAAAGCTCGCCAGCAGTTTCGAGTTTGTCTGGTAATTGGATTGGTCGGATAAAAGTTCATTTTTCAACGGAAATCTTTAACCTTCGAGCTCTCGTCCGTTCGACATACTTGAGAATTGATTTTTATCGTGCAGCGAGCAACGGAGACGGAGATTTTTTCCCTGCAAACACATTGGGTTCGCGGATAAAAGGTGCTGAAATGCCATCACTACGGGAATTGACGGAGTTTCCCTTACAACAAAGCTTCTGAATAATCTGTTGTAGTTTTGGAAATTAGTCTCGTCAGCTAGGGACGGGAACATACATATTTGATCGCGCGCTGGAATTCGCGATGCTTTGTCTACGGTTATTACCGGATGAAAGTTTGAGGGGGTGAGCGAGGGTGGGAGGAACACGCACAGGCGTATAATTCGACTAGTCAAAGTTTTATCAACTCTTTCGGCGAAAGCTCTACGCACACGCGCCACCGAGCTTGAACAAATTGTGCGCGACTCGGCTGAATGTTTAATTGAGATCGGCGCTGGTCGCTGCGCGCGGATTCGCAAACAACCGTGGCGAATCGCATGCCTCTACGCGCCGACTAACTTTTCTGCTGGTCTTTTCCCCGTCGTCTTTTTTGCTCCGGCGAGGCACAAAGGCCCTCGCGCCGCTCGCCGGCGGCCACGTATAGAGATAGCAAGTTTGCTCGCGGGGCTTCCTAATGTTAAAATTAATTCCATGCCAGGCTAGATTAGCGAGGACACTATGCGGGTTTCCCAGTAACGTAGTTATACGCCAAAGAACGCACAGCGCGTGGGCATTCCATCCTCCTTCGCTCTCGTTCGCTTTTTTTTCTCCCTCCCTTGCGCTCGCGCTCGGCAACTGCTCGCCCGACAACGAGAGGAGAACGGCCAAGTTCTTTAATTAAAGATCATAGGGCAAAACCGCTCGCTCACGAATCTTCCCGTCGACCTTGTTTATCAATCTATAAAGGGCCAAACAAACAATTCCTCCTTCGTTTCTATGCGCGAGCCTCGCAATTTTTCTAATTCCTAGCTTTCGCGCGAAACGACACAGTTATTTTCAGTCTCGCATGAATATGCATAAGGCCGAGCGGCATTTAAAAATAAAGAGAGCGTGAGCGGCCGAACAAAAGCAAGAGAGAGAGAGAAAGCTCGATGATGGCATGGCGAGAAAATAACAGACGAGTCGAGTCGCGCGAATAAAAGCTCCGCGCCGTTTCAGACGACGACGTCTTTGAAAAAAAAAGTACAGAAGGAAATTTTTATTCGCGCTCTGCGTCTCGCGCGCAAAAGAGTTTTCATTCAGCGACGCCCGTCTAATGAGCTAAAGTTAATTTCGGTGGCGATATGCTCGCAAGAAGGAGGACGGAATAGCGAGCGAGACGACAATTTTGAAAACAAGAAAGGCTAGCGTCTCGGATGACGCGTGAGGCAGAAAAGAAATCTATTTTCGAATTAACGGAGGCATCGGTCGTCGTGGGTTTTCACATTCCTTGGAATTCTCACTTCATACACCAATAAATCGTTGCAGAGACAGGGAGGGAGAACATTTCGACGAGCGTAAGTTTCGGTCGGGAGCTGCTGTACTGATTTGTAGACAGGACCAAGCATTTTACGAGGCACTAGAAAAAGTTTTTTAAATATAGATCGCGTAATTGTTGGTTCAGTGGCGTCGTCGCTTAGGGATATTTTTTCGAAGCCATTCACGAGGTCGCATCCTTAGCAATAAAAATAATGGTACACAGTGCGTAATAGCGGCAACAGTGTATTTTCCGCCGGTGGCATGGGAATCACTGCTCTATATTTACGTGCAATCGATCGCCGCGTAGCTCATCCACTATTATCCGCAGCGTGCTTGTTCTCTCTCTCTCTCTCTCTCTCTCTCTCTAGTTTATCGGGCAATTCAAGGAGACTGTATACATTCCTCGCGGGAGAAATTGAAGAATAATTTGGACCGATCGAAGCTATGCTTTATCTACTGTCAAGGAATGATCTGCCACCCGTTTCACGAACGAACGAGAAAGAGTTAAATAACCTATAAAGTATTGTTGGCAGGTAAATAGAGCAGAACAATTGCGGCTTCATTAATTGGAGTCGCGTCCATTTGTTTTATTCAATACTCGAGCGGCAATCGCTGTATAAATAGCTTGGTGTTTGTAAATTGAATTTTTTATATATTCAGCGTGAACGAGAACCAAATGAAATTAATCAAACACGAGAGTTACATTGCGCGAATGAAAAACCAAATTGATCGAAGAAAACGATTATCATTTGGAAATTATTATTCTAATGAGTCGCAACAAAGCGACGGGCAGCGGCAAAGCGCACTTTAATCGCATGTTGGTGGAGGATAAGCAAATAGCGAGCGATATGATAATGGTGCGAGAGAGAAAAAGAGAGGGAGAGGGGTGGAGTCGATTGACATTTAAATATTTCAGAGTCGGTCCAGTCAGCCCAGTGACTCTGAAAGGCATTATAAAGGAGAGGCGAGCTTCAAATGGCCGATCGCTGCTGCAAACGAGCGCGTTTATTTATTCCGCTAACAAAACGGCAGAATGAAAATACATTTTTGCCGCCAGTAAGAGCGTTGCAGGGCAGCGCGAAGCCACGAGCAAATATAAAACTGTCAGCGCATAACGTGCTCGCAAGCACGGAAGAGACGTTTTACTCGCTCTGGCAGACCGAATGAGTTAGCGCCACCACCGTCCTCGTGTGTAATGTGCATCATCGTTGATGTAACTCACGGTAAAAAAAGAAAAAAAAAGAAGGATAGACAACGGCTTCGCTCGTTTATGCAATCGCCATTCCCGTATTCCGACGTCGGGATTGCCCAGGTGTTTGGTTAATTCGCGGTGGCTGAAAAGCGGATCGAACTGGTATACGCAAGCAAGCTGGGCTCTGCAGTCTCGGAAATGTATATTGTGTATATTGTGTGTTTTGCCGTTCGCCAACTTCTTTCGAAAGTAGCGCACCGCCGTTTTTTCCAAATTTATATTCGTCCCAACGTATTTTCCTATTTCGGCGAACTTCTCGAGCGCCAAAGCGTGTAGCTCTTCGCGGATCTCGGATAAGATAAGCCAGGGAAACAAAACATGAGTCATTGTTTGCTGGCAACTCGGAAATGGAGGTTTTTCTATTTGCGTCGTAGAAAAGAGAGATTTGCAGCAACTATTTCGGATCGGTTAAAAAAAGAGTGCCGCGAAGACAAATCGTTTGTTGTTTTCGAGAAGTTGTTGTGTTTTCCGAGTGACCGAGGCACGTGCGTACACGCCAAGTGCGCGCTCGAAAATATTCTTGCAGCTCTTTGCCCCTTTTGACAAATCAAGGGTATGATGCGGCAATAACGAGGAGGAGGGCGCGCTCTCAGCGGTAAATAATTCGGGAAGTGGGTCGCTTGCCGGCGTAGTTAATGGCGACCCTAATGAAATCAGCCGTCGAGGCATAACTCACCGGCTACCACGAGATAGAGACTGGAAGTGTGCGAGCAGAAAATAAAGTTAACTAACGAGGCAGGCGAATCGACAGTCGGACGGCTCGGCTGGACCGCCGGCTGGACCGCCGGATGGACATATTTCGGCAAAAGCAAAACAGCCGCGAGTGCATTATCTGACGGCGCCGGTTGATTTAGCGAAGCGCACGCGCGGCGAAATCAAGTTCGAGTGCGACGCGCAAAGTATAGTGTCGGATCGGCCGAGGGTCATCCATAATTAAGCGGCGCGCGTAGCCGCCGCCCGCGAGAAAGATACGTAGAGTCTCGACGTATGTGTCGGCTTGACGGGCTAATAAAACTTTTAACAGCCCCGCGTCGCGGAGCGCGCCCTCGAAGCGCCTCGTTAATCTCGCGCGACTTCGTTTTTCCATCCGGCCGATGGAACCGCGGCAATTTGCACTTCTTGTCCGCCGCACCTGCACCGGACAGACTTGCCGCGAGGATGTTTTGCGATAAATAAAGGCGGATTTGTCGACTACAGACTGGAACTTTATCATAATCGTCGTGACTGCGCGGACAGTGTGTCAGTTAGAATTGTTAATTTTGCAGCGAGCGAGCGAGTCAAGAGTTTATGCAGTCGTAAACAATGGATCTTTATGGTGCCTCGTTTCATTTCGCAGCGAAGGGAATTAAACTCCCCCCTCCCTCCTCGCTCTCTCTCTCTCTCTCTCTCTCTCTCTCTCTCTCTCTCTCTCCCTCTCTCCGTCTAATTCGCAATGCTCGCAAGTGCTATACGATGAGTATCGCGCTGGCTCGTAACGCACGATCAACACGTTATACAACTTGGCGATCGGTGGCGAGCGCTTCGGTTTCCATCTCTTGCTGCAGATGCGAATCGCGCCATTAACGAGAGCGCGCTGTCGTAATAATCGAGGAAATTCCAAGATAAACGGCTCGATCATCGCGCAGCTAGAAACTTGCGCGCTGTTTGACTTTCCGAAGAATAACAATGCCCGTCTTTGGAGAGCGAGCCGTGCGAAGGATAATACAAAGTTCGAGCTCAACTTGAAGCACTGCAAGGAGCTGCCGAGCTTTCCGGGCTTATATACGCGCTACTTTCCGTTCATTCTCATTCTAATAGCGATATTCCATTGTTAAATTCAGATCCGTTTATCTTCGCCGTTGGCCGCTATTCCACGATCAACCCACTTGGATAAAATTCATTACGGAGATTCATCTAATCAAGTAACTTTTGAAACGTGGACCGGAACACGCCAGCGGCTAAATTAGCGCTGAAAGCCACAGGAATACAGCGAGTCAAATTTGAGCACGCTGCCCAAACGCTAATACTCAAATACAAGCTATACATAAACTGCGTACTCGTGTCGAGGATGTAATATAGCAAAAGATCATAATTCAAAGAGAAACAGCAGAAGCGCGCGTGTACAACGCGAGGCATGCACGGCAGTTACAGCTGTTGCAATTCGACGTGTCAGCGCTCAGGAGATCCGCGGTAATGTAATCTCGAGCCTCGCCAACCAGCGGACGGCGCTTACTTCTGTCCGCGCAACTGTGTGCCCGCGTGCGTGTGTGCGCACATCGAGGGGGATGCAGCGGAGTGGCCTCGGCGAGATACTCGGGTCATTAGTGCCACTGGGACACGGAAGCGCTGAGCGCGCGCGCGCGCCTCTTTTGTGCTAATGGCGGCCGCCGGACGGCTCACTCGCGAGCGCGGGGTGAGATTTCTCCGATCGACTTTGCACTTTGACCGACGCCGAGCCCCTTCTATTCCGAGTGCCATTGAAAAAGACGCCGCGCGTCGGTTGCGCATCGCAATTGCAACGAGCGCCGCGCCGAGCTCGTCGATATTAACGCTGCGCCGGAACGCACGTTTCGTTCGTTACTCGGCGGCGACCTCTGCGTATTTTCACTTGGCAAATTATCCGCCTACACAGCAGCTGTGGCGCAGTGCAATTGTGATTTTAACCGAGGAATAATTATAACGCGGAGCGTGCGCGGGAGATGGGGCTCGCCGACTGAAATTCAATTACAATCTAGAATTGTGCAGGCATTGTGTAAGCCGAGATGTTGGCGCTGTCACCTTGGATACCTTGACTGTACGCTGCAGGAGCCGTGCCGCCGCCGCCGCGCCGCCGCCGTAATGCCGCACACTGACAAACACGCACGTGTATACGTGTATACGTGTACGCGCACGAGCAAAGCCTCCCACACAGCTCGCCGACGCTATACTCCAGCAGGCCATTCCTATTGTCCATTTACCGCAGTGTGATTCGCGCTATTGATCAAAGGAACCATTAAATTTCCGTAATTTAATTACACTTTGTCGGGGGAGAGCTGCACTGGCAGAATTGTTATAATAAAATGTGCTATAGCTGTAGTAAAATTTACTGAAAAACATAGTTACAGTCATTAAATAATTTATTAAACTTTTATTCATTTCTACTATGGTCATAACAATTTTTATATGACGATATTGAAAATCTCATTATAACAAGTAATCAAAAGTATTATTTACTATAATAACAAGTATTATGTTCCAATCATTATTAAAATATCTAATAATATATGTTAGAATACTTACAATAAATTTAGGAAACGTTACTGAAGTCGGTTTGAAGTCTCTAGAAGATGCGCAATAGAACCTGCATATTATGCAGAAGAAATTGGACAAGTAATAAGTTGCAGGAGCCGTGTATAAATGGCGGTTTGATTCTCACAAGTGGCAGATTAAATATTTTATTTCTATATATAAGAAAATTTCAGTTTGAATCATGCGTATAAAAATTCGTGCAGTTAAGTGACTAACAAGCAAAATATATAGAATTGTTTAACTTGCGAACTAAGCCATAGATAAAATACGCAATGTACGTGTGTATAGGTAGTAACGCGGTAATATGTATTAATAAATTCTGTACGTTCTACTCCGAAAAATGTCAAGATTAATATAACTTTAGACAATGATCCAAATTAAATATAACATTTTCATTTGATATCCCAAAGCAGTACAAATTACTATTTACATAGTAAAAATTATCAAATTTACTGTGCTAATCTCCTGTATTATGTTGCTTCCTCATAGAGAAAGTTTTGTTTTAGTGAAAAAATATGTTTTGAATGTTCGAGAAATCATAACAACATTTCTGTATACGATCCGATTTGTTTTGACCGAATGAAGATTGGAAATAAGATTTATATAGTTATAACGAGAAAGTCTTTCAAAAATCTTCAAAGTTAGAAAAAAATGTGATTTTTTAGTTTATGAAATTTGGTTTTTTCCATTATTTGTGGTGTTATGAATAAAATTTGTAAAATTTTATCCAAAATATCCTAGTATTTTTATTCTATTTTGATTGGAAACGAGCATCATCTCTCTGAGTACTTTTAATCAATAGTTATAGTCACGTGATCAGCTGTTATGTGATGTGTACATACATCATGAAAGATTACTGCAGAATTTTATAGACGATTAAACGTTCAAAAAATGTGTTAGTATAGTTGACATGAATTTCATATGAATTGATTGATTTAATTATATTAACCTCAAAATCAAAACTAACTAATACCCTGATAGAAAAATTAATTAAACTTTACTTTATGCGATAGTTTAGCTTCTAATAAACAGAGTATACATATGAATTAGGACATGCAAATCAATAGATTATCAAGATAAAATATTGTACAGTGATTTCGGATCTATTCAGTTACGTAAAATATTAGACATTTTTTGGGGAGAATGCACTAATTACAATCATAAATGACTACTGAACTGTTATTTACATCGTGAAGGTTACGATTATAGAAAACTAATATTTTTAGACCTCATATTACACTTCTTATCGTGTTTTTGAAACTCTTTGATAATTTTCGCAGATTTTTGATAAAAACATAAAACTACATTAGTAACATTTTTGTATCATGAGTATCAACGTAACTGCATATTTATTAACCAATAAATATCATCGGCTATATCTCATATCAAATCATTAGAATATTTAATGTATATTGAATTTTCGAATTTTCAATTTTGCTGATAAGTTTTGATCTATATTCATGCATTAAAATGAATGCGGAAAATATACAAAAACGATGAGGGCGTGAAGCGCTCTGGACATTTGAAAAAAAATAAACTTATGTTTAAAAATACATCTTTTTAGTTTTTACGATAATTAAAGTAGTTTTACTCAAATCGGTCTGCAATTCGGTACAGATATTGCTTATTACAAATTATGAAACGAGTTTGTTGTACAAATCATTCGGTTCATTCGTAAACAAGATATCATAAATCATATTTGGTTATGTAACAGCTTTTTTTTATTACGACGATCTATTTCAATTTTCCCTTTTAATCCTCAAATCCTATCTTTAAAAAATGATGAATCGCCGACATTAAGCGTTGTAATTGGTTAATGCGAAAAAATAGTGTGAAATTATGAATTTTCGTATACTTTGAAATAGCTATATTATTTATTTAGACGCGTGAGATTTATATTTCAGCTGTAAATCCAATTTATTAATAATTAATATGAATAATAATCTGCAAAAATGAAATGATCCAGTTAATAAATTATTTTCATGAAGCAATAGGTAATCTTTTCAAATTATGCCGGAATAATTAGTACGAATCGATAATTTGATTGTCATCTGTGAAATTAATAGTGACGCCTTAAAATGTGATTGGAAGAAAGAAAACGTGAATAGAATAAAATGGAGGATATCACATTTTTGTGAAAAAACGAAAAATAATTATCGGAAATTAAATTTTCAACGAGGCAACAAAAGAACATACGATGTTGAAATGTATAACTAATACTAATATAATACTTACTGCTATCGGATAAATTTATTACTGCATGATTAAAATAATGTAATAAATAACAGAAAAAGAAAAAAAGAGCGCTAAATAATAATACTAGTAGATATAAAAAAACAAATCATAAAACACATTAAATATAATTTTTTTTGTAGATGTGTAGGAGCTCAAAAATGAAATTGAAGAAATATTAGAATAATCTATGATGAATCAACAAATAAAATAAGAAATTGTTATAGAAGTGAAGTAACGCAGTAACCCATATACGCGAAAAAATGGTACGGCAAGAAATTGCAGATTTTCGTTGTTGTTAAAAACTATTAAAAAATAAACATTTACTTTTTATGTGCTTTAAAGAATCATAGAATCACACAAACATTATCATATATATATAATGATTCAATGAAACCGCACCGAATTGAACATATTGAACATATCGCATGTAATTCATCAAATATGTAACAATTAAAATTAAAGTTTAAATCAAAATAACAGTTCCACAAATGTAAAAGAGAAAGCGATTGAGAGCGTTTTTATAGTAGCTATTACTATATGTGACATGGTAATACTTTCAGTATTAAATTTGGCAAATTATATAATATCAATTCTCTCAGTGGGCATATACGCTTTTGGTTGTACCTTTACGTATGTACATGGAAAGCTGCCCTCTCCCTCTCTCTCTCTCTCTCTCTCTCTCTCTCTCTTGCATTCGTTCATATTTAAAATCGACCTCTTGCAGAGAACTTATTTTCGGATTCTTATAATTAGAGCCCGTCAGTTCAACGATACAAATGGCATTTTTGTTGCACAGCTACCCTCCTCAACCCCCGAGCTTTTATTTTCACAGCTTGGTGAAAATTTATAAAGCCAAAGGGAAAATAGGTTAAATGAGATTTTTCTGCTTTTGGATCGGCACGAGACCGCACCTTCTCTTCTCTGACTTTCCTTCACTGCTCATTCTCTCTCGCGCTTTTTTCTCTCTATATTTTTCACTTGCGCCATTCTTCGCCAACTCAATTATCCTTTACCTACGCCCCTCTTTCCATCTCGTTAATTTTTATTATTATACCGAGCTTTTTATCCGTGTTCACGGTGGACGAGCACACGAAAACACACATCCGAAGTTGGCCTACACACACGCGTTAAATAATTTTTAGATACAAAAGCAAACTCGATTGCTCGACCTCTGCGCTCATACGTGTACGTGCGCGTCGTTGTCGCGGATATCTGTGCGTGACCTACTTGCTTGTCGATTTTTATTTATATCCTCGTTTTTATTCATTACATTCATGCCCGCGTGATTGTCCTTTGCTATTTTTTGTCCTTGCGCTCAGGACTCGGACTTTTTTTCTCTGGATTATTTACACGCGCCGCTGGCTATCCTCGCTGTGGCGGATGACGAAAAAATAAAAGTCCGCAGCCAAATAAAAGGGATCCTCGAGTTTTTTTATTACTCTCAACGATAAATGCTTCATTTGCTTGACACACACACACACACACACACACACACACACACGCGCGCGCAAAGACCTTTTGGCAGTCCGATGCGCGTCTCATCCTGAAAAAATGCTGACTAAATTAACGCAAAAAGCGAACAGTCCAACTCGGATAAGCGCATACTCGGTTGACCCAGAAAGCAAAATTAAACGAGAAAGGGAACGAGAGAAGTGCCCACATCCAAAGCAATAACAATAGACAGGTCAGCAACGAAATCGCCGGCCGTCTAGCAGCGCTTCAAATGCCGAACGCATGCTAATGCGAAAGCCCTCGGTCGCGGCCGAGCCGTGGCTCGCTGTTTCATTTTCAACGAAACACATTTAACACATCGGTGCTATTGCTCAAGAGCGCGAACGAGTGAGCACACGCACAATGCGGGTGAGTCGCGCGTATACCATTTCGTCAGCGGCGGGCGTTTCATCAGAAAAAGCTTGTATCGCTCCCCGTACCCTACCAAACAAATTTGCGCGACAAAACGCCGCGGAGAGAGCAGACAGACTTTCGCTAATCGTTGATTTTTTGCTCGTTCCGAGCGAGTCGCACAATCGAAAACGGTTTTGTTCGTTCGCGCGAATGAAAGCTTCGACGGATTATTGGATAGTTCGTTAGAGCTTTATTGTGTTTTTTCTCTACTCTCAATGCCTGCGGTATATATCTCTTTCTCGCCGCCACTGCTAGAGCAGTAGCGCGCAGCACCACTCCTAGTTCAAGTTGTTTCATGGAACAAAAAAGTGTCGCCTCGCCGTGTGCGCATCTCACTTGTGTCGTACGCGTCGAAACGTCGTCGAAGGCAATTCGCGTGTCTCCTTGTTCTCGCGACCATCATTCGCAGCAGTAAAGTAGTATTTTGACGTTGTAAAAATGTCCAGAGACTCGAGTGTAAACTCGTCGCACATTAAGGTCTTCGGCGGCGACGAGGATGACGAAGACGGCCGATGTCGAAAAAGTAAAAAAAAAAAAAAAAATAAGCAAAAGAGCGAATAGCAGGTCAAGGCTCGTGGATGTACAACGCGCGTAGGACAGAAGAAATCGTACAGCGCAGGACGCGTGAGCTAATTCGTAATTCATGCTGCGTACATCGAGAACCGCTCGGGCGCTCTCGTCGATTAATCGATCGCCGCGCATCGACCGCGCGGCAGCGCGCGATTTGCATAAATTTGTAAAGCCCCGGCTGCCCGCGCGACAGCGATATATTCGACGATCCACGAGCGCCATTTTTCACTCGGTTACATCCCGTTCGTTGCTTTCTTGACCGATGCCCACGCCGCATATAGCGAACAAATGGCCTGCTGTCCGCGAAACGAGAATATTCTTTCCATGGAAATGAGAGCCCCAGCGAAGAAAGTTAGTCGTAAAGGCGGCTGCCGCTTTCCGCGAGATGTGACATAATCGAGGTAGTTAGAGCAAGGTAGGGGGTAAGCTAGTGAAGCGCGGTGCTAAACTGGCTCCATAAATAATTTACCGCCGGCCACAAGCGGCATCAGCTTAAAGGAAGTATCTTGCATAAAACATGAATGCCGAATAGAGCAGCGGCGGCGGCGGCGGCGGCGGCAGCCGAAATCGAGAAGCACGTATGCGCGAGCTCGGGCTCTCTTTCTCTCTCCCTTTCTGCGGACAAGCTTCTGGGGAAAGCGCGCGTATCTCGTCAAGAATCGATAAGCCTCGCGACGCGTGTATACCACGATATAACTGGGAGCAACCAGCGCGCACAGAGGCGCATCTCGTAAAAGTAGCTATGCTGCTGCCGGAGAGCTATGTGTGTTTAGTACGCGCGTGCCGGCGCCTTCCTCCGTGCAACAGCCACCGTGATTTCCCACGTGACGTTCGCGATCTGCCCTGCTCGGGTTAGCGGATGAGCTTCGCTGAAAAAAGATGAAGAGAAAAAAAATGGATTCTCGATGCGCGTGTTCGGAGCGATCAAACGTGACAGGCCGTTCGCTGCTGGCGATTACACTGCGGGGACGTCGCTTCCTCGGCGACCGAAAAATCCACGCCCTCTTGGGTCTCGTCAGAGTCAGTCGGTAAGGTTTCCCGATTTCTCGTGCCTGATCCATGGAAACGTAACCGAAATCGCGCCAAGGTCCCGGGGTCGGCATCTAAATATGCATCGAGCGCGTCGCGAGCGCGCTCTTCAATTTGCCGTTCTATTTGCTTCGCGCGAGCAAAGGAGCCCTGCGTCCTATGTATACCAATGTATCGGGCTCGCGGATATGCATATTCGGCGTGGACGCGCAGCGAGCGAGCGCGAGCGTATACGCGCGCAGACGGAACTCGATAAAGGCACTTTAATTGGTATGCAAATGACTGATCGATTAAACGCGTTTATATATATATATATATATATATATATATATATATATATATATATGCGCGAGCTGTCGAGTACCTCGATTACCATCAGTTTAATACTGCAGTGTTATGTGGAACGTCGAGCGCACGGTTAAACAAAATAACGTCGTGTTACTTTCCGAACAACGTTCCTGGTACAGACACAAGCAATATCGAAGAAAATTTCTTGAGAATGCGGGGTACATCTCGATATTGCGCGCCGACGGAGGAAAAATGGGAGGTATAATATTTTCACAATACGGACATCTGCGCCCTGCAGTGTATCGATATCAGCGAATAAAGCGGAGGAAACAAAGATAAATCAATTAAAGCGAAAAAAAGGTGGCAACGACGTCCGATAGATCAAGTTATCGATAAGCTGTCAAAGGGGCAAGATGAATCCCTCCGGAGCTTCCGAGCTCATCTGATAGACTGTGACCACTGCTCGACTGACTACTGTCGTGGACGCGCACAATAGTCACGCGCGCGCGCGCGCTGCGCGATCGCTCAAGCGCGATATTTCGAAATGGCGGCTTGCCGCGAGCTTCACGCTTGCCTAATCGCTCGGCCCTTGTTGCGTACGTCCGCAATTAATCGGCCGCACTTACGCGCACGAGCAGTCACCTAATTTATGATCAGACGTCGGACGACCCCGATACGCGTATACGTGTCTACTATACTTGGATTTGATTTGCGATCGCGGATGTGTAGCAAAGCTCGTGCGTTTTCTTTTTTCTTTTTCTTTTTTTTTTTCGGGGGTGGAAAGGCAGCGAAATGCATTTCGCACGGTGCCGCGACCGAATCGTCGAAGCGTAGAAAATGTTTTTCAAAACGATTGCAGATGCATCGACGCTTCGCGGACGATGACATGCGCTCTACGGATATCTATATATGATCGCGCGCGCAGAGGAATCGAATGAAAAAGTATAAATCATTGATATTCAGCCGAGCGTACGAATGTGGAAAGATTAAAAAGAACTGCAATCGCTTTTGACGCAGCTCTCTGCCCGGTTTCAATGCTTTTGGAAGTGCACGAAGCTTGTGGCTTTTTTTTCTTTATGAGCGCTCGTATAGTTTTATTTTCGACGCCGCCAACAAAAATAAGTAAACAAATAAACGCAAAAAGAAAGAAACTTTCTCCTTGGAAAAAAAGGAGGAACGGCAAAACTCGTTCGTTAACGCGCATGCATCCGGAACGTCATGTCATCCCGTCGCGAGATCAGCTCTCTCGAAGCCTTTCATTTTCTCTCCTAGCGCGTGGATGCCCGCGTCCTCTGTACTCTTTCTCTGGTCTAGCCGCTCTTCGTGTCTTTTTTCGCGTGGTTTTGCATATTTTTCGGTTGAAGTTTTACGAGCGATTTTCGTCAGTAGCATTCATTTGAACGGGCGCCGACAAGAGAAAAAGAGAGACGTGTATATATATGCTACGCTAATTCTATTTTCCTGACGAGGATGGGCTAGAAAATAAAAATTCGTAGAACGGGTCAATTGAAAGGGATTTCTAACCATACTTTTTGGCTTTAAATGTACAGTGGTCGGCACGGAAATGTAATTTTTCGGTAAATTTAAGTGCTCAATTTGCCAGAAACCGTTGAAAGTGATTCGAACAGAACGTTTGGATTTCGCTAATGATTTACAGGTATGAACATTTCTTTAGGATATATCATGCAGTGACGAAAGCTCAATGTACCGCGAATTTATTCAATAGATAAATAATTATCGCCTGATAAAAAGAAACAGCCATTTATTTTGTAACCGAATAGACCTTGACTTATTTCTTGGCGTAAGAGCAGGCACTTATCTAAAGCTCGAGCGAAGAAAAATCGAAGTTACAAGTGCGGTCTACTCGAGGAATCAGTCGATCGCATCAACTTGCCATCGTCAGTGCGCGCTTCCATATACACAAGTATTTGACTTCCCCTTACGGAAAAGAATAGTGGCGGGAGGGAAAAGGGGGGGGGGGGGAGATTATTACGTGATGGCAAAATCCTTCCTTCATGAAATATACATTACGTGGGCGGATTGTTTCGATTTCCGAGAGCTGCTGTTAGAGAAAGCGTACACGTGCCCGCGCTTGCGGATACAATTTTTTTTTTCCTTGTATTGTTTATGCCTACACAAGGGAGTAGTTCGAGTTTCTTTAAATTCGTGTCTTGATTTTCGAGAGGCCGATATATATTTGCTATATGCATGATTGTCGTCCTGTACGATCAGCGCTATCGGTAACGCTATTTTTCAAAATTATGCGAAATCAAGTGTCTTCAATTTCTTTTTGACTGAAAAAGAAAGAAAAAAAAAGAACTGTCGTTCTCGATCGTAATCGCTTAGCACTGCTTCCATAATTAAGATTGAGGAAACAATTGAATATCGCTGATCGAGCGGCACTTAACCTTGTATTTTCAATTGGTACAAGTATTATCGAGCTTCATAATCCTCGGTTGACACACGCGTGCTCACAATCGTAGAGAAAGTTTGGCTCGGTGGTGAAGCGCCGTAGAATAATTAATAGTCCGACATCAATTTTCATTACTCCGACTGTAGACCAGGCAAACGTTTACCAAGCATATAAATTACACGGCGAACAGCACACAGCAACGTCGGCGGTACAGTAATAACCCTCTTTCCGTACAAACGCCGCCGTGTCAGTGCATCCACTCGATCGCGTAATCCCCCATCGAGCCATATCTCCTTTCGCCTAATCCTCCTCCCCTCCGCTCCGCACCCTGTAGTGTGTCTCTTGAAACTGGGCCACGACGAGATTGAAGAAAAATGTCGAGCCAATAATGCACGAGAAGGGGGCAGAAGAAAATCGATCGATCGCGACCTGATGAAAGGTATTTCTCTCTTTTAGCCCCCCCCCCCCCCTCCCGCCTGCCATTCCCGGCTGCCCCGGAAGACGGCTGACGGCTATATGTGCTAATGGTTATGACGCGATGCTAATTGAATTGCATGCTGCCACCGCTGCGCAAGCGAGAATTACGTATACGGACTTTGGCGACTACTGATAATTGAGTTGAGCTAGTGTTTCGCCTCATAATTACCATTGATTTTGTACAATTTCTTAAAGCAGCAAAAATGCGAGCGACCGGCCGACACAACTAATTGCTTCTTTTTATCCTGTCTGTTAATGTGCTTTTGAGAACTCGTTTGCCGAATCTTCCTGGAATGATAATTCTGGCAATACGGTAAAATCAAGCGAGTGTATATACAATAGGCACGCTTTAGCGTATGAAATACTTGTCATTAATCGCGAGTAAGTTCTTTCTTTCGTAGAATATACAAAAGTCAAGCTGTCATACCGTGAACGCAATAGCGTGATCATTTAATGTAATAATGTGTTTGGAATTCAACGAACCCGCTGAAAGGTTATAATTTAATTTTCACATTTGAACCATTTAAATTTGCTCGCATTAAATTCAGATGAATTCCTCGAATAACTTTACCGTGCGCGAATAATTGAGGACTTAAACGATTTCCTTTACATAGTTTATCCTGGTGATTGATGCTTCAAGGCGCGCCTATTTGTCCAAATTACAGAACTATCGAAGAGCGTCGTCAAATAAGATTGCTCCGAATTCGATCAAAATTCGGAGGACAAAATCGTACTCGTAAATAAAAAATTGCACCGTACGTAATTTAATAAACTCTCGCGTGCTCGAACAAAGTCAATTAGCCGCGCAAGCGCATGTTATTGCGGAAACAAAGGCGCAGAAAATGCCCTTACGCAAAGAGCACTTTGATCAGGAGCTAGCCACGTGCAAGTGTAACGCAGCGAGGAGGCCAGCCTCGACAGTGCGGTGTGTGCTTTTCGACGCTGGGATAAGAGCGCATAACGAAATTACCAAGCGGCCGCAATTATTGGAAAAAATAAAGGCCTCGATTAAGCTCGTTTCGCAATTACCGATAACTGAAATTGCCGGGCAGAGAGAGAGAGAGAGAGAGAGAGAGAGAGAGTGAGAGAGAGACTGAGGGAGGGGGGGGGAGGCAATGCAAGTTCACTCGGCTTTACGGCTCGCGCAGTGAGCTCTCTACCTCGCCACCTTCCCGCCTCTCGGCTCGTTCGCGATTATTTTAATCGCGCCATCGTCTTCTTCTGTTATTGCGCGTCCTTTTACCGCCGGCATCCTCTTTCTCCATCTCGCGAAAGCACTCGTTTTTTAAGGCCGAGTGCTTTTAGCTCTTTGTTCGAGTGCGCTTCTAAAGAGTATACGAGCCAAAGCGAGAGAAAGAGGGATTCCGCTCTTTAAGAACTTTATCAGATTTTCCGAAGGAATTAGCGCTCTCTAACCGCGATATTATTTACCATTATTTTTCTTTTCTTTCTGTCTTCAGATGTTGACTCGCGAGCAGCTGGGGTGCTGGATAATCGGCTCTGGTAAGAGCCAACCGTCTCGAGCACTTTGACGCTGGCTATTTATGTGGAAGTCGCGTCGTAAAGCCCAAGGAATCGCCGCTCTTGAAGTGACATTTTTTTTCTCTTGCAATTTACAAAAGCAGCTGGGTGTGAAAGTCCATTTCGAGAGTCGATCATTCGTGGGGGCGCAGCCGCACAATGTGACCGACGTTTCCGACAGAGCCAATATCCGGAAACCAGAATAGGACGTGCGAGCGCGCGAGGACATTAGATCCATCCACTCGACTGGATTTGTATACTTTCGGTGACGACGACGGCATTCTACTTTACATCGCCGTTTTGCTGTCGAATAAGTTTCTGCGTAATAGGTCGATCTTACGCCCCCTCTTCCAAAGTTATTTTCCAATTGCAGCGAATAAAGCTCCAAAGAACGAATGTATACGCCTGTAATTTAGATGACGACTATTAGGTAGTTATTTTTTTATGTCTTGAAGAAAAGAAAACACGTATCGTGCGGAGCAATCGATATACCTAACAATCGAGTGTTTGCTCGAGATGACGTGATATAGAAATGCGCAAAAAAGGAGTATTATCCGCGAATAGAGAAACATCCATTGGCTGAACGGTACGAGACGCATTCGATAGGGGATAGTAAGCACACAGTATATGAAAGCTCTACATCGGCAATATAGGTGGACGAGCTGTATACGCATTCCTTGGAGAATTCAAAGCGGATTATCGAGAGGGTAGATGGTTAAGACCGTCGTCGTAATCCCGGCTTCGCGTAGAGTGGCGCCGTTAATTTACGATCGGACACGCGCAGCGTAATCTTGCCCTCTCTGTCTCTCGCTCGGCTTTCAATTACGCCGCAACTCTGATAATGCCCGGAGAACATTTCCGCTTGACTTACTCAATTCGCTTCTTTTGTCTCGCGGCGCCTGCTCGTTTTCTCGCCTTTCAAACGTTTTGTTTTCCAGTGGATACTTCGCGTGTGTCCTGTGAGTGCCAAGAAGAGAGAGAGAGAGAGACACACTCACTGTTTGCGTAGAGCCAAACTGTTCGCTATTTTTAGCGCGTCTGAATAATTCATGGCCCAATTGAATTGTTTTCATAGAGCCCACTGCAAATTGTGTTCGCCCGTTTTCTGCTCGCTTTCTTCGCGTGCGCGTCCGCTATATATATATACACGCGAGCCACAGACAAAAAGGGAGTAATCGATATTGATTTTCCCCCGGGGTGCACTTTGTGCTGTCGCCCTAATAGATTACTTTGCGAAATTTTACTTAAGTAAATGGACGCGCGCGGCAGAGCGAGGACTACCAGAACGCGTCCACCCTGTTTGACCTACATCGCGAGAAAAAAGAAGCTTTCAAAGAAGCTGCGTCCGGCTCGGTCCAAGGACGAGAATTGCCTGCGCGAAAGTCGTGCAGTCACAAAATGCTGTTCCATGATTGCAACTCGACGCGCGAGCAGGGCTTTCGCCGGCCAAGTTGTCGCGGGAGCAGTGCCGCATGCGCACGTTGCACTGGCACGTGTGTTACTGGATTAGTTTCGAAGCCTCGAGAAAGTCAAGGTCGACCTGCAGGCAACAATGTGTGCACTAAGAATCCGTGGAACTACCTACTACAATTCGCTTGCGCCGCTCTCGCGATGGGCTTCTTTGACACCCGGTTGAGATCATCGTCGGCCGGTGTCCCTCGACTTCCATCACCACGTGCATTGCAGTTGGCAAACTATTTCGCTTATTCTCAGAACTGCGATCAACACCAATGCATACATGCAAATGCAAAGAAATTCTCAAACCCGCGCTGAATTTGCCATTCCGCGAATCAATTGGAAATCGATCTCGTGGGTCTCATCATTAAAACGAGTCACGTCCACATAAAGCGCGAAAGCCGTATTTCAATTGGCTAAAGAGACGCAGAGAAGAGCGTCATTTCAAAAAAAATCTACAGTTTCAACATTCAAATCAGAGTCACGGCAGCGGCAGCTCGGTGCATTAGCATATTGAAACGCGAGCGTCGTTATAGTCGTAGTCGTCGTCGTCGTTCAGTATATCGACCTCTCTCTCTCTCTTTTAGTACCACCGATCACGTCACACACATTTTTCGCGCTAGCATCGTTCGCGCGTCTCCGTGTCGCGGGCATACCTCGTGACACACGCGCGTCATGACTCTTCTCTGCCTGACTTTGCATACATACGCTCGTACAGCCACGCAAGCGAATATCGCGGCAATTTAGACTCGTTTGTTGTGCCTCGCATTTCTTTATCGCCGAGTGACTCTCTTCTTTTTTTTTTTCCGTTCCTAGTACGTAATAGGCACGCGCGCGCGCGCGCGCGAGCCATAAACCTTGAATCTCGGTACATCACGAGCGACGATAAGCCTGAACGCATATCGCCTTTTTGCATCGATTTCCAAAATGTGTTTTTATCGCTTATTGCGTCGTTGAAGGAGTAAAAAAAATATTCAGAGGCGCGCGCGCGTGTATGTGAAATATTCATGAGAAGAGAGATTAACTCGCGCGAGTGCCCTCAAAAATGAGCTTGCTCAGCAAGAACTAGGCAGCTCTCTCGAGGGTCTTGGAGCCGTATCGGCAGTACAGCAGTAGCAGTAGCGCTTCATAGAGAGAGAGAGAGAGAGAGAGAGAGAGAGAGAGAGAGAGAAACGGGAGCTAGTTCATGCCCTTGAATAAGGGTTACTGCTTCGCCCGAGGGCTCAAAGGCAAAACTAGAGCGGCACGCTCTCGCACTCCAACGCGCTTTTTCTTCACTTTTGTGCTATGTACTTGGTTCTTTTTTTATCGGGTCTCTCTCTTTATGCGATATTTTTTCTGCGTGATCTCGCTCGTAAGCGCATAGCGCGCGCGATCAGCTCGATCTGCCAGTGAATCACGCGGAGAGTCCTGATAAAAAAGTTGGACTATTGACAGTGACATATTACTGTTTGTGCCAAGCGTTTAACGACTTAATTTTTTTTTCTTCTCACTCCTTCGCCCGCGTCGGCTCGCGAATTCTCGCTTTCGCTGGACTGCAATTTTTCACTTTGCTTGCTGAATTACAAGCGAGTCAAGTTTGTTGATGCCGTATCATTAGTTTACCCAGATAAATTAGTTTCAAGCTAATCTCTCGCTGAATCATCCGACGGGCGCGAACGCCGCGCTATCGTCCCACGCAGTTTCCACTCGTAATTTCGCCTGCCCGAGCTTTCGTAGCTGCTGCTTTGCTGCATCTTCTCACGGCGACGTTCTTCTTCGATAGCCCGATTCGCGTTGTTTTAATCTTGTTTTATTTCGGGCCGTTGATTTATTACTTCGATACTAAATCAAGGATTTGATTTACGATCTGCATGATTATGAACGAGTGATTCAATCATATAAGTATCTTATAAAAATAAAAGTCGGAGAACAAGGCGAAGTGATCGAAATGAAAATAAAGAGCTGAGTTCTATTAAAAGAAGCGGATCGTTAGCAATATGAAGCGCAGGAGAGCGTTTTAGTCCCGCCATCAGCAGAAAAGCTATTAACCGCGATATGAATCGTGCCTCCGTCTCTCTCGACAATGGCTGTACAGATCAGTGGCGCTCATGGGCGGTAGGTACGTGCGTGCCGATTCTTGCGTCACGAAATTCACCCGTAATATTTCAGCCCTCGAGGAGGGTAGCGGCGAAAATCGATTCCACGCCGTGTCTACGTGAAAACATCCGCGCGCGCTATTCGTGCCTGCAGCGTCTGTCCAGCCACCGAATGCAGACTGGAGAAGGTATAAATTCCACGCAATCGTGTGTCAGTACTCTCGGGGAGAGATCGAGAGCGGAAGAGAAAAAAAAAAACGAGCGAGCTTCCATAAACGGCTTATCGCGCTCTAGACGCTATCGGCGGTACGCACATGCTCTTTACCTGCGCACACGCGCGCGCACACGGTGTCAGACAGACCCTCGTATAACTTTCGCTCTGTACAAGGGTACGAGGAGCTTCCCTCGATATTCCAATTGAGAGCGACTGTACGCTCGGCCGATCCGACGCCGAGATTGTATGCGCCGAAGAGCAGAGCGCAATCTTCGGCAAAGGTGATTCTCCCACGAAAGACAGAGAACTGTACCTTTGCCCCCATCGTCTTCGTTTTTTGCCCACTTCGGAAAAGTAGAAGCTTCTCTATCCGACGTGAATTTCCTTTTTTTTTTGTCATGCACGTTCGTGCACATCTCTGGAATGGTTCAACAGATTTCGATGGGGGTGGGTATGTTTGCAGGAGCACGCTGGCGATTTGACGAATAACTTTGCAAAATATAAATTTAAAGTCGACTCTTTTTTTTTTTTTCTTTCAGAAAATTGCTTTTTTTCTTTTTTCGTTAGACCTTCACTACTCTTTTCGGTGTTTTCTCGATAACCCAAGTGGCATTAGGTTTGGATACAATCCCGCGTAAATCGATTTATTCACTGACGATGGCTTTTACCCGCCGACGCGTTGTTTCTTTGAAATGTTTCGAGTAGTAATACTTGAAATAAGTCGGGCCGAGTCAATATTTTGAAATCGTTACTCGATAAACGTCTTTTTGTTTTCAAAAATAACGAGCTCACGCACTTACGAGCGGAAAAAGCATTATTTAACGTAATTTTCATTCCACCGCCATGAGAGAACGCGCGAGAGAGGCCCTCGATATAAGAGCTATTATCCTTGCCTCGCCATCGGCAACTATACGCAACGCTTGGGGGTAAAAGTCCATTTTTCTTTATTTGTCTCTTCTTTCCTGCCACGTAAGCTCTTTCACACCCGGACCAAAACTATGAAGCGCTCTTCCTTTCCTCGAACTACAAGTGTCGCCGTATAGGTAATATAAATTCTCGTCCGCTTGATCGAACGAATGAAATTACTACGATAGAGGGGACAGAAAGGAAAAAGAAATCTTCTCTCTCTCTCTCTCTTTATAGTAAAGTGTTTTTCGTTGGATTGCGCGGCGGGACTCGTTTGCATCGACGATCGAGCCTCCTTTGGGAAAAACTTCCTCTCTCTCTCTCTCTCTCTCTCTCTCTCTCTCTCTCTCTCTCTCTTTCTCTCTCTCTATTGCGCGTGAAAGACAGTAGAGTTTTTTCTCTCAGTTTCTCATTCGCTATATTCGTAGTCGAGAGAGAGGGAGAGAGAGACCAAGAAGATTGATACGTCGTATCAGCTCGCCTTTATCATTAATCAAGTACTGCCTTGACACATACGCACACTATGTTTACGCTAAACACTGCCTGAACGATGTTTCGTATCAAAATATTTCTTCCTTTTCCTAATATTTAATATGAATACCAGGTACGTTACGAATGATTTTGAATGTTTATGTGCAACAAGAGTCGAAGAGCTGAAAATAAAACATTTTTTCGCGCGCGTGAAATTCACGCGATGTGCTTATAAAATGTAATGCCGCGGTGCGCCATCGTCTCGAGAAATGTCTGGCTCGGTTGAATTATAAAACAGGAGGGCATCCATAAATCAAATCGTTTGGGTTCGCGAAACAAGAAGCGCGTGCACCGATCCCAGCACAATACGATATATGAAATAGACATTATGCGATTGAAGTTCTCGGCAAATAAATAAATATCTTCCAAGAAACTGCCCGATGGCCACGTATCCGCCTTGGTGCTCTTCCGGAAACTTGAATGTTTCGTCGAGTTACGTGGTCGCGAGCTCCAGCGTGCCGAGTGTATCGCGACGCGGTGATTCGTCAAGTGTCGCTCGCGGGAGAGGCGGGCAGGATGGGTAAGCTTTCCGGCACAAATTTGACATCGCAAAAAGAGAGAGAGAGAAAGGGAGAGGTAACTATTTTGCAAGTAAAAGTCAGCGTAGAAAAAGTTTCACGAATGGCAAAATAGAGAGCGAGAGAGACAAAGCTCCGCGGCAAATTTCCCTGCGACGCGGCTTGCACAAATCTACGAGCACACACACGTAGCCATGAGTGCCCATAAATATACATGAGGGCTGCTAACTCGCAAGCTAGAAGGACAGTAGCCACCGGTCGTACGTTTTCGGAATTCGAGCAAGAGAAATAACAGCCAGTAGCAAGATAAAGAAAAGAGGAAAATAAACCCAGAGTCAGGTTGCCTGGGTGCATGTATATGTACATGTGCGTTCAGATAGATAAAGGCTCGTGTTGGAACTGTACATCATTCGTGACCTACATTCCTGTACGTTCTCTCTCTCTCTCTCTTTCTCTCTCGCTATGTCTCTCGTTCTCGCGAGGAAGCGCATATACGTGGAGGTGCACACAATCAAAGTTCCAAGCAAGAACTTCCATTGGAGAGAGACGCAAGTATAGTGACTCGTGCAGGCGATAAATCATCCGAAGCGCGCTTGACACGATGCTTTCTTCTTCGTCGGCGAGAGAGACGGGATATAGCTTCGTCCTACGTACTTAAGATGAGGCAAACTCGGCTTCCGAAGACTCGTGCGCGGAAAGCTCTTTTTTTTTATACGGAAGGGAAAAAATCGGAGGATGCTGTGGAAAAAAGAGATTTGAACTATTGCCGCATTATAACAAAAGACGCTGATACGGAAGAAACAAAATAATATATGTGAGCGTGACAGAGTGAAATATTTTTTTCTCTTCAGGAAATTTCATCCGCTCTCTCTCTCTCTCTCTCTCTCTCTCTCTCTCTCTATTTCTCTGTCGTTTGTTTGCTCGATTTATCTGGTAGAGCTTTTGTGATTTTTTATATAACTCAAGTCGCAATAACGCAGCATGTCTTTTATCTTAAAACTGTTCTAAAAATAATCAGGACTTTTAATTTCGATTAGGGTGCAAAATAAATCAAATGAAACTCGATACTTGATAATATCTCGGAGAAACAAACTCGCGCTTCGTCACGTATGCGATTAACCGTGAGATAAAATTCTGAGAGGATAATAAATTGAATACTTGCTAATCGCCCTCACAGTAAAATAATTCGGGTAAGCATAACGACGTAGCAAAGCAGCAGCAGCAGCAGCAACAGCTCACCTCTTGGTTTGAATAACCTTTTGTTCGTCCTTTATCTCCATCGTCGCTTATTCATTCGGGAGGTAGCCTCGAAGACTACCCCAATCCCTCCCCGGAGGTCTATACTCAAAGCAAAACTGCACAGACACCGAGAGACGTCGGCGCCGGCGAGGAAGCCTGGAATTTCCGGACACGTGCCGAGAGAGAGAGAGAAAAGAACGACCTCAAAAGGCCAAGCCACGTGTAACCGATACGAAGCACGAGATTTTTTCGACAAACAGACAGACGTCAGACACATTTGTTTTTTAATTAATAGACTCTGGTTATAGCGATTTTGGTTTACCACCAGATAAATTTTATTGCTGGGCTAGTCTTGGCACTTTTCGTTCGTCATCTGTCGAATTAAACGCACGCCACTGTAACGAAAAATCCATCGGCAATCATTATTCCGAACATGACACGGCTATAATTTTAATTATAGCTATGTCATTCGACTTTATGAAAAGCGAAAACAATTTCCGGAATTCGCCTAACTTTTATAAGAATAACTGTCGGAGGACGGCTGCTTCCTAAGAGTGGAAGCTGTGGAAAGTGGGGCGATTCAATTAATTTTATTATCGCACCAACTGAAAATTATACATATATATATATATATATATATATATATATATATATATATATATATGTATAATTTTCAGTATATATATATATATATATATATATATATATATACATATTCGAGTAACGTAGAAGAAAATGTGAATCTGGAGAGATGAGATAAGAAGCTGAACGAGCCGAGCGAAGGGAAAGCGGCCTGCCGATTTGTGAACTCGAGTGGAAGTGCACTTGACTTATTTATCGCTGGCCATAGTATAAGAAATGAGAATCCTATGTAATGTTATCTACGGAAGACGACGGAGATTTCAAAGAGCTTTGGAAACATTGCTGCAGACTCGTCTTACCACAGCCGGTTTATTCTACTGAATCACATAAAATCTCAGCCATCTCCTTTGCTAAAGTGATTAGATTTACTTTCATGACTGCGTTCAGACCATCAATTTCCCGACCAATGCGCGCACGAAATTCAGCATTCTGGCTGAAGACTGTGAATCGATAGATATTTTTGTTTTGTTTTCACGATTGTAACGGGTGTAATCTCTCGCAAGCCGTTCTGAACCCGAAGGGCAAAATAGAGGAACGTTGAGTAAATAGTACGCCGAGTAAAGAGACTAGGTGATGGCGCGAGCGCCGTCGGCATTACACGCTCGAAGCTACGCCCCAAGAGGACATGCCAGCGGTCCGTCGAGACGTCCGACGGCCACTCAAAGCCAAAGACTCCATTCCTTCGTCGTGCGTTCGCCGCACCCGAGAGCTCGATAAACTCGAGTATGTTTTCTCGCATGCTCGCCGCGTCCGCAGTTGGTCCTATTTTAGCCCAACAGAGATCCAAGCTTCGTATTAGTGAAAGAAGCCATGCCGACAATTATTCCTGCGAGCGTAACGCTTGGCGAGCAACTAATTGCAACTAATTGCAAGCATTACGCCTTAAAACTGGTCGTGAGCGTAAATAGCGCGAGTAATGACGCTCGAGAGCGCCGAGCGCGAGCGCGAGCGCAGTGGTCGAGGCAAGCTTCAGTGAGACGTAAAGCAGAGCCGCGCGCGCCAGTTTGCTCGGCTAAACAATGACCCACAAAGCATTCGTTTGCAGCAAGCGGCATCCCAGGCCAAAGCTAGGCCGCAACGAGCTCGGCAGCTTCTCGCGAGAGATTAATAAGAACGAGCCGCAGAGGCCGTAAACGAGCGAGCGAGGTGCACACGTGGGCCCGTCGCGGACGATCCGGGCTGCGCGCCTCGCGCTGCTCGCGCTGCTCCCGCTGGATGAAACACTCGAAAACGAGGGTTAGGGATGGAATCGTTTGGCGTATAAATGGAGAGGGGGCAGGAGGCCAGGACGCCCAGAGGGAGGGAAGAGCTTCGGGCGTGGGACGATCGATAGCGTAACCCATTAACCCAGTGCTGGACGCTTGTGCGGGCGCGCGCGTCTGCGCACCTGCAGCCAACTCGTCATTGAAGATGGGAGCGACGCCAGTGACGTCACGGGATACCCGAGCGCAGAGTCAAGCCAGGGAGAGAGAGGAGCCGCTGCGAGCAACAGCTTAGTTTTAATGGCTGGCCCCTCCGCCGCCCCGCCGCCCCGCCGCGACAGACGCGGCCCTCGCGTGTGCCTGTAGTCTCGCCATACGGCCGTTGGTTATTACGTTATGCCCGTGCTCCGCTGCTCCCGGGGCTTTTCTTTTGAGCGGGCATTGGGGCCGCGTTGCGAAGGGACGATGCCATCGCCTCGCATTGCAGCAAAGTTGACGACGCCGCTCGAATGATTGATTAGACGCTGCCCCGAGCTCGCTGGATAATCGCGAACGCGTCGTGCACAGCTTCGCTTTTTCGTTATTTACTTCTTTTTTTTTCTCTAAAAACTCATCGCTTCTACTTTTGACGCTACTGGTGCCGTTCCCGCCGTTGGTTGACGATGATGCAGCTGAAAAGAAAGTTTTTTCGATGGAAAACTCGAAGAAAATGAGGTGGCCGCGAGAACGCACAATCGATCTACAGATGACGTACAGAGACCGTCGCTCTCGTTCTATTTTTGCAAGTTCACCGAGCCACCCCGTTTTTTTCCGCAAAGCGCTCAAGATTGATGATGATTCGAGCATGCATACAACGCGCAACCTTGTTCGATACTCTCCACGGATGTAACGCAAAATTCATTCATCCTAATGACGTTGTAATTAGAGGCAACAGGTTTAGCACGCGTAAGTTGTTGCAAGGTATGTATGCATGTGCTGCTCGTGACCATTTATCTTGTCTAAGCACTAAAAACTGTATCAGGCTTGATTGCCTCACGTGCATGTGACATACGCATCACACTTGCCTCTATTGTCTTACTCTGTGCACGGCTTTTCTTGTCATCGGCATGATGTATTAAATCGTCAAAAGTAATAATTACCCTTGAGAGGTAGCGCCGTTCGAGCGCTACAACGGGGTGATTGTCACGTGACTAATTTCGCTCGGAAAAAAACAGTCTTGCTTTAAAACTGTGTGGCAGAAATGCATTAAAGAAAATGTATTCGCGCAAACGAATAAATTAGCGCCGGCCTTTGGAAATTTGGAAGCGTTCGTCATTCATCTTTGGCGCTCCATGCAAGCGCAGAACGGCGATACGTGTATCGCGTCACGAGGCTCGGCAAGCATAAGGAACGAGGCTGCTAAGCTTGCTGGGATTTGCGATCCATATGGGTCGCGGGGACACGAGGTTCGCTATAAAATCGCAGAGCGATCAGTAGTAGCGCGAGGGAGACGGGGTAGACTTTGATTAAGCGCCCGTCGGGGAATTCACTTTCGAACACCGGCGTGAAGTATCCGCGAGGAGTTGCAAGGAGAGAGATGGAGCTGGAGCTTCAATTACGAACCGTGGCTTTGATTTACGGAGGAGGTGCGCGGCTATACGTACGAGTTTGCCGGGGAGTTTGTGCCGCCGATGCATGGCAGCTCGTTAAAATTTTCAATTGGCCTTCCTCAACTGACAGCATGGTGGCTGTAGTGAGATGCTTAGTTATCGGGCAGCTGCTTGGCACTTGACTGGTCTTCCAAAGCCAACTTGTTAAGTCTTAACTTAGTTGCAGGTGCAAACAAGTTTGAATTATCTTTGGATGAAACTTGTAATCAGTTTTACTTTTTGCCGTCTTCAAGAAAGAAATTGCTTCATTTTTATACGTATATATTTGCGCATATCATTTTAATATGGGGATGAACTCATTTAAAAGGGTATTAGTGAGCTTTTATTTTAGTCATGTTGGATTGATTGACAAATATATTGCAATACATTCCTAATAAACTTTGCGAAAAAATAAGCTTGAAATCGCCTATTTTTTGAAAAAATTACTTATTCTTGTTGATATTGCTGTATTTTGGGAAAATTGGGATGGTTTCGTTGGCGGGAGATTACAGAGAATGCCATTCATAGAAAGCTGCCGACAACAAAATGGATAATTGAATCGCGATAACAAGTGTCGGCGCGGTTAGGAAAGGGGATTCATAAAGTAGGTCAAACGGGAAGCTCCACGCGCGAGGAAGTCTGTAGTGCAGAGCGACGAGATAGGTCGAGACAGAGTGAGAGAGAGAGAGTTGCTCTCGCGGCAAGGACGAGAATGACGCGCAATATGGTGGCAACGGAGGTAGGAATTGCTCATCGTTATTGGTGTATTTACAAGGAAAGTAGGTTATGCGGGCGTGTGGATCAACGAAGGATATTGCTTGTCGTCGTCGAACGCAGCGTAAACAGTAATTGATGGCTGCTGGTCGTTAGATGTAAACAAAACCCAATGAAAAGGACGTTGATTAGCAGTAGCGTTCCGCCCGCGCGTGATGGAGATGAACTTGATTTACGAAAGAGCTTTCGAGGCCAAATGTACAACGTCAACGTCGTTCTATGCCCCGGAGCTTGCGACGGAGGGAAGAAAAGAGAGAAAGAGAGAAGCATTGTGCGACCTTCCACGGATAAGGGCCAATGATGCTGATACGAGATGCATGGCTGATCAAAGGCAGCACGGAGCCCGGTGAGCATAAACTATGGGTAAATATCTAATGGGCACGCGCACGTTCTTTGATGGGGGCTAGGAGCCTCCTCCTGCTAAGTCTTACGTGAGCATCCCTTCGAGCATTTCATCAAATTATTTGTCTATTACTCGCGTGCTCGCAAGCTAGCCTGCATTATGGAATGATCAAGAGCTGCCCAGACCTCGCTGTTCTATCAACTTTCCAAGTTTGCTTTGATAATTCAACGGCAATGTCGTTTCTCACGTCGCTGCCACGAGCGCAGGTACAATAATTAACGCAGTGAGCTTTTCCCGCCGATAATGCTCTACTGTTACATTGTTTCCCTTCTTTCCCGCTCTCGTTAAAGACGTCGCTTGCACAAACTCGATGCCGAACAAGTCGATCAATCAATGTCGCCTTTAAAGCGCGCGCCAACGCCCGTTAACGATTCCACGTTTTAATCGTGCTGCTACGAACGGAAAGCGAGACGACGACTGGCCAATAACAATTCCTTTGTTCTGACCTGTCGTCACGGATGTTTGGGAGAGAAAATTAAGTTTATCGAAAAATGGCTCGACGACGCGAAATCATCATCAAGCCACCATTCATCGCCCGTGCAAACGTTCGCGTTGTTCGAAATTTCGATGCTGTATGTACGTATACAAATATTGATCATGTTCAAAAACGTAAATCGCGCGCTGACTATACATAGAAACCGACGACGACGCGACTTTCGCCGATGGAGTTTGGTATTGTGCCTGTGTGTGACGCAGAACTGGTTCTCACTCGCTCTCTCTCTCTCTCTCTCTCTCTCTCTCTCTCTCTCTTTCTCTCTGCCTTGACTCTCCTGCAAGACTAATCCGATTGGAGGTTGCGCAGCTAGCTAAAGTGAATTACATTGGCGGTTTGAGCCTGAGCCCTTGACTTAGAGCATTGTTAACTATCCGCAAGTGCTTTGGCTTCGAGGGCTGTTGCAATTCTCTCCACCGGTACAAAATAGAGACGGGCGCACAGTTTGATTATGAGCGAATTCGAATTGCATTTCTCGACATAGTTAATCAAAAACCGATTGCGTTCCTGTACTGTTCGACGATGTTTCCCAGTCAATCCAATCGATCGCGCATTTTTGTCCTCGCTCCACCGTAACGCAGTAAAAAGACCGCAACGCTCTTGGCTCGCGAAAGTCTAACGAAAAGTCTCCGGAGAGTCAATCTTTCGTCGACGACTTTCTTTTTTCTTCCACTTTTTCAAGGCGATTGTCAAGGCGCGCACGAGAGGAAAATATTTTTTTCGCGGCACTTGCAAACGAACGCGCGAAAATGGGTGTGGAGAGAAAAAAGGGGAACGCCGACCAATTAACAACCTCGCGCGAGTGTCTGTCCGCGAGTTTTAACGGCGAATCGCACTCGTGTCACATTGTTTCGTGCGTTCTCCGTAATTTGGCCAGCTACGCGCGAAAATAGAGAAAAATGCTTGGCTCTCGTCATTCGAGTTCGCGCGTAGAATTCTGCTGCTCGCAGGAGGCGAGAGACCATCTTTTTGCATAGTTATCCAGCGATTCGAATGTTGTTTCTAGTAACTGAATGGAATATAATATTTTTCGAATGCGGCGACAAACGATCTATTAGTTTTTTTTTCTTCGTGTAGGTTTTCATTATTTTCGTATTTTTTGTTTGCATTTGGCGTTTTATTAACTTTAAACCCACCTCTGTGTGAAATTGTTTTGCGATATTCAGCCGATTACTATATGAATATCATCGCATGTTATGTAGACTTTGAACGTATATACGGCTTACGTAGCCTAATTGATCAATTAGCGAAATCGATCGCCGTGACATAACAAACGTCGTAACGTAACATCTCCTTGTATGAAAAATGCAGGAAACAAAGTGTCCACTGAAAAAGCCAATAAATGCTAGCCAGCTTTGCCCTCCCAATAACCAATTCGTTATGCAATTAGTAATAAACCGAGAAAGCGTAGTCGCGAGCAAGGCAGCTTGGTCAGTCGGCAGCTATCAAACAGCTTTCCGCGGGTAGCCACGAGTCGACGGTTAATCACATCGACATTTATGCCCTTCGCACTGTTCGCGCGGCTGGTTCTAGTTTATTTCTCCCGGCCTGAACCTCCGCAAAGTTTGCCACTGACTGCTGCTCGCAGTTGTAAAATCCGAAACTTTACTGGCTGTCGATGACTGTTAACAAAGTGTCGTGCTCAGTACGAAGGAAAAAGACGAGGAGAAATCGACGCACATCGCAAGTTATCAAATCGATCGTGAGAAGAGAGAGAGAGAGAGCGTGTTAAAATTGGCGAACACATTTGTCGAGATGGCAGCTTTTAAGCATCAGCGATAGAGGTTTCCTTTCGGCATCGGCCAAGGTTGTCTAACCATTGTCGATACTTCGGAAGCGAGAGCGCGCAGTTGCACAATCGCGAACGGCTAGATGGGCGAAGCATCCGCGACAGCGGCGCGCGACGCGTGCACGTTAAATCGTCGGGGATTCCGAGGCGAGTTCTAGCGCCAAATCGACCTTCGACTTTGGAGATCCGCAAGATGCGATAAAACGAGCGAGCGATTTTTGCGTCCTTCTCCTCTTCTCCCCCCCCCCCCTCCCCTTTTTTTATTACATATGCACATTTAAACTATCTCGTTTTCTTGAATGGAAATCGATACGCCGTACATAATGCATGATGGCTTTTGGTTAAATTTAGAACGCTATTTCTACTCGTCTTTCTATTGAAATGTGCTTTTTTCAAATGACCTCATTTCCATTTTAAAACTGGGGATTTTCTTAATAATTTTTTTTAACTACAGCTCAAATCTTCGAAATTCGAAACTGTTTTGGAAGTTTTTGCTTTATATCGAACGCATGATACATCAGACTAATAGTTTTAAACCGTTCGAGTATATGAATTCAGCCTTTGTGCAATATGTAATTAAGAATCGACAGTTTACTTTAGATTAACGTAAGATAATTGTCAGAATGTTGAAATGCCTGACTGTTTATTTAACGCGTACACGAGCGTTTGTTGCTGACGCGGGTAGTTTTTTGCTTAAAATTTATTTGCATCAATATAGTATGTCCGAAAATTAATACACAAGCGTAGTCTGATTAATGTCGTAACAGGAGGAAAATGTCGCTCTACAACTGCAGGTCATACATAGTCAGCGCTCCTTTTGATAGGTCGTTATACAATGTTTCAATTTTCACTTGTAATATAATCCAAGCCGTCGCTCGGCTCTCGCAATTTCGCTAATAACATGTAATCACGGCTGATTGGTATTCCATTGTTTGTCGGTCACCTCTCATTACACGGCCGTATGGCACGCTGGCAAAGTATATCCTCGTCGCGCGACGTAGGAACAGGAGGACCATCTAACCGTCTGACCAAAATATGTAAGAAGGCGCATCGGCGACTCGCTAACGAGGAAATGCCCGGTATTTTCCGGCTCGTTAATGCCCGTCCATGACAATAACTGCGAGCTACACATGTTTGTCTCGACCATCATCGTTTGCCCGTGTGCGTACGCGTGTACATGCGGGCCTTAACGGGACCTGCCTCGTCCCGCTAATATGGTAGCACACTTCGCGCACACCTATACTTTCTTCTGACTTTTTCATCGAGACTGCTGCTTTGTTAACCTTTCCGAACTTTTTTTTTACCGCAGATTCATGTACAGTCCGTAGTCGCTTCATAATGTCTTCAGTTTTGCAAAGAGAAAACTTTTCATTTACAAGTGATAACAACTTTATAATCGAACGAGCGTACAATTTGTTATTTTCTTTATGATGCGACGAACGATGTCAGGGTTTAATGCAGCTGGATCGATTTATAGATATTGGCTCGAGTACAAGCTAGAGGTAATTGCTAACTATTAAAGGCTCTGAACAGCGGCATTTACAAACATAACTTCAAGCGTTAATTTTTGAACTGATTCCAGCATAGTCTCGAGACTGGGTTTTCTTTGCCTGTACCAATTATAAAGTTGATGTTAATCTCACAATCATACACGAATCAAAACTTTCTACACGAAAATTGCTTTCCTGGAAGACAGTTGTATATGATACATCAATCCTATACCGTATTAGACGGCGCCTGGCATAATCATGAATAAAGGTAAGCGTATTTTTGTCACAAAACTCGTTTCAAAAGATTAAATAAAAGAACTATTTGTAGAAACTTATTTTGTGCTTTAAATTACAGCTTGAAGCACAAAATCTTTACAAATGCTAGAGTATCGGGCAGCGAACTTGTTTCTTTTTTTCCTTTTTTTCGTCAACGTAACTACAGCGAAGCATAATATTTTGGTCGCTAAAATGAATATTCAAGGCGATTGATGCAAAACAAAGCTGCGTAAAATAAGAGTAGAAATCAGGAAAAGAAAAGAAGCCGAAGTACAAAACAATTATATTTTTGTAAACAACAGCGAGTTTCTTTTAACAAGGTTGCTTTATGTTTTCCACGAAGAAAAAACACGAAGCGTGAAAATTGGACCGCGGTCATTGAGCGCAGAAGAGGAAGTCCATTGCAGAAGGTTACAGCCGACAACAATGCCACTATAAGTGTAGCTAATCTGCCAGTACAGAAAATTATTATTCATGGACGCTCGTCAAAATTGAAAAAAAAATGCATCGGCAACTAAAACTGTAATTTGAGCTAAATTATTCATGCGTTTACAAGCCCCAGAATTACAATTACAGAAGCACGTGTATATTGTAAATCGATAGTTTACTTTAAAAGACTAATTAGCTCCCGAGTGTTTCTGTGTATGCGCAGCCGAACGGTTAGCCATATCATGAGGAATTTCTCCAAGTCTCGATAATTCGTCGTTAAAACAGTGTAATGAGCGCAAACGCTGTTACGGTGAGGGATTCGATAGTTTAACAGGCTTTGCAAACAAGGATAATTTACCTCTTTTTCTTGAAGTTTAACGCGTTGACTGTTCGAAAAATATCGTGAATCTCGTTGCGAAACGACGGTGAGTTTCAAAATTTAGGCAGTTTTATTTGCCACAGCAGTCAAAGCAAAACACAGTAATTTGCAAACGAGTCGTACGACTGCGAAGTGGCAAGGAAAAATATAAATAGGCTACGGTAATCGTATAAGACGGCGTTATTCAGATCCCTTGCAATTTTTCAGAATTCCGCCGATGTTTTTCAATCGCTTATCAGAGGCGCGATTGACGCTGAGTATTTGCATGTTCCGGCGTCGCGACTACACGCATAATAATTGAGATGTACGGCTTATATCGCATGGTGTATTTATGCCAAAGCGAGCGTAGGTATTTGTCACGTGAATCAATGCTTTGTTGGAGTGTACACAACCGCTCGCTATCGCGTTTTAGTCGATTCGCAACAAGTCAATGATTAACGTTGTCCTATGCCAATCGATGTAACTTTTAGCTCACAACGCTATTTTTGGCACGACGATGACTTTTCATTATTCGACAAACCACTTTGACGATAAGGAATCCGTGAGAATACTATGTATTACGTTTGTGGTCGGCCCAAATTTAACTTGATGATTTTGCTGTAAATCGTTATCAGCAGCTGTAGACACTGGCTGGAGTGCTTATAATGTATCATAAGTGTGCGCAGATCGGCTATACGGCAGTGTGTGTCAAGGCGAATAACCCGTCGCCGTCGTCGCCTTCGCCGCCGCCGCCGCGCCACTACCGCTGACGTCCTTAATAATCTGGGCCGAAAGTTCGCTAATGAACTGCTCAGACTTTTACTGTAGACTAATCGTTGAAAACCATGATTAAGCGCGGAATGAATAGAAATCCAATGAGTTTCGCACGAAAGTATGAAGTAGTCGTTATGCTCGGATGATGTAAGATAATAAAGATTTTTCTTTTTTTTAACAAGAAAGAGAAAAGGTATTTTTTTCTTGAAGATCGACAACACGAAGAGGATTAAATAGTGCACCGACTGTACTCGAACCCCTACACTCAGCGTATGAGCATGCTTTCTTCATCGCTGTATACTCATCTTTTGCCCCCTCGAAAAAGTCGTGCAGGTATAAGATCAGTTGTCGCGATAACACGTAGAAACAGCGACGCCAGGGATAAGAGGGGAAAAGGACTTTCAAGTCGGCGTTAAGAGAGCAACGACCCCACAAAATATAAGATAGCATCGACCGTCTCCATTGATGCGTGAATGGAGCGTTAGATCACAAAACGTTCCGGCCGACGCGACAAGTAAAAGCGCGAGCTACGTAATAACATCATAAAAAAAAGAAAGGATAGGAGGGGAAGATACTACTCTCGAAGGATTATTACAGACAGTGCCGCGCATTTTTTCGCATCTCATTTCCGGAGCCTGCACGCCTAGTAGGATGATTTACAGGTCTGCCTCTCGGCGAGCGATCAGCACCTTCAGTCTGTGATGAAAGTCGACAAGATTGCTATACTACGAGATTAAAAGAGAGAGAGAGAGAGAGAGCGACTGTAGTTTTTTTCCCTATTTCGAGATTATTCAATTTCGTTGGCGAGTCATGTCGCAATGCTGCGTTTTAGTTCGAAGATATGAAATTTGCGGCTTTTGGGCTAAAGTGATTTTCTCCGCGAGCATCTTGCTGTGTGACTTGTAATCGAAAAATTCATCAGCCAAATTCAATTGTACGCAAACTAAATAAGAAAAGAGCCGCGAGGCGACAGAGTCGAGGCTGTGCGACCAGGATCTTTCCGTTAGCATCGCGACGCTCTCGACGAATGAGCTTGAACGCAATTAGTGCTGCATGGCTTAAGCTGTGCGTTTGCACGTAATCGAGCACGACGACAATGGTATAGTGCAGATACAGCGGCGGCGGCGACATGCTAATTGTATCACTGTCGACGTAGTTTATTCTTGGCGGCTTGTTGAAACAGCGAGTACGCCGAGCGAGCGAGAAAAAAAAGAATTAGCGATATCGAGCGATAACTGCTCTTCAGGGCGACCTCATTGTCATATATCCTATTTATTACCACCTCAATAGTGCGCAATAGCGCAATAGCACTTGTGCGTCCAACCTAGATTCCGATAAAAATAGACCCGATCAAACGAATTATCGAGCAGTTTTCGTGAAAAAAAATACCCAAACCTTCTTCTCAAAGTCTTTTCAAATGCGCTACCTGGTGCGCAAATGAAACGCGTTTGTGCGCGCATGTGTCATTATTCGAATCCTTTCTCTCTCTCTCTCTCTCTCTCTCACACACACACACACATACACACAGACGTACGCACACAAGCGTAGAGCTCACCTTGCTCCCGATCTTTTCAGCAAAAGCAACTGCGCGTATGCTGTGAGCAAGCATCGTAGTCGACCTCTTCTCCTCGCTTTCGAGTGTAAATACGAGCGAGAGATACGTGCGGCTTGCAGTTATGATAGCTATTATATCCGCAGTGAAGCCCACGTGGATACGACCCTAATTACGACATAAACATTGCTGATATGCTGCCTGCTTGGCAAGTTTTATCTATTTGGGTTGCTGCGCGAAATTTCGTACATCAAGCGAAGTTCAGTGGAGCGCGTAACGAGAACTGCGGAGAGGGAAAAAGTTACTTTGACACTCGCGTCCAGCGCCTGCGTGCGTGTTTACCTACTTTAATACATATTTATTCCCGGAGTTCGCGACAGCGCTAAAAAGAAGAGAAAGAGAGAGAGAGAGAGAGAGAGAGAGAGAGAGAGAGAGAGATAAACGCTAATGACTCGCCATGCTAATTGTTGTAATTACTCTAGCCGAGTAGTTCTCAACGACTACTTAGCCGCGCGCATATAGTTGCTATGATGTTTTTGCTTTCAAAATCTCTCTTGCCGCGACGACGTACGCGTGGTTGCAATCGAGTTTGGCATCGACTAATGAGTTTTCGAGGATGTGCAAAAACCTGCCTGCCCTCCACTTTAGCGGTGATCCAGATAGAAAACGATTCTTTGCTGATGAACGCACGGGAAAGGAAAAAAAAAGGAGAAACAAAGAAAAATAAACTCGGCCGAGCGCGCGCGATCTGTCGGAAAAGCGAGAAAAGAAAGCAAGCTTGCTTCGTCGAAGGCTCAATAACGTTTTGGTAATCTGCCAGGGCTGGCACCGTAGACGTGTACGCCCGCCGAAAATAAACGCCTGATCGCGTTAAAAGTTTAATGCATCAAGGTATCAGCGCTGAATATCCTAGGCGGAGAGAGGCCTCATCCGGCCTTTCAGCCGCGAAAAATCAATTACCCCGGCGCTGCTGGCGCTGCTGGCGCTGCAGGCCAATTATCAAAGCCGCGCGCGCGGGACGAAGCAGGTCAGACTTCAATCAGTGCCCCGCGCGAGTTTTCCCTCGGGCGAGTTTCTTGGCACAGTGGATGCCTTAAGCTCTATAATTACTTGACCCGCCCGCCAGAGGAGCGCGGAGACAACGCCGGAAAAGAGAGACCTATCCGATATCGCGTCCCTCGTGCGCTGTTGACTCGCTCCGCGGCCCGTCCTGCGGCACACTTTCTTATCGCGCACGACGCGCGCGGCGCGCTCGACACCTGCGGGCCGGCCGAGCAAGCCGGCGCTCGATTTTTCTTTCTCCGCTTTATTGCCGCGCGTACGCGGCGCCTTTTGTTCGCCTGCTGACATATCGTTTTGGCCTCGCTTTCGCATGGTTTTCGAGATACGTCGGTAATTTTCTTCGGCGCCTGGGATCGACGGCGTCGACGGATACGTACGACGTCGCTATAATATTATCCGCCAGGCATAGCACACGAATCATTGCCCCGTGTGCTCAAACAGGAAGCTCGGAATCCCACACGAACCTTATCGGGCAAGATAGTCGGAGCTATCGCGACAGCGGCGCAGCCGCAAAACCAGCAACGCGACACGGCAGCGTTCACTTTCGCCGCGGCGGCACGAAAGAAGGACGCGTTGGGCGCGATAGCAGCGGCGAAACTTGTGCGCGGCTCGGACAAATAATTAGCATCCTAATGCGTGTATCGCCTTATCTCCGCTGGCCTGCGCGCGCCGGGTACGTTTGCATGCTAATCGCGTTAAATTACAAACCGGCCGAGGCGCAGAGCGCAAGGAGAATTTCGGCGAGGTCGGCGAGGTTGGCGAGGCGTCGTCGTTAGTGCTTAATTAGAGGACGCTCGAGATGCATCGATCGCGTGCCCGATTGCCGGCGAATCAGTCGCGTGCGTAAGGAAGTTATCACGACGAAGCTTCCAATTGATCTCGCCCGTGAAATAGCGTTTAATCGTTCCCCATGCTCTACGTTTCTCCAGTCGTTCATTTTCCACGGAATCGTTTTATCGGTCGGTCGGAGACGAGACTCCCCACTAGCGCACTAAATGCAAGTTCATGCCACTTTCAGTGTAAGCAGTTTTCGGAATCTTTCGGACGTTGACTGGCATTGCCAGATCGTTGAGTATGCAATCGCGTAGGCAACTCGCGGTAAATTGTAACTGATAAACACGCGAAAATGTACGTGTCGTGTGTTCGACAATTGGGAAACGTTAGAAACTGAAAGATTATGCGACTGAACGGCAGATTATCGATCGGCAGATTCGTAAATATCGAGGTCTCGGGCTAAAAAGTCGGATTCCGGCGCGAGCTTCGATAGAGAGTAGATAAGTAATGGCGAGCGGTACAGATTAGAGACCGGCGAGAAGTGCTCGCCTCGCGCAACTCTGTCGCGCGGGCAGAGAAACCGAACGAGAGCGCGAAGCTTGATTAGAGGCCGCGGCCTCCCCTGGCCTCTCTCCTGCATCTCGAAGCCACGTACGCGCGTTGCCGCGCAAGTGAAAATATCTGTCCTCGAGTGGAAAAGTTTTAAGAAGATTACGATGCGACTTGGGGCTCGAGTCTCATTAAAGGGGATGCCGCTCTTAGAGCGCGGTATAGCCGTAAGCGGGGGACGATTGCTTGTATATAAACCCTAATGCCCTTCTCGCGGCAATCCCGACGCGAGTAGCGAGCGCCATCCAAAACTTTTTACAGCTAGCGAGGCGAGCCATCTCGTGACAAACTGCCGAGATTATAGTTCCCTCGTCGTGCCTGTTGTGCGCAGTGTCGTCCTCGGCGAGCTTTGTGCCTACGCCGATTCCAGCTCTCTTCTAACTTTGCTCGCGCGATGCCACGAGTAAATCATTCTCGTCTGATCGGCTCTTTTCCAGAGCCGTGGCTCCCGGCACTCCTATATGGCCTTGTTTACGCGTCGCATATCCGCCTGTGCAGGAGCACCGGCCCGACTGGCGTTCGATCGTAAACGAAGGGAGATACGCATTTGCACGAGTTGCCGACGAGAGCGGCCCGCCTAGGAAATTTCGCGACGAGTGACGAATTCATCTCTCGAGACGCGACGAGACGAGACGGCGGGGGACGAGAAAACGAAAAGTCCGATTATTGTTCGGCCCCCGCGTACATAATACATTTGGGTATTTCCGTGCGCGCGCGCGCGTGCCAGGAAATATTGTATTGGCCTTGTAAGCGGGAGAAGAAAAATGAATATACGGCGCCATCGCTCGTATTACGAGGAGCGTTAGACGCGAGATGGGCATCGTTACGTATTCGAGATGCGTGCTTATGCAGCAACCGAGCTCTTCTGTTATTCAATAAGATTGCCCGTCTATCGGAATATTTATTGGGCGCGCGCGCGTATCCAGCTTAATGAGAAATGCGTACAGGATCGTTGGCGCGCGCAAATTTTACGTGCCGGTCGATCGATTGATCGGCGCAAGTGCTGCTGGCGGTCCAGTGTCAAATTGGCGCGGGAACGAGGCGTTCGCCCGCAGAGAAGCTCGACGAATGGGCCACTTCTTAGCGGCGCGACCGATCTGTTCGCCGGAGAGACGTCGCTCGCCTCTCTGGCCGGGGAAAAAGGCTACGCCTCGTTAATTTTCGTCGGCGACCAACTTTGCGCTGCTCTCAACTGCAAAGTGTATTTAATCGCGAGAGAACGAGAGAGAGGAAGAAAGGAAAAATCCACGCCGGCCGGTGGCGAATGCATTAGGCAAAGAAGCTGCACCCCGTGTCGTTTACTTTCTGCGGCGCCTTTTATGAATTTCAAGAAAGCTCGCGTATGAAAAATCCGACGATAACGCACTCTTGCGTAGTTACGCAAGCCAATTTCGCTCGAGCGCAACGAGAGTCGGGACTCACGTTGCCGGTGATCGGGAGAAAAAGAAGGCTGGAGTCATCGTCATCTCGCCGTCTGCATACATGAACTAGACGTCTGCGAGCGCAGACTCCAAGGTTCTCTTTGATTTTGCATGCGAGATATCTAGGCTTACGTGTCTCGCGCGTATGCGCGCTTATTCGGTCAGTGACCGGTGCACGTGCAACGAAGAGAACGCGAGCGAGCAACGAAGGGGCAGATTGTAGTACGGCAGGCGCGCCCTGTCTCGTAAAAACCAAGGGTTCACGCGCGTAACTGGACTGTGATATTTGTCGTGCGCCAGAGATGAGATGAGGTGAGCCCCGTAGGGTCGACAGATTTTTATCAGCTCTAGCTGACGAAGATACCTTGTTTCGTTTTATTGCTGGAGCGAATGGCGTCCTATCGTGTCGCACAATCGTGCTGCCGTGTTGCCTCGAACGTAAACACTGCTGAAAGACTGCGACGCGCGGATTCACCGCGTCAAGTAAACAAAGATTCCTTCTTCCAATTATACCGACTCTATAATCCCTACTCTCGTTCGTTATTTTTTCATTTCGCGATACTCTAACCACTTTGTTTACTGCCATTTCAACGGGGATTAGGTCCGATTCGGTTCATTGAAAACTGATGGACTTTAATATTCGAGATTGCTAACAAGAAGAAGAAATACAATGCCACCTCGAAGCTTATTCAATCTGTTTTCGTGCAAAACTTCCCGTTACAAAAATCCCAGCCAGACGGGGACAAAGAGCGAATCTACTCGGGTGGCGTTAATAGCTGTCCGGGACAATGGAAGCTCTCATGGAGGCGACCGCTTGCAAACTTCGGCTAATTGCCGCGCGCCACCGTGCCAAATTAAATTCTATTGTACGACGTTTTATTTCTGCGCGGCGGGCAGACTTACGGTTTTGAAAAACTTGACATTTCCGGGATTTCGCCCTTGAGTTCCAGCTATTGGAAAGACGAGCTTGCTGCGCATAGTTACCAAGATATGCTGCGAAATGTTGCAAAATACATGAAAGTTGCGTGGCCAACTAACGGATGGCAACGACGAGAGAGAGAGAGAGAGAGAGCGATTCATTGAAAAACTTCACTTGATTGTGTTAAAGCCCAATTTCAAGCCTGGTAGCACACATTCTATATACAATCACACAATTTTTACCATAGACACATATTAAGCAACCAGATTATAAAAAATTTTAAGAGTATTACGAAACAGTTTAGCAGTAATAAACAATCAGTAGTTTATTATAAGAAAGGTATTATAACGTAATCAGCAAAAATAAAGTAATGCAATTGTAATAATGATAATGACATAAAAATAAATGCTCGCTCTATATATCATACCCAAACTTAATCCTTAACATCACTAGGAATAATCCATTGCACAAACACATATGTAATATATAATATATAAAAGCCACCAATATAAGCTAAAATTTCTAGATCTGTAATTGCAATTACCATTGAGCAAGTAAGCAAATAATGCCTGCTTAAACGAATCCAAAGAAGGCTTCATGGTGTATATTCATGAATGCTATAACCTCACAGTTGACAGACTGAATAATTTATCAAAAGTAGCAATCTGCTTTTGGAAAATACTAAAGCGGTAAAAACATACCTTTTTGTTCACTTTCAAGTAAAATCTTTTAATTTATACGCAAATGGATATTCACAGCAAAAATAATAGATTTAATGTACAACACACATACTAACTTATAGATAGATTAGACAAATAATTAGACTAGAATTTTCTCAAGATTTTAAAGAAATCGGAGCTCTTTTTATTACAGCAGGATTAGAGTAGATATGGAGTAGATAATGCAGTTGTCATATGAAACAATTCTTGGACAGTCAATTTTGAATTTTTAGAAATCATGAAGTATAACTGAAACTGTAGAAATATATAGTAGAAGTTGAAATATAATGTCTGGATATATATAAGATTATCAATGTTTTTCAATACGCATTTCTTGGACGTAACAGATTACTCCACGGCAACGACGTCTCGAAGTGGCTTTTAAATATACTGAAAGAAGCGTAATTCAGGCCGCTACGTACCGAAACTACGTGTTGAAAGAATGCGTACAAAGAGAGCGAGAGAGAGAGAGAGAGAGAGACAGACAGACAGACAGACAGATACCAGATTTTTCAGCGCGACGTGGTAATGGTCGCGTTCGGCGTGATTCGCAAGCTCTTTTATTATTTAGCTGTGCTCAGCAGTAGGCGCGCGGTTTGATTATCCACAAGCAAAGTCAGCGTGCGCGTGTAATTCATTACAGTTCAACAGTTGAATGAACTGAAAAACGGAAATAAGTGAATTTCTCTGCTGCGGGACGATTCTGTCGCGTCCCCTGACTGCGCTCCTTTTTGCGCTCACGTGTGCGCGCAGGAATGTCAAATTAAATGATAACGAACGGCGTACATCAGTGAAAAAAACGGTCGGCTCCTTTAACAAATCCCCTTCCCCCGCTCCCATAAATTTCCATGAAAGACGCCAGCGGTAGCCCCCTCCCCGGCCAAATTCGCGCAATCTCGCCACAAGAGCGGAAGACGCAAAATCACACACAATAACCTAGTGAACAAAAACAGGCTCGCCGCAACGCACAATAGCCAGTGGAGGAAAAAAACGGAGAAGAGAGAAAGTTGGGATGGTCCAGAAGCACATATCCCATAAATAACAAGGCTGGGCGTTGCACGACTAAAAAGCAGCAGCAGTCGGTGGAAGGGAGAGAGGGAGAGAGGGCGAGAGGGACGGAGGGGGAGCGCCATCCCGTAAATATTCGAGTTTTTATGCTTCCGCACACGCGCCCGGACTTGTAATTCATCGAGTCAGTGCGCACGAGGATTCGGCGCTGCTCGTTCCGCCAGCAGCTGCTGCAATCTTGGCGAATATCTCGTTGCTCTCACTCCTCTCTCGGTCGAATTATGCACCAGTGCATTTCCACTGGATTTATCGCGCTGAAGAGGCTGGCGAGGCACGAGCCTCCGCCTCGTTTAGGCAGTGGGCAGCTTAAGTGGAACACGAGGTCGGCATTACCGCCGCTGCCGCTGCTCGTTTAATAATTTGACAAGCTCGCGCGCCCTAATGAAAATGAATGTTGATAACGCGCCGCTCACCAGTGCTGAGCTGCTCTGTACACTCGGCCTCTGCGCGCCACGCGAGCCTCCTTGCCGAGACCTCGAGCGTGTAATGCCATCCGATAATAGCCTCTGATATATCTGTCAGCTTACCTACAAATTTCTGCTCTTGGCCGTACTCTCGTTGCTTGCACTTGCGTCTTTCGGTAGCCGATCCAATGTCCGGATAACTCGAGTCGACGCCATTGTTTTCCCTGCGAATGCACGATGCACGATCGCGATATGAGCATACCAACATAACCTTCGGCTAAAGTCTAATCGACCGTGGATTTAGGATTGAAAAATAAAAATTGAAAAGTGTCGCGGTGAATGTGCCAATACTCGATTCAGAAGCGGCTAATCAGAGCTAGTTCGTCGATCTCCGATGAAAAAGCATGCGTACCGATCGACGGGAACTGACTAATAGCGATGCTTCCGTGCTCGCTAATAGTAATTACCAAGAATTTTCAGTCGAGCAGAGACAGCAAAATAATCTTCTGATTGGACATTCATGGCGTGGAGAGAGGTTTTAAAAGCGGTGCCCGAGTCGCCTTGGACAAACGACACTTAAATAAAGCAATCTAAAAATAAGCGCGCGGTTCGACACATTCGTCTACGTGCTAATGAACAGCAAATAAGTTCAGGCAGCTCGCGCGGTGCCAAATTCGCAAATGAAAATCTCGCGGGGAACTCCGCTTGTTTCCAAGCCCACGGGTCCGAGACGCCGTGAGTTTTGGCAAATAAGCTGAACCGCCGGGTATCTCGAGAATTTCCTACCGCGGATCCGGCGCAGAAAACAAACGGAAAGATAGTCCTCGTAACCTCGGCGAGCGAAGCGGGCCGCGCTGTTTCCCAGCGGAAAGCTACGGATGATGCATCGGGGCGAGCGCGGAGTCTGGCGGCGGTAAGTAAAAACCAGTTCGGCCACCTCGGCAGACTTTTAGGACGCGCTTAGTCACTTTTCCGCGGTCGAGCGCGGTTATAAATACTATCGGGGCACGCAGCGGTTTTCAACTTTAATAATAATAACGCACTCGGCGAAATCTGAACGACAATTTACTCGGGCGACGCGACGCCGAGTCTCGCCAAGAATTATTTTGCAAATCGAGCATCGAGCTTTGGCACTAACCGAGTGCCACTAAAGTTTTTTAGCCTTCGCGGCCAATTCATCCAAATGTTTAATTTTACGAATGTTATTTTTAAACTGTGGCGTTGAATTATTGCAATGAAATTCAGAGCCAATCGTGGGGACGTAATACGCAGCGTGGAGATGCCTAACTTAATTCGGTTATTCTTGTTAATCAATGCTTTATCGATTGTTAAATTAATTGTTATTTTTATTGCAGATCTCCGCTGCTGCTCAAATAGAGAAAGAAAGACAAACGGCAACGGTGAAAGTAGCCTCTGTCGCGCGTAGAAAATAAATTGTCAGCTTATAGGAAAGCGCAGAGAGCGGCCAACTTCTCTGTGTAAATTGCCAGGGGGACATTTTGTATCGCGAGGATCGGAAAGTAATGGACTCTTACCGCAGATTGATGTTTGCCATGGACAGGATCGATCATCGCTAAAATTACTTTGTTCTCCGGACGCTGCTAGTTGGCCTGTTTTTTTCTTTTTCCTTGGCTACACCGAGTCGATTCGAGGATTTTCTCCCTTCTCCTCTCTCCTCCATTGCGAGAGAAAAAGTACTTGTGCGACAAATGTTACGTGACAATTGCCAATACAAGCAATAACGGACAAATCGTTATCGTGTTCTTTACTTATCTCGTTCATTTTTCAATTTTCTCAATTTGACGAGAAAGCTGTGCTACACTTCAATGTTGCGTTTGACGAGGCGCGACCGCTCTTTTAGAGCTGTCGGACCATGTTGCTGATATCGAACCATTTGGATGAAATCGAAGGCAGACGCCGCGAAGACAACGTGCAAGGTGGAGCTTTCGAAAGGGGCGCAACGTTGTCGACGCGAAACTTGAACATTACAATGTAACAAAGAGGAGAAAGCGTTGGACGACTTGCGCTACGAACGATCTATAAATCTAAGCAAACGCGCACGCATAACAGAAGTTGGTCGCGAGAGACGAAGGAGGGAAAAGGCAGAAACTGGCAAAACTCGTTTTCTCCGGGATCCTCGAGAAATGCCCGAATAAATGCTCGGACACAGACGTGGCGCTGATCTGCAAGACAATGGCTATCGCCCGGCCCGTCGTAAAGATGCTGTCGTTCGATAACGGAGCCGCTCGCTCGCTCGCTCGCGTGTGGCACTGCACATGCCGTGCGCGCGGAGAGCACGCGGTCAATTGAAAACCCAGATACGCGCGGCCCGGTGGCGCATCGATTTTGGCGGCGACTCCCGCGCGGCTTTTAAAATAAATTCGAGCCGTCCAGGCAGCGCGCACGCAGACGGCGGCAAAATTAATTTGAATATAAATTTTCTCGTTAGCGACAGCCGTTCTCGCGATAAATTCCGACGAAACGAATGCGCGGCGCGTCGTGTTTCAGCCGTCGCCGTCGCCGTCGCCGCCGCCGCCGCCGCCGCCGCCATCGCCGTATTAATACACATTGCGACGGCTAATCGACCAACGATTAATTTATTTCCCAAGCCGCTCGTCACTCGCCAGCCGGCGCGCGCGCCCCGCTCTCGGCGTCTCGTTATTATCTGTCGCTCGCTTATAATTGCTTACTTTGCGCCGCGCCACACCACGCGTAGGTCACGATCGAGGCACAACTTTGGCGTGAAACGATTTCAGCGTGACGGAAAAAAAAATAATAATTCAAGTAAAAGAAGAGAAAGAATCGGTACACGCTAGCGTGTATGTTTCAATGCAGCAAATCAACCCATTTCGGACGGCTACAAAATCAACCCAAATATACTCTCTCGACGCGCATTCATTAAAGTTATTTTTCGCCGAACTTTCCTCGTTGTGTATTCTCTCGTCTCCGCGCGGAATAAAGAAGCCGTTTGAAATATGACGATGTTGATGCGCGCGCGCTGCTCGCCGCAGCCGAGCGTATAAAAAATGCAGAAAATCGTCCGCAATAAAGCGGCAAAGCTCGGCGGCATCTCGGCTTGTCCCGGCACGACACTTCGTAAACGTACGCCGACAGAGCGAAGACGAGATTTTCAAGGCGAACGAGATGCGTCTGCTTGGCTGCCAATGATCGGCAACGGTGACACGAAAAGGCTGGCCCTTTAATGTGAAAAGCTGATTAGCTCTGGCGGTGTGCAACGCTAATCCGACTGGTCGGTTTTCCAATATCCCCAAGCCTCTTTCTCTGTCTCTCTCTCTCTCTCTCTCTCTCCCTCTCTCTGTATACGAAAAGCACTGTGAAAGTTAACGAGGTCGCCGCGAGCGTGACACGCGCGCGGGTGCAGATCCTCATGCATATTTAAATTGACTGCTGCCGCTGGAAATTTGTGGCTACCCGGTTCCGTGCGTCGAACGAAAAAAACAAAGCTCCAACGACGCGGCAATGCCGAGGGAATGGAAGAAGCCTGTGTCGAATGGCCGGGCGGTTTCGCGTTTGCGCAGCTGAAGCTCGATCAAAGGTCTCGGGATTTGCTGTGTCGGTGGAGACTCGTACCCGAATCAACGAAAAGTGTCTAAGCTCTGGTGGGCTGGCTGGAAAACGTCGGTTGCGCTAAAAATGACAGTTCTTACGTGTAGTTTGATGAGCAGCGCGAAAGGCAAGGTCGAGTGGCCAGAGGCGGGTTAAGAAATATGTCTTTATTTATGTATGTAGAGATATTACGCGAGTAACGAATGCATCGGCGTTACGCTCGCTCGCCGACGGACAGAAGCTCTCGTGCACCGGAGGCTCCTGCTGCATCCAGCTTTGTTTCTCTTATTTTGCCCAGCGTTCGAGAATCTCTGCTATACTGGCGTAACAGCGAAAGAGGCGAGCTTGCTCTCGATTTCTCACGAATGCGCCTTTACTTTGCACTATTCTACGCGGCAAAGGGCCGTTTGGTTGCTTTTTCTCACTCGCGTAAGGTGCATAATTTCAGTTTAACCGCGTCTCCTCAGAGAGCATAATAAAGCAAGTTTTTTTTTTCAACGTTGCTTAAAATATACTGAAGCTCGTGATAATTAAGTTTTCATTCCAAAGAATTTTCCTGAAAATGTAAGAGTGTTCTTGTATTCTTTCTCGTAAAAAAAAACTACGCTTTCAGAATATAAATAGACCAAATGCAAATCAGCTGCAATTCAACCGAACGTCAGTCGAAAAGAAAAATATTTATTCACGCTTTTTCCTGAAAGTAATGTTACGGTGGCCCCGACATCTACACGAAAAGTTTTTATATACTTTATTCGTCGAGCGATAATTGAAAACATTTTCGCATAGAAAATTTAATATCATTGAAAATTCCACGCAACCTATTTTTTCTTTCGAGTACGGACGATGCAAGCTTTTGGAAGCTTTTCCCGCGTATATCGTAGATTGAAGTTTGGCAAGGAAAAAACGCTTTGAATGCCTCTCATTCTAAAGCCGTGCCATTTTATTTTTGACGATATACTTGGAAGTACAAGATAGTGTAGCAGCGCTCGAGTTGATCTGCGATAAAAAGTAATCTTAACAAAATCCCGAGTATACGCCATGAGATTCCTTTTTTTTATGGAAGCTCTATTATACGTATATCAAGAGGGCGGAAAAGAAGAGTAAAGAAGCTATATCGTGGAAACGTTAGTTCCTGAAGAGAAAAAGCATCGCTGACGGGCCGACGGATGTGAATTTCCGTTAGCGCTCGCGCGAGCCGCTCACCCCACCCTCTTGTCCTCCTTTCTTATCACGAATGGATTTTCAATTTCTCGATGGATAACCGAGTGACTCTGACTCGCTAAGAATGGGTTGGCTTATAGTCGTCATGTAGACGCTCTGGAAGAAAAAGTCGATAAAAGTCACTTACATCGCGAGTGAAATTTTTAAAGCGCGCGCGACAGAAAAAAAAAAGATTTTTTTTTTCCACAGCGATCAACTGACTAGGAAACGTCAGCCGATAGAGCATCAAATGACGGCAATCGTCTTTTGTGCTCAGTTGGAATTGATTTAACGACTGGGCCATAAAAAGAACTGCACGCAGCTCATTCTCGGTATCGAGTTTGCAGTGCATGCACACAGACGGTCAGTAAAAGACGTGAAAGTCGGGTTCCTCTTTCTCTCTCTCTCTCTCTCTTTGGCCCAGTTTCTGATTGAGCTTAGCAGCCTCGTAAAATCGATCGCACCACTGACGACGACGCTGCTACCTCTCAATCCAGCAGTTTTCGGGCTTGCAACCTGCGCGCGAGCAAGTCCCGTTACTTTATATTAGAATTGGCTTGCTGCAAAAGTAGGTTTTGCCCTCTTAGCAAAGATAATACAATTGATGTGCTACCCTATACGCGAGAAATCACGCTAATGAATTTGGCCTCTCCGTTCATTCGTCTCACTTTTTCTTCGCCACGAGGCTTCGGATGTGAACAACGTATAGTAGCTGTTTTGAGTCCAAAGCGCGATAAGAAGTTTTGTCGTAGGGATATAAGTGTGTGGCTATAGCCTGGAAACTTGATTCCATTTTCCGAGAGCGAGCATGCTAAAAGTAGCATCGAAGCCGGGAATCCCATTGCATTACTGTGCCGTTCATGAATAAATTTCCAAGTTTGATATTTATTTTTGATCTCGCAAAATGGAACGAACACACACACGCACAACGCGTGCAAGCTACAAGAGAAAAATGGAGGAAACGCCGGCTGAATTTGTTGGGACTCGTAAGGCAGTATTGAAGTTGAAGCTCCGCAGCTGAATAATAGCCAAAGTATCTGACTTTTCTCGCTCGCGAGCTTCACATTGCCTACACCACGCGGATTATCTTGAAAATTTAATTTGGCCCGACCTGCTTCTTGCGCGTGCGCAGCGAAGACAAACTTCTGGCGAAGAATGAAACTTTTAAATGAAAAGTGAAACAAGTTTTTAATTTGAACTGAAATGGTATTTTTACGAGACGCGCGCTCAGTGTATACACGAGAAAAATTTCAGAATCCGCGGAGAAGAGAAAAAGAGAGACAGAGAGCGGGAGCGAGAGAAAAGAAGAAAAAAAAAACAGGCGAAGAAGGAATCTGGGCCGAGTGCAATGTAGAAAATACGAGAAGGAAAATAACTTTCAGCCTTTAATGCCTTGGAATTTTTAATCACTAGTAGTAATCACTGCTAGTCGTAGCTTTTAAAGTAAATTAATTGCAAGAGCGCGGTTTTCTAAAATCAGGCGAAAATTCCGTTATGTTTTTGCAACGTAACGAGCCGCGAATTAGAGGGGTAGAACAATCACTAGTGCATAAATTTAGTCTTGTAGCTCGACTCCCGAGTAACGAAGTGCGGGTTCTGGCTGCCTCTCCCTCGCCAGCAAATAGAGATTGCACGAGTTTTAAGTACGAGAGAGGGCTGTGTATGCACAGCCGTATAATCCCCAGGAAAAGCGCAGTACACAAAGTGGCGTTACTGCGCAGTTGGTGTAAGCGGGTCGAATGGCACTGATGAAACTCGGACTACAAGTGGCATTGTCTTCGACGACCTTGCTTGGCTGCACAATTTTCGCATGTAATCGCGCGTATTGAGGCGGCAACGAGAGCGACGGCGGCGACCTTCGCGCCGCGCCATCCGCGCTGCGGCTTCTAATTACACGTCGCTCGGTCCATTTCCCGCGGAGATAAGCGAATCATCACCTGCGCCTGCCCGCTAAGGCTGCAGCGCTGCGCTCGCGTCAGCTGCCCCTGACGCGTCGCCTCGTCCTCGGCTGCAGTATATATTCACAGCCACGGGCGTTCCCTAATATGGGCTCGCTCTGCTAGCTCGCGCGCACTACTCTTTCGATTGCTCGTCGAGGCCGAAAATGTTTTTATTTACATGCTGTCGCCCGCAATAAATGGATCATCGCGCGATCACTTTTGCGCGCTGGTGGTTTTCCTCGTCGGCGGTCGACGGGTGATGCTCGTTTGCCAGGCACTTCCGTCGTGCCAGATAAACAAATTGGTCGGGACGTTCTTTTCCGATATTGAAAATCGTCGATAGTCGAGCTCTTAATACTCGCGTACTCAGACGTTCGCGCATATTAATGCCAAGGACACGCATGAAAGGCCCCACTAAAATTTTAATAACACGAGCTCATAAATAACGCTATCGACGGTATTTACCCCGACCTCGCCGTGGAAATTCAATTTTCGCTAATACATGGATGCTCCGCTTGGTGGAGAAAGGCCGGGTCGAAAAATTTACGGGCGCGGGGGCGGGACTTAGGCGAGTACTGCTAACGAGGGGGCGCGAGAGCAGCAGATGAAAAATGGCGGAAAATTGCAGAGTTCGCGAGGTGGCACGTAATAACCTGGAAACCGTCAGGGCCGGTGGTTCGGTGCCGACTAGTGCAGCGTCTGCCGCTGCCTTCCGTCATCTTTCGACTCTATTTCCAACTGGAACAGGCCGACCGTGGCGCGGCGTCCGCGGAGAGCCCCTCTTCAGCCAAAAATACTCGCGGACGAAAAAATTTCTCAACAGCGGCTCGTTCGATTGCGCTGTCCGACGCCCACCTGGGCCCAAATGTATTTTCGTTCCGAACGCTCCGTCTCTGAGAGCTCTCTCTCTCTCTCTCTCTCTCTCTCCTTTTATTCTCCTTACGTCCACTACTCGGGTTGCGCAACGCGCCTCGGAGTGTCGACTCTGGCGTTTGCTTCTCTCGCGAGCGAGATATGCATCGCGAAAGTACGCATACATTTTTAAAATCTCGCCGAGGCCATTGTGCTGTTTACACATTTGTCACCGCTAAAAGAGGCAACGTCCACGACAGCCCAAGAGCTGCTTACCGATCACCAACACTCGCGAAGGCTCGCCGTCGTATTTTCGGCCGGACTTGAATTCGTTCGTCTGCATTCGAGCGAGCGCCGAGAATTCGCTGTTGTTCCGAGCAGCGACGTGGCTCTCCCATCCAGTTGACACCTGTAAACATACACGGACAATTAATGTCGAGTCTAACTGAATCGGTGCAGAACGGCACGTGACTTATGATCACACAATCGCCTAATGAATGCGATTGGAAGTCGAATACCAACCGTTCTGCCCTTATCCGACTAAATTCGCGAATTGCAGCGCGATGGCATATATGCTTAATTACGTGCTACTGATTAATAGGCAACCCGTCAATTATCGAATGTTACGAGCATACATTGCCGCGTGACCTAAAATCGCGCGCGCGCGTCACGATCATTTATGCGCCGCACGTGCGCGCCTCTCACACGTGGACTCTATCGGATTTGCTAATCAGAATTATTATCTGCGCAAAGTAATTGATTTACATTTATTTCAGGAGATATATGTTGCGACGGCTGGGCTGAAATGGGTCAGAGCGACGAGCGACGAGCGAATCGTCGAGGCATAAGAACATTTAGCTACGGAAAACTTGAGAATTGAAAAGAACCCGCGTTGACACAAGCTTTGTCGGAAATAATAATCGCGGCTGTTTGTGACGCAGCTCGCTATTGTCGAGAAATTGATTTGCGCCGCCAGAGCGGAGAAAAAGTAAATTTTTTTTCCTTTTCTTTCTTTTTCATTTTCGCATTGCGCGCTTCTAGTATTATGTCAATTTAATTTCGACATTTTTCCATTGACCACCATTCGATCGATTATTTTACGTTATAACAAATTTAACAACGTGCGCGTATAGTGTGACATTTTACTGTGACGAACGACACGATGCAAGGCTTTACATTTGTTACGCGAACGATGAGGCACTTTTGTGTCTCGAGCTCTTGTAACCCTGACGAGAAAAGAAAAACACATTGAAGTACGACATGTCGCGAACTCGCAATCAAGTCGCTATGAGAACGAAAAAATAAATTATTTTACTAGCCAATAATTGAGATGAGCGAGCGAGAAAAGGAGGCTAATGCATTTTCGATATAGAAACTCAATGAAGAGAGTCAGGATTTTTCCTGGCGCTGCGTTCGTGGAATGGAAAAATTAAAACGAGATAAAGTCAATTCAATGTGAAAGAGGAGGTGGTTGAAAGGCTGCATGAAAAATGAGGCGAGAGAGAAAACTGAGCTTCAATTACGGGGAAACAATTACTATTGAGAGGAAAATGAACGGTGATTATTCTCGAATGACTCTGCGCAAGATTTGAAGAAAGTAACTATTAATAACGAAGCCGCAGGGCGGAAAGTACTAAAGTAATACGGACTGCAGCTTAACGCAAGTAAAGAAAAGTCATAGACGGAGGAAAATATAGGAAGAGAGCAGAGACGTGGGCTTGCGATCAATGCGACCTCTGCAAAGAAAGCCCAGGTACGGCGCGCGTGCAGTGCCCGGAAGAAAAACGCCTCCGATTTTATTATCTTCCTGACCTTTTCTTTACTGGAGAAACTGCTCGCGCGCGACGAGAGAGCATAAGAGGACGGATCGGACCTCGACTTACCAAGCTTGCAGACTCAACTCGGAAGTAGGTTTACGAGGTCCCGTAGGCGCGCATTCTTTCCCTCGCTCGCAACGAGTTTTTAACAGTCGACAAACGGTTCCACGGAATAATTTGCCGTGCCTTTCGAGAGCCCTGCTTGCTCGCGGATTGCTCGGTCGAGAGGAGAACAACAATCGAGCACCCGACAAAGGGCTCGCGCTCGCGTCAGAGGATCGATACGATCATCGTCGCGCTTTACAACCCTTCGCGACAGTACGGTAATAACGAGCGCGTGTCGGCTTTATCGGGCGACGAGAAAGAGCGCGGCGGGCGCCAGCGCACACCGCGGTGGCACTGCGCGTATTTGCCAACGGCTCGACGATCGTTATGCGCCAACGCTGATGACTCTCTCTCTCGCTCTCTCCGCGGGCGATGCGAAATTTCACGGGCTGCGCTGCTGCCGAGTGATTCGCAAAACCACTCCAGATCTCGACGAGGTTTTTCTATTGATCTTCCGGTTCGATGGATTTGTATGCGTGCGTGTATCGGATGATTATCCCGGGGGTCTGTTAGCGGTATTGTGCGCCTGTGGATTTTTCAAGCCGCGTACAACGAGCGTTTGTTCAGTTCGTTCGAGTACACATGTTCGCCGTGAATTACATCGGTCCATATGAACGGCATGTTCGCGCTGCGATGAGTTTTCAATGACGATGCCTATTGATATTCGCGGGAAACTGCAGCAAAGTGTCGCTCGGTCCAGGTAAAGCTCTTCGTTGCCCGTTTTCGTGTTTTCATGCGAGCGTCGACTTGCCCTAGCTGAGCAATTCTATTGCATTTGTCGGGGCGAAGCGACGGTGAGAAACAAAATGGAACGAAGCTGTAATCAATCGGTTGAATATCGAAATTCCTCATTTTAGCTCGCTTTATTAGGGGAACCCGGAAATACCGCGATTAATAATAGTTTTCCCATGAAACTAGTTTAGCAGAGTGTATTCAAACATCATAACTCATCGTGGTCTTTGAATATGCTAGAACGATACTTTATAGCTCTCGTGTCCAGTGTTTACGACGACTCAAAGTGCCTCTGGCTACCATTATTCATAGGACAATACAGAAGTTTACGCGCGTGCAAGGCCGCTCATTTTAATCAGGAGAAAATTGCGCTACGTGGCAAAGCACACAACTGGCAAGAAACGGTGGTCCGTTTATTCCGAGGAGTAATAATTTCAACTGGCGAGAGCTCATCCTCGATTACATTGACGCTCAATAGAAGCTGGGCGTAAAATTGAAGAACCGTCCACCGCTATGTACAATCAGCTGAGACCAATGTCATTCGATTAAAATGCAGCGGCAGTAATAGCGGCGACGCCGGCCGAAAATAGACGTTAACAAAGCGCCCCGGAAGAATAGCCAAGAGCGAGAGAGAGAGAGAGAGAGGCCCTTACAAGCGGCGCAAGGCAGCACGGACGTTCGGAGCGAGGGGGATGGTTTATTTGGCTGGCAAAGTTATCCGACCTTGACCTCCACCTCTGTGCGATCTTTGGTTGGAAGCGGACGCGCGAGCCGCCTTGGATGAAGTCTCGCGCAGGTGTGTTTTATAGGCCAGCGGCCGCTCCGGGATTATTAGCGGCACTCGTCCACGCAGCCTCGTTCCGATGGGAATTCGGCGCTTTTAAAAGCCACTCGACGATTTTCGCGTCCGAACGAGTCAACAAGCCGCAGCGGAATAAAGCTCGCTTTTTTTAGATCCCTTTAGACTGCGCAGTGCAAACACATCGACGGGATTACCGTTCGAAGAGCATGCAGCAGCGGTGCGGAGGCGCAGCTTAAAATTGGATTAAATTTGTTCTCGCGCGAGCGCTCTAAATTAAGCGAACACAACGGATGGCGCGAACTGGGTCGGAGGTAGCTTTTATTTTCCTCCACTCGGTTCGTCTCTGCTGCACGCTAACCGGTATGCAACTCGCTCCTCTCTCCGAGGCGGAACAAGAGCTCGAAGGTCTATTTCATATTGGAAAACTTTCTGCAGCCGAGATTTCATAATTCATCATCGGGCGTTTTCCTCCGCGGCCCGCGGATCCCGCTGCCGCTGTCTGTCTGACATGCAAAGTGCCGACGCAAAAGGACGAGCACCCAAGCAAGGAGACTTGATCGATGGCTCGTCCTGATCGAAGAAAATCTCGGGGAATTTTCAGCCTCGCAGCTCGGGAAAAAGCACAATAGAATCTAATTGAAATGCTCAAAGTTTTTTCTCGGTCGACTCTCGTTTACTAGCTGCTATCCGATGCAGCGTTGTACATTTTCGCACAACGAGAGTGTACATGCAGCCGAGGGTAATGGAGTGGGTAACATTAACGGAGGGCGTGCTCCCAGTAAATCACTGCCTTCGCTTTCGGCCTTCTTCATTCGTGTCGCCAAGGCAACTGCATTCGCTTGCACGAGCGTATCTACACAATCCTCTGGTTTTATAATGTTTTAAATTTCAATCCAGCTGATCCGTTTGAAGCTAGGCTCGTTCTGCAAAATGTATTTTCCTCTGTTTCATAAGAAATTCTAATGCGAGTCAACGCAAAAGAAAAAAAAAGAAGACAAACTGACAAATTAAAACGTGCTCTCTAGAGCGCAACATCAGACCACAATTGAAAATGTGACTGCCGAAAAAAAAAAACGCATAATAAAATTCTAGGCGCAGAAGAAAAATCACATAGATGGATGAACCTGTTAAAGGTTCTGCATTGAAAAAGCAGACGTATTGGCGAAATCGAATGAAAACACAACGACTGGAAAGTCAAACGCCTTCATTATTTTAATATAGCTGCCGGGACTTTCGTGCAATGAATATCTTGAGCAGGTCAAAGAAAGAGAGTATCTCATATCTTATAAGATGGAAATTCAAATCTATCGGGGGATCGGAGGAAGGGAGAAAGAGAGCGACTGCCAGTAAAACTAGGCCACGAATAAAATTGCACGAGAAAGAAGTGTGCACACGACTACTCGGCAGCCGTTGCTGCTGCCGCTGTATGAGGGAGGATCTAGCTCGGCTCGATAAATCTGCCATCTTTACACCCTCGCAAGCCCAAGCTGCTCCAGCTTTAAAGTGCTTGTCGTGCAAAATAAATTTTTGAGCAATCTATTGAAATCGAAGCCGAGCTGATCAAATTACTTACAGCTGCCTGCGGCTTCTTGGCTTCGAGGACTTCGTCCTATTTTAATATAAATATACGTTTATATTGAAGAATCTACTGCTGTATATATTGCTCACAATTCATTCCGTTTCTATTAAATTTAATTTCAACATTCGCTCTGAAAATGCATTTACTTTTACATTGCATTCTATAAATTTTGAACACGAGGTCTATGAAAATTATTAGGTCAATTTCCAAGTATAAACAATTTTGCATCGTTCTTATATGGAAAAATGTGACGCAAGTATTCGATTGAAAAATTCGTAAAATATTTCTGTCGTTTTCATTCTACATATAATATCCTGATAGCGTTTAACTAACAGTTTTGTATATTTGCTTCGACTGATAGTAACAATTGAAAGGTTCATTAACGTCTTATATTGAACCATTCTGGCGTATTTTCGAGAAATAATTTGAGCGAATCGACCTTAATATGCAGTATCGATTTGTCCTCTGGCAAAGGACCAAAAATGCCGAAGTAGTTGGCGCAAACGTCTTTGGTTTTAAATCCTGAAAAAGGATTGTCTGTAGCTATACATTAAAGAACAAACAAGTTAAGCGATCGTGTATTTCTATTGATTTCCAACTATTGCTATGTTTAGAAGTTTCAATAAAAAATGCTATGTTACAATGCTATGATATTGGAGCATAAAGAGAAAATAATGAGTTATATAGTTCATTTTCAAGATGGTTAGATGATTGAAAGATGGTCGATGTCAAACAGCAGATCTAACGGCAAATACAATTACCCCCCATGGTCTGGATTAGTGACTATGTTGGAAATTGTTACAAAGTGTTGAGTGAATCGACTTTACGTATGGAGTAGCATCAATACGCTTCGTAACTCGATCAACTCGCATGATTAATGTTTTATCTGACTTAGACAAAATTAATAAGAATTTAACAAAAATTATTAAGTATTATTTAATGAATAGTTAATAATCCAGAAAAAGTATAAGCATTATGCATGGACTGTTGATGAATAGGATAGAACAGTTGAGTGTAGGAAAATCAAGAAATTAAATGTTAAGAACTTTTTCTTCTGGCATTGTTTTATTGTAAAAGCTGCAACTTATGAAAAAGTTATGCAATCACTTGTTAATTTGTCCATTGGCAGTAAGAAAAGGACTTACTCATAATGCCAGCGAGTCAAACGCATTTGGCTTCGCGAGGAGAAACCCGAACAATGGGCGCCGTGATAAGTTTGCGTCTGAAAGCAGAAGCCCACAATTTGGTCCGACTGGAGTTGCTAGAAGTGTATATGTATAGAGCCGCAAAATCAAAGAAAATTCATTATGCGTCGGGTGGGTGAAGAAAGAGCGAGTTAGTTTGAAAAGACGCCAAACAAAGCGAGCGAGCTCGTAATTGTATACATCGCGCTCGCGACTGCAACGGCCTGGAATTGCCAGACTCGGATGGTGAGAAGGCAGGGTCTTTGCAAAAAAATAAATTCGACTGGAATATTGGACCTTTTGGATTTCATGATTCCGACTTAATAGGCTCGTGCGCCAGTAATTATCAGCCGACAGCGCCGCTTTAAGAGCACGAGCTTGGCAAGAAGGAGGATTTCTCTACTAAAGTCTAACCTTGAACCAGTTCAAGGATGCCGCGTTCCTCCGCTTTTATACAACTGGTTTGATAGCCGATTAAGGATCCGTGCACGTGCGCGCGCGCTCGCCTCCATCTCGACAGCCCGAGAGAGGGGGAGAGTTTGATCGCTTGCAGAAGTAACTGCAGGCTGGTGGGTGTGTCGTTATACAGCCTTGAGGGCCGCGGGCAGAGGAAGCGTATCAATTTACACATCACTGAGCCTTGCACTCAGCGAGGTGTATCTTGATTAAACGTTAATTTTATCTATTTATAAGTATCGCGAGCTTCCCTGCGATACGCTACCATCATGTTTTACAAGAGGCATTTCGATTGCGGTCGGATCACGTGATTCATTCATTGGAAATGTCTAACATTGAGCCCGTATCAACAATTTGTGAACAAACAATATTTCTGAATGAATAAAACAGACGCGAATGCTTACAGTTTCTTCATTTAAAAATATGTATTGTCGACTTACTTTTCTTGAGCAATCACGTCCAGTAAAATTTAGTCGTGGCCTCGTCCACGAACAATTTTGTCGGTGCTTTATAGAAGCTAGTAACTCGCTAAAGCGTTTCCCATTCCCGTGCATTTGTGTTTTCTCAGGTAATTCCAGGGAGTTCTCAAAGTGGCGAAAAAGTATTGCTTCGGTTTCAGAATGCAACGCGAAGCACGTACCGTCTTTCCGAGATTATTTAATTCTAGAATCTTCTGGACCTCTCTCCGCTTCAACTTGTTCTTTCTCTTTTCTGCTATCGATTTTATTGCGTGGAAAAGCTGCCCCGGTAACTCGCGGTTTGTCGGAAATCAAAAGTGCTTTCCCGAACGCGCTGCGGATAAAAGCTTTATACTTTCGTTGTTATTTTCAACAAGGATCAATATCCAGGAAAGAAGCGGCACAGCTGACCGACGAAGATTTAGATGCTCGTTACCGAGACTTCTTATTTCTCAATAGTTTAGAACAAGATACGACGTGCTAAGACACGAAAGAACTTCTCATTCTTCCAGATTTATATAAAATACGTGCGTAACTAGACATTGCTAAGTGTGTTGGTCCAAATTTTAAAATAAGTTGAACGGAAATCCATCCACTTTCGAGCACAACGTAAATCTGAGAGTAGGCGTTGCAGCTTTATTATTTCTTCTATATCTAGATAAATTAAACATTTTATCTCTTATATAGTTTAATTTTTAAAATACATTACTATGAAGATTAAACTCCAGATGTTCTGTTGTATCTTTTGCAAAGTCTCTTAAACCAAGTTGAGTTTAAAACATTGAATATATTACAGAAATGATATACTACACAATAAAAAACACTCACCTTGACTGATCACATTAAAATAAAACTATTTAATATTCAGCGCTTTCTTGTTTATTTATCACAAATATTTATTAACTAGAAAATATGGATTTCTTTTTACGCACTTCTGTTTCCATTCATTCGAGGACATTAAAGTGTAAAATTTTTCGGACTATTTCACCAGTATTAGTAAATTACTTAACATGACCACCTAGCATACAGAATAACGTTGTACGCATGTTAGTTCAAACAAATGATTCAGATTATTGTACGGATGCGAGTACTGTGGATTTCCATTTAAAAATAGATGTGCCCGCTACAGTTCACGGCACGACATGTTAATATATGCGCCGACACGGTTGAATTTTGGTGGACTCTATACGAATGATAATGCAAGAGTGCACTCAAACGAACTTGGTCGAGCTTGTGAAATTGCGAAAAAGAGATTTGATAAATGAAATGGAAAAATAGAAAATGTCGGTATTCAAAATGTCTGTCATAACGCCATAAAATGTTTCTATCGCATCTCCAATACTAAACCCAATATCGTTTATTTGCTGTTGCAAATAGATAATGAATTACTTGAAAAGTCGATATCAAAGTATGTAAGCTGAATGCGCTCTTTTTCCTGATTTCTCCTTTACCCGAGTTGCGATCTCATGGCCAATAGTTTATGCAATTAATTGATAAAAAAATGAAATTGATGCAACGTTCGCAAATAATTCACGCAACGATTGTTTGAAACTCAACATCCATCTGGTGCAACGTAGATGTTTTAATTGCGCGGGGACGACAGCATTGGACGCTTACGCTGCGCCTTTTAATTATTCGCACCAGTGCGAGTGTCGCAATTGATCCCGATGGTGCGCCCGCGCGCGGACCGTCGAAATCAACGCTCGCGAGCGCGCATATTAATTTGAGCGCATCGATGCACTCGACCCACTCGTTCGAGCGATTTCCGGCCGTGCGCCGCCGTTCCACGTCCAACGACAGCTTGTCTTGACGCGCGCGTGCGTCCGCATATTCTCGAGGGCACGCAAGAAAGTTAAGGCGAGAAAATGAGCGAACGTTCGCGTCGTGCGTTGCCCTTGATGCTTGAGCTTTCCGCGTGAAGAGCGGCGCCGCGCGTTTCCCAGCTACGCGCAATCGAAAATCGATATTGGCACAATCGAACATGATGATTTTTCATTTCATCAACCTTGTTGAAATATCGCAATGCACGGTCAAGACGTGAGCGGAATGTTCAATCTGATAGAGTTCGAGCTGACGCGTAAACTGCATAAATTCAATTGTAATCAATCGCAGAGAAATATCGAGTCATTGCTATCGAATGAAATAAAATTGCAGGAATAAATGAAACGATTCTAATGCAACGACACGTCGCGCGGGACAGAATAATCGGAATCAGTCTCGGGATGGCGCCCGTCACTCGTACGCGAAGCTGCCAAGGTCGAGCGGAAGTGATAGCGTCGTCAGTTCGGCTCTGATCGCAGACCCTAATTAGCAGAGCGGCGCGCGTCAGCGCAACGTAGGCAAACGCCCGGGGGAAGCGAGCGGGCAAGATTGCGGGCTAATGGCCGCAGCGTGGCCGCGCGGTCCACGCGAGCCGATCATTCGATTCGAGAGCCGTTCGGGTGTGCATCCGCGCGATAACCCGGGATTGTTTGCCCTATTGTCGCCGGTCATTGTGGCCGGGAGCAAAGCATCTGCGCGCCTGCTCGGCTCGCCTTCAATTAGCGTGCGTCGTCGCCGCTTTGTGCGAGACGAGGACGGGCTGGCGTTTCGGGGGCGCGCGGGCTCGTGCTAACTTGGGCGAGAGGCTTGTTTTCAAGGCACCGCGCATAATGACGTGGCTGCGCGCGCGCTCTCGAGTCTGCTCGAGTCGCGAGCAAATTACAATTGCCTCGGCAAGATTGGCTGTCTTGCGTAATGGATGAGGTAAAGTGATATGATTGTTTCGGGTCGGCAAGCTATGCGTTCAGATATCGAGTTTCACAGGCCACACGCACTCGCTGAATAATTCATCGATGCTGCTAGTCGTTCATTTCATTAGGACACACTCGAACGTACCGAGCCTTCTTCTATTATCGTAACTTTCGATTGATCAAAGGTACGACGTGTAATGTCGGGTGTAATGGCCAACGAAGTCGCGCGCCGCCTTTTGGATGACCAAAATCTGGCTGTACTACTGTCGTCCGCTTTCCGCTGCTTTTTTCGCATTCCAGCTGCAGCTGGATTGAAATTATCAACCGGTTACGTTGCAACGAGCAGAGAGCCAGGGCGAGAAGCTGCACTCGACAAGTGAATAATTCACAAGCACCAGCTTGAACAAGCGCGCGCGAGGGAGAGTGGGTGAATTCAATAATGCACGTAAATATTCCGTTTCGCTGATGGCCGTGAAGAGGTGGCGCCAGGAAGCGTTAAGCCCTGCAGCAGCGTATTACGTAAAGTGAGCAAGAGTAAATGTTAGAAAATACATTATCCATTGTCCATTATCCTTCGCTGGATTTCCTTCGCGCGAGTGCAGCGTATCTCCGCGCCCCCCCCCCTCTCACTCTCGTGTTTTACACTCGTCTCTTCTGTTTATTTGGAGCGGATACGTCGGCGCAATCTTCGACGCTCGATCACGCTTGCAAAATTTATCCACTTTTATCCCGGTCGCGCGCATTGTTCTTTTCCATTTCGTCGGTGATATTTCGTCGATTCAATAATCCCATAAGGATGACTTGTTGTGTACCCTGCCTCGAAACGAATAATCGCGCAGTCATGAACTCGCTGAAATTGCGATATCGATTTCTCAGCGGAGCGCGAAAAGAAAGCCTGCCGCGTTTCTCTCTCCCTCTCTCTCTCTCTCTCCCTCTTACTCCCACTACTAATCAAATCTTTTTATGCAAGTCCCGTAACGAGGTCATGTATTCGCCGTGGCAACAGAATGCATTTTCATTTTGCTTAGCTTTCGCGGAAAAAACGGTCTTTACGTGTTGCTTGCCGAGGCTCGCGAAGAACCGATGCTGTAGCCGCTGCAGGGGTAGGCGCCACAGTAACTTGGAAGTCGACTGCTGGAAACGACAGGCCCTTACGCGACTCGCTGAATATACAATCGAAATTGGCACTGCATGCTCGCTCGCGCGTACGTAGTTGCGCGTAGCGTGCGCCGTATGACTGCCACTGCTGCATTTGTCGAAAATTTCACGCCTCGCCGGAGGCTTCGGTTTGCGCGCGACGCGCGAGGTGATAGCCGCGTTGTCGATTGCCGCGCCGCACGCTCCTAATCACTAATAACTACGTCGGCCGCGCAACGCCTTCCAATTCCATATCCGAGTTTGCAGAACTCGTCTCGGTAATTTCACACTTGCTTATTTTCTCTTCGACCAGCAAATCGGTTTTGCTTTTGTCGATCAATCACCAGCGGAAAAAAAATGTCCCTTTATTTATAGCCGCGGAAGGCCTTCGCTTGAGCTATACGAATTTTGTACGCGAGCGGCTGCGAAACGAAATTACTGCCCTGTACGTAGCAGCCGGAATTTTTCGATGAAATTTTGGGCACCGCAACATCGCGCGTCATGGATGTATGTAAAACCACATCCGCCCGTGTCCACAGCTTAAGCTTGTCGATGCGAATTTGTGCTAACAAGCTGCTCTAATCCACCTTCTTGGTCCTACCTGGAACATTCAAATTACTTTAAATTATCTGTTGGCGGATGACAATTCATACACATACTCTTTCGAACAAAAAAAAAGCTCAAGTATAATTTCAAAATTCTTCACGCCTGTACATATTTTTAAGTACGAGATAAGACGTAAAATAATACTCTTTAGCTGCTTTTATAATTAAACTGACCTTTGTCCGCAACAGCGAGAAAAATCATAAAATTAGATCTCTGCGTATGCTCTCTTGTTATTTAATTAACTTTATTTCTCCACTGCATGGCCACGTCTTTGAAAAACTTTTTCGCATAAAATAGAATATATTATGGCGTAAGCTCAAGTTTCACGGATAAAGTCAACAAGACAGCCATAAATTTCATGCATAAAAAAAAGAAAAGCTTCACGCTGTTGAGCACAAGTGTAATCCCTGGGAAAAATTCATGTTAAACATTGTCGTTTTACGCGAGCATTTGGTCGTTGATATTACGAAAAAAAAAAAAAAAAAAAAAATACAAGAAAACAGGAAACGGAAAGAAAGGCACAAGTGGGTCAAAATCGTAACTTCAACCTCAAGGATCGAGAGTAACATTACATCCCTTAAGTGCCGCTAGTGAATTCGAAATTTATTCGGTAAGTTGAGGGGGTGGGGGGAGAGGTAACGAGATTCGCGCACGTGCTCCAGGAAAGCAAGAAAACATAACTTTTCTTGCGTGTGTATCTGAATAATAGGACACTTCTTTTTCTCCGTGTCTAATGGTCTTGGCAAACTTTCGTTATCAAGTGGTGGTGGCGCGTGCGCCCGACAACTATAGAACGCCCGCGGGCTCGCGCACCTACTTTTAAATGGGTCAATCTCCCGCCGCCGCCGTCGCCGACGCCACTGCCGTCGCTGAACAAACAAAATGCCAAGCAATTTTAAATGCTAATTACTTGATTCTTATTAAAGAACCGACCTATCTCGAGTTTGCCCAGCTGTTTTCTCAAATCTTGACCTTATTAAATGGCAAGCAAACGCTCGCTTTTGCAATGCCCTCTAAATCGCTCTATATTTACGTAATGTTATTGCTCTCGAATCTGTTAACGCGATGCTACATCTGTTTCCGTGCAATCATCAGCATTAAACGAGGTTCGCAATGAAACGCTTCATCGTCTCGCGTTTGCGTTCAACATCGAGAGAGAAATGAGCAGCAGCGGCGGATGTTCTTACGGCAAGCAAGTCTGATAAAAGTCGCTGCCGTAGAGGTGTAGCAGCGTGATTGAACCTGTAGAACACGGCCTGCACCTGCAGCTCGCGTGCGCGCAAGCTCCAGGGCAATGTCAGATGTTCGGTCGATCGAGCTCCCGGGCTTGCTCCGCACTCGGTCATGCCCTCTATCTTGCTCTCTTGTTAGCACTAACGCTGACATCCGAGGCACGCGCGACACGGACTTTCTCATGAGAGTCGAGCACGGAGCACGACGCACCCGGGGAGAACCAGTGGCATTTTTTCACAACGATAATCGACTCTACGTTCTCGAACTTTGTCCTTTATCTAGCTCTCTTTCTCTCTCTCTCTCTCTCTCTCTCTCTCTCTCTCTCTCTCTCTCTCTCTCTCTCTCTCTCTCTCTCTCTCTCTCTCTTTCGAAAAGAGCTTGCGCTTCTATTTTCCCGCTATTGTTTGGAAAAGAAAGTTAGCTGCTAACGCAAAGACCTATAAATTGCTACTGCAGTGCTGCGGTTGGATGTGTGTGTGCGTCCACAGCTAGGTAGTGGGTTAAAAGTTGTGTGGGCAAATGAAAGTCGTGGTTGGAGGAGTAACTCCACGACTTTTATTCCGATAGCTGACGCTCCTCTCGAGCCCCTTGGAAAAGAGAAAAAAAATAATCCTTTGCATTGATTTGCTTGGAAACAAAATGAGGAAGAAATCCCGAGATGGACGAGTTCTCGGCGAAAACTCGGCCGAAGCAGCTCCCCTGTTGATTAATATCGACTCGGACTAGATCCTTTGTTTTTGCACGATACGTGCGCGACCTACTTTGTATAGTTTAAAGTGGCGCGCATTCCGCGCGCCGCATGCGGAGTCGCTTGGCATTGCGAACATTTCAATTTCGCGCGAAGCAGGGAAAAAAGCGGCGAGAGGGCGGCCGCAGCTGCTTGCGTCATCGGTCTTTCATCCGCTGTCTTCGTCCGAGACGCCCACCTTGGCATCCCGCATCGAGTCGCCTCCAGCGCGTACACTCGCAGACAGCATTAGACGCTATAAAACGCTAAAGAAGGTTTGACGCAAACTCGTTTCTCTCTCTCTCTCTCTCGCTGGTCTACTCGAGAGTTTCTCTTTGGCAGCGACTATTTGAGGCTGCGGCTTTTCGTCAATGTTGTTTGCTCGCTTTGCGCTCCGCGCGTGCCTGCGATGTTGATGTCTGCGGTCGCGCGGTTTCCCCAGAGATATGTAACTTTTACTTTCCATCTATCTCGCCCGGCACTCGCTTATTACAATTTTTCGGGGCGCATGATATTTCAGCAAGCTTTTCATTACGCCACGCGTGCGAGCGCGCGCGAGGGCGCCGTATACGCGTGCACCGGCGTCGCGCGAGCGAACGAGCAAAAAAAAAATCGGCTTTATTACGAGGCTCGGCTAGCCCCGCTCGCGGGATTTTAGAAAGTCGAGCGAACGCGCGCGCCATTTATCGGAAATTCGATAATAACCACATAGCGCCGGTGCTGCGCCAGCGTAAGCGGGCCAAAGTAATATTGTCCGCTGAAAGCTGAAATTGCTTATCGAAGCTTAAGCCGAAGCTCGAGCGTTATTAAGAAAATTCATTGCAGCTGACCGTAAAGTGCGTCAGCGATGGCGTGTTTGCACTGGCGGATGATTAAAGAGTACGACGATCGAACCAATCTCGCCCTCTCTCTCCAGAACACAATAGCTACGCGAGCAAGAGTACAAGTCGGACAAGTAAACAGGTCGATACCTGGGCGCGAGCAAACAACATCAGCTGCAGAGCGAAGAGAGGCTGACCTTTGCGCAGCTTGTCGTCCCAATTAAAATTATCAGCGTGCAAGCAACGGTATGTATACATACGCGCGCGCGCGCAGCCCGGGAAAGAAAAGGACAGGCATATCGGACCGATAAGCGCTTATCTGTTCGCCCAACTTGACGAGCCAACTCGTAAGACTGCAGCTCTGCACGCGGATCGGAGGCTACAATTGGCGTTGCATTGCGCAGCAGCAACGGCGCTGCGAATGAAATCCAGTTTTGCGGTAGTGGCTATCGAATTAACGCGAGTGAGTGCCGTAGCGATATTCGGTCGCGCTAAAATGGGTCGTGGCTTTTAGCCTCGCGGAATCAGTCCTCTTGCGGCTCTCTCTCTCTCTCTCTCTCTCTCTCTCTCTCTCTCTCTCGCTTGGATTTAGGTCGAAAAGCTTCTTTTGCCAAGCGTACGAGTTAATTGCGCCCCAATGTAAACCAGTTTCCATCGGATATTCCTTGTTTTTTCATTTGTCCGAAAAAACAATGACATCGAATGAGCCAATATAGCTGGTGCGACGATAGTTGATTGACAAGGTAAAATTCATCGGCATGGAGTATTGTATGGATAAATTGACTGATATGAGGATAAACGCGCCAATGACGCGTGTAAGCGGGTGTGGGCGCCACGTCTGGAAAATGCTGCGCGTACAATACATCGTGCGCTGTACACGTATGAGCGCGAGAGTATACTGGCCTAATGAGATGTCGTCATCGCACGCACACACCGCGACCGGAGTCTAATTAATTGCTTAATTACTGACCGCGATGTCGCCACTGCCGTTGCATCAGACAGACGCTTGCTTTGGCGAGTTCGTATTGTTATTGCCTCGAACGCGGATTATGCATCGACGTCATTCAATTACACCTAAAAGTAGAAACTAATGAGAACAGACGATCACGTTAAAAGAGAATCGAGAAAGCGTTGACGTTCCGAGAAACCCTTTTTTTTTCGTTCTACGCGAAAACACCGAAAAAAATAAAGGAAGATACGAGAACGGAACCAAGAAAAGAAGTAGTCCAGTCACGTCGAGGAAATTAGCCCCGACTAATTGGGTTAGGACGCGAGCTTGCGAAGGCCCTCGAGGTAGCCAAGAAGGGCTGAGCGCTGCAACGCTGCAGCGCGCGCGCGCGCGCGATGAACATTAATTTCTGTGCCAAGTGCGTGCCCTCCACTTAATTTTCCCCCTTCGTGCTCGCTTTCTCTCTTTCTCCGTATCCGCGTGTGTGTTGAGCTGACTCCGTTTTCTCCTCTCCTTTTTTTTGCGTCGTTTCCTCTGCGACGAGTGTTGAAAAACGAAAAAAAAAAAACAACAAATGGGAAAAGAACTTGAGGACCCTTTAGCGACGTAATAAACCTTTGATTTTGTATGTGCGACGTCTCGAGTGGGGCGGCTTAAAGAAGCAAGAGGCTTTGTAGATTACTAAAGCTTTGATTCTCATTTGCGTCATACGGCTTTTTTTTATTTTATTTTTTTAAGTTTTACCACCGAACATCACGTAAACGATTTGGTTTTGGGTATCGCTTTAACCCAACGCCATGCTTTTGCAAAACATCGATTGATGATTGATTCAAAAGACATTCGCTTTTCTTTGATGCAAAAGCGCGGATAAGTAAACGAAAGCCCGAGAGAGAGAGTGAGACGACTCTATACTGAAAATCTAGGCGCTTACTCGAAGGCAGAGAGCGCGTAGGGATCGAAAGTGACAATTGGACGCACGGCAACGTCACGCATGATTATCCAAGGAGCAAGCGCGGCAGCCGACGGACCGGAAAGCCGCGTGGGCGAGCGACAAGAGCGTGGGCAAGCTCTGCCAGGCCGGCCGATTATGCCCCCTCGCGCGTTCGGCTGTTCGAAAATTGAGCCGCATTGAAGCGCGCGCCGATCTGTATCGACGGCGACAGAGCCACGGGGTACATCGGTTCTGGAATTATTCAGCGGCCACGCTTGCCATCGCTGAAAAGGAATGCTTGATATCGCTAATCTTCGCTGCGCGCGCCGTGCGTTATTACGCCGTGATTTACGATACCCTCGCCAATCGGCGCGCGCGACCGATTCGCTGCTGTCGTTGTACTCGCTGACCTATTTTTCCGAAGTGGCGCGCCCAAGGCTTCGGCTATAGTGCACCAATATCGTAAACCAAGCACGACCGTCGTATCTTTGAAAAGCAATGAAAATCAAGCGCGAAACACGTCGCGTAACCTTCGATTTGGTCTTATTCCGCGGCGTAAAACTTTATCGAGAGACAGCATAACAATCGAGCGATCTGCTGCCGCTGGCTCGTCTACTGCTGGCCGTGATTGCTCGCCGTTAGACTCTAGTTACGACGGCCCGTTAATATACGAGCATCGTGGGCTTCGCGCGCGGTAATGATTAGCACGCCCTCGAGCGCCGTACCGTGTACGAGCTGGCCAGAACGGAGTTGTGCAGCGCGCGAGACCGACCAATTTAGTGCCAGCCATTATCGCAGTTACCTACTCCGCGGCGAATGCCCGCTGAAAGTCGCGCTCGTCTCTTTGATGTGCTACATTGCCTTTAGTTCCTAAAGTGCATTCGCAGTGTCGTACCAACTTCTGACCCTTCGTCTTGCCAACTCTATTTCGTTCTATTTCTTCTTTATTCGAGTTCTGCGCCACGAACACAGTCGCGCACGAAAAATTCCGTTGCTACTTCTTCGAGCGCCCCGCGAGTTTTATCATCGACGAATTGGTGACATTGCTCTTATTCTCCGCGTACGGCAACGGATCAAGAGTTTCCGCAAGTGCTTTTCAAAATTCCATACACTTTGATCGCGTTCAGAATTTATATCAACAGTGCGAGCCTTAACACGCATCGTAACCTCTAGAAGAAAAACAGAGTAGCGCCGGTCGTCGTCGAGCGTGTACACGCGAGAAAGCTCATTTGAGAGCAGATAATGCTGCTCGTTTGCGCAGCAATGAGAGCTATTTAATTCTTGCAAATTCAGTCCTAACAAGCTAAAACAATAAAAGAAGCACTAGAGAATTGCAAAGAGAGAAAGAGAGAGAGAGGAAATTTAATTATCCGATTCGACGTGCCATTCCCTTCCGTTTCCAAGCAATAATTTTCTTCCAGACCAGGGTCCTCGCTTCTCTCTATCTTGGCTTTTCGCCGCCGCTACCGCCTCTTCTACTCTGTTAGCTTTCTCTCCCGTTCCCGTGTTCTATTCACCGTTTACTTTTCCTTCCTTTTGCCACCCGAGTTTCCCGCAGCGAAGAGGTTGCTTCTACTGCTGCTGCTGCTGCTGCTGCTGCTGCTGCCGCTGTAAACTTACACGCAGAACTTGCAAATTGAATTGGACCAACGTTTTCGCCGACGGCAGCGCAGAGAAGGGCTGATTCCGCTTGCGTTCGACAACAAGTCCAGGGAATTTTAATCATGGCCCACCCGAACATTGGGAATCTAGAATTATCCTCCGATCATCGTTGACTTTAGCGATCATCTTTCGGAGGAAAAAAAGTGTGCACTTTTCTCACTTCGCTATCCACTTAGCAAAAGCGCCGTAATTATCAAAGGGCAGAAAGAAAAATTGAGCTGCAGCAGCGGCAGCTAAACGCGCGCATACATTCGGAATCGAGGCTGTTTCTCGGTCGGCTAGTTATCCATGCTAATAGCAATCGGCTTCATTAGCGCAGCCACGTTAATTAAGCGTGATAAAATGCTTCCACGTCGGTTCCTAAGCCCCAGCCATCGTTTCGTGCATTTGGCGCGTCTACTAGTGTCCGAATTCGTGCAACGATTTTATCGCTCGCTCAGGCTTCGCCAGGGTTTTTTAACGACACATTTACGTACCGAGTGGAAACCGTCAAATTTCATCCGATAAAAGTATCGTTGCTCGTCCAACTTGGATTGATCGCTGTGCAGAACTCACAGACGCGAAGGCACGGTTCTGCGGAGAAAATTACGGCTGATTTAGCCGAGGCGGCGCAGTCATAATTACCAAGCGCATGTATAAGCGTTGGCTGCTGCAAGAGAGCCGACGCCAAATTTCATGAGCCAATCAGTGCGTCCCAGACAAAGCGAAGAGACCTCCTACGGGCCTCGCGCTAACCATGCGCCGCCACCGCCGCCGCGCTGCGAGCGCAAATTTATGCTAATGAGCGCGCGCCAACTTTGTCGAAGCCAGCCAGCTCGCTTGCATGCTTGCCTGTCTTCCAACCGACCATATCGATATGCAGCTTTTCCACCGCAAATCAAACACCAAGAGAGATCCCCATTGAAATTGCAAATGAGAGAGAGGGAGAGAGAGGGACAGAGAGAAGCTGATTCTTGCCCGCGTGAAAATTAAATTGACTTTATTCGCTGAAACTCCAACAGCCATTCTCGACTCGTGCAAATTCGGTTAATTGGAAAACGATTGAGAAATGAAAAAATCAGTTTTCGAAGCGTTTCCTTGCAGTGGCAAAACGAGAAAATCCACGCGGCGTAGCTCGGAAAATGAAAATAGGACCGAACGTAATAAAAAAAGAAAAAAAAAGCGAACCGGCTGGTTAATAATTCAAAGGGGTGCAACGGAACGTGTTCGGCAAGCGAATCGAGCGTCGAAGATTTACCTAACAATGCCAAACACACGAAAACGCACGCTCGTATGTATGTGTGCAAGAGTAGAAGGGGGGATATAAAAAGGCCTTCGACCAGAGGACGTGACCGGTGCTTGCAAGAGTGTCATGTACACACGTGGGATGCTGGTTACTGCCTGCTGCTGTCCATGCATTTTTTTATCTTTTTTTTTCCTTTTTATTGTGCCCCTTCCGGAGCTCGATACGCTGATAGAGCAACGCTTCGGTAATTTGGCTCGTATGCTTGCCTCGGCGATTGGCATGTTTTGCCCGTTTCGAAACGAGGACGTTCTGACTTATTGGAGCGCGTGTTTTTATTTTTCGCTTAAGCGAAATAGATGCATTTTTATTTTTTCATTTAAACTGGATTCTATTTCGCATGCGAGAGTAAAAAGAACTGTTTGCTCGTATTTGCTGGATACAAGGTTCATATTTCAATCCTTCAAGTGGAAAAAGAATTTCCCCGGTGACCACATTAAGCTTATCGTTTGTACGGAAGCTGCATCTTGCCGTTAATAGGATTTTCTTCTTCCGGGAGAATATAGCTTACATTCAGGTGTAATATTTACGAACGTTCGAAACAAAATCACTTAGGAAATTCCAGAAAGCAAACAATACTCTCATATATTCTGTTGACTCGAAAAACGGAGGAGGTTCGGTACTCGACATGTTTTTTTTTAAATCTAAATCCGATCCCCACGCGGATGGGCTCAGTTGAAAGGGTATGCTGGCGAGTTAATTCCGTTTTATCAGTGGCTAGCAAAAATTACTTGTCTACGAAATACGAGTATGTGAACAAATGCAGAAAAAAGTGTGACGAACGACTTTCAGATTTTGAATAGATTCGCCATTTTATATTGACTCGATGCGATCGAGTATCGATACGATCTATCGCAGGCGGGTAAATGCCGCTTGTCGGCCGATTACTGGGCATCATGCCCGTGTTTCGAAAAAGTTCAGTCTCTCTAGCTCACCGCCTGCTGAATCTGCAATATCGGACAGCAGCAAGAGCCACGCTCGAAGCCAAGAAGTGAGAGCGACGCTTCTTTAAAACCAAGTCAAATTTCCTTTGATAATGAGTATCACTCGAAGAAAACGAACTTTCTTTAACCAGATGTAAACTGCTGCATCGGCAACTTGTCGTTTCTCCTCCGCCTCGATCTACCTTGGAAATTTGCGCTAGGCCTGAGCGATCGAGCCGAAGACCAACACACACCACGTCACATTTAACCGTAAACACGCTGTGTTAATTTATTATATATCGCAATAAATATTGAGGGATTCATTTCTGTAAAATGATCTTTCGTGTTGGGTGAAATTGGTACTTTAGAAAACGGGAATTCATTATCTTTCAAGGAAGATCTTCGATATGTTTCATTGTCTGTTTTAAGGAATAAACTGTATGACCATTTAATCCAATAAACAAGTCTTAATTTAACGCCTCAATTTTCTTGACTTATACTTATGTGGTTTTCTTTCTTTCTCGAGTTGAGCTTATATTTTCTTCATCTATACTCACAGTTAAGTTTATTATCTTTATATTTTATTCGGAAAAGTAAAAGAACAGTTACAAGAGCTGTGAAAGCCACGATCGATTTCATTGTTCATGCAAGCAATTTTTCCACCCGAAAGGATCAAGGAAAAAGTTTATGCAATATGTCAAAATCTTCGCTCCTCGTAAATGTACGTATCTCTGGAAAAATAAAATACATATATATATATATATATATATATATATATATATATATATATATATATATGCATCGATCGCGTCTTGTGTTTAGATTCCAGCTCGTCCCGCGATACGCGATGGTAGGTCTGGATAACGTACGCGATTCGACCCGTTGTTTTACGAGTCGACCTGACGAATCGGCCGCCACGTTTGTTTATTTTCTTTCGATTTGATAAAAAATTTTAAATATGTTTTCCTTTATCGTCTGAAAAAAAAATACGCGTCCGAATCCAAAGCCGATAGGTGTTTCGAGACAAAAATGTAAAAGCGCAGCGTTGAAAATTGATTTTGAGATATTGACTGTTATTTACAAGTCGTTGTTACTCAATAGCCAAATGCGAGTAAAAGTCGTTATATTTTTTTTGTTCACGAAAGATAGCATTACACTGAATAAAAGCCGAGCGTTTATCGTGCCATACCGCACTTAAATTATCCACACTGTAACGCTTCCTTTTCTTTTTTTCCGTCGATACGGCTAGCGGATGATATACTCATAAATATTACGCTTTGTAAAGCACACTTATATCCCGTTATCTGTAATTATAGCTTGAAAGGAATGTGGTAGACAAATAATTATTTTCGCACTGACCCGTGATTTTTATGTTTCGAGACTAGACACACAGTGATTTATAACACAGGCCGACAAAAAATTTTACCAAGAACCTGAGTATAGTTTTCCGAAAGTTTTTTGCGCGCTGAATCCGAATCCGAGGTCAGAATTACTCTGGTGGCTCCGGTTTTCGAGATATCCTAACGTTAAAGTGCAAAAAACGCGATTTTTGCCTATATTTGAGGTTATGTAGCAAAGAAAAGAAATTTTTTTTCAAAAAACTGTATACATCAAATTAAAGTATGAGTTTTCTTCTTTCAAATGCCATTGAGTATGCTCGGATATCTTTTTTTTTCACGAAGTTACACAAATTTGAAATAAAAAGCACTTGGCTAACTTGCTCTACCCAGCGTCATGTGGGTGTGCCTGCTTAGGGGTTGGGAGGGCTGGTTTTAAAGGGTTGAGGAGGTATTTGGGGATGAGGCCTATCTAGATCATATTAGTACGCATACCTGTGATTAGAAAATGAGTTTTTTTATCAAAAAGCAGTTAATTAAACTTGCTTTACCCAGGGTTATGTGGGTGAGCCTGTTTAGGGGTTGGCAGGGGTGGTTTCTACCCGTAAGAGAGCATTTTGTAAATAGAAGCACGATGCTCATAATATTTTTTAGTGTTTTGTCATATTTCCAAGTTTGGTTTAAATTGGTGAGTGGCTCTTTAATATGGTTACTTGTTAGATAGCTTGGGCTGAATGATGTGGTGCTTTTTAAATTCATAAAATTTGAAATTTTCAAATTTGTGTAACTTCGTGAAAAAAAAAGATATCCGAGCATACTCAACGGCATTTGAAAGAAGAAAACTCATACTTTAATTTGATGTATACAGTTTTTTGAAAAAAAATTTCTTTTCTTTGCTACATAACCTCAAATATAGGCAAAAATCGCGTTTTTTGCACTTTAACGTTAGGATATCTCGAAAACCGGAGCCACCAGAGTAATTCTGACCTCGGATTCGGATTCAGCGCGCAAAAAACCTTCGGAAAACTATACTCGGGTTCTTGGTAAAATATTTTTGTCAAATTCTGTCGGCCTGTGTAATTAATATAAGTTTTATAAGTAGCTTTAGCTTTTCTACAATTGCATATTCCAGTTTCAACGCGTAATTTAACTTTTCCCAAAGTGTCACTTTCAACCTTCAAGGAAAGGCAAACATGAATAATACTGAAGATACTGTTACTAGACAGCCGAGCCGACTCAAGATACGAACTCTTTTTTTTGACCTCTCATTGCTATTTTGACTTGTGATCGTCAACGTAGTCTTCACGTGGCACTTTATGCATCAAATTAGATCCAACTTCAAGCATAAAAGTAACTACAAGGTGACAGCTCAGAGTAACGAGAAAAAGATCAAAGGCGCGGATATTCTTGTGAAAGAGGATAATCCTTATCTCGCTTTACACAAATCCTCGTGAAGTCTTTAATTAAAACATTTTGTCAAAGTAGCACGAGCACAGCCAACTTTGCTAGGGCGGCGTTAGAAACCGAAAAGCAAAGCACTCAGCCGAATGAAAACCTTCTGCAGCTGGAAAAAAAGGGAAGGAAAATTCAGATACAACTTTGGTGAAAGGGAAGGTCGGATCAAAATTCTCGATGGCCCGATCGGGCAGCGCTCGCCTAAAGATAAAAAGTTGAAAAGCTCAAACGCGCCTATACCAACACGAGTGGACCCGGAAATGGCAGCCAACGAGGAAAAAGAGAAAGGCAAAATGTGGGTCATAGGAGCTGGTGGCGGATGCACGACGGCAACTGCGAGCAGCGCGTGGCGGAGGGGCCGACAAAGAAGAAGAGGGCTGTAAAGACGTCGCTTACTTCTGGACGCTTTTTTCGCAGCAGCAGCCTTTGTGCCAGCGAGCGACAACAATGGGCCAAGCACAAACAATGTAGTCGCACAAAAGCTCCCTCGCGTTAGCTTGCGCCGCGGAGCGCGCCGGCGAGAAATATGGACCCACTCGCGAGAACGCGAGCCCCGAGCTCGATTCTTTTTCGGCCCACGCGCGCCGGCGTGGCAGCCTTCTAGCTGCTGCGCGCCGCTTAACTTTGCTCTCCTCGTTCGTTGTTCGCTGCTTTTATTTTCTTTCTATTTACAGAAATGGCGACGAAAAGCTGCGCGCGTCGGCTCAGAGACCGGACGATTCGATTGTTTCGCGGTCAGCACGACGGGAGTCGCTGCTGGCAAACTTTAGAAATATATATGACGCGACTTGTTTTCCTTCGGATACGACAGCGTGCAAGTATAAACGAGCAACAGCGAGGAATCACTGTCTCTGTAAATGTCTAAATACAATAGCGAACACCAATTGTATATCTTTCCAGATGCTTATCCGGTATAATGGATTCACGAATAACGAACTGAAAAACTAGTCGGTTTTTCTTTCTTTCCTATACACCAGCTTCTCTGTTGATACTCTCCGTTTCGCTTTTCCGCGCTCATTTATCTGGAAAACCGACAACATCGATACTACGTCTCGTTTCTCTTTCTCTCGCGGCTGCTTTTTGCTCGCGCGAAACAAATAAAAGTTTACGACTACGCGACTTGGATAAAGTAGTGACATTGAGTAAACAGCGTTTTTATACTTTTCCCTATGTGGCACCGTGGCGCATACGGAGAGAAGGTAAAAATAGCGGCTGTTTTTGAATACCCCCGTTTCCTTGAAAGCGGCTTTATTCGACGCCCTCCTGCAATTTTCAGCGTCAAATTTTTAATCGTAGTTCTCCGAACATTAGTTTGACTGCACCGAAATGCATATTTGAACGGTCATTGGAAAAGGACGCGATACTGTCATTCCATTTTAATAAAAGCTCTGCTGCCGCGCTTCATTCCAGTGATCAAGCGTCAATTTTAATTAGGAGCTGTGTAAATCAAGCTAGGAGCTATTCTCGAGTCCCGAGTGCCCAAGAAAAGAATCTTTCAGCGAGATTGCCGCAAAAAATAACACTGCCAAACTATATCCAGCGGTGAGCTATACGAGAGTATACGTCTCGATCTCGCGCGTCACTCCCCTTCCCTTTCCAGTATCAATTAATTAAAGCTGTGCGCACTCCTTATCGTCGACTTTGCTTTTCCTACTGCTTTCCCGAAGTTATTTGACTATCGAGCTTTGGATCTTTTGTTCTCGACAGAAGCGTGCATTTGAGAATTGAAGCGCGAGTATTAATTGAAAGTTGCCGGGTTACTTCCGGCGCTTACGCTTGAATGCCACATTAGCTGATCTTTACGTTGAGCAGAAATTCGATTAGTCGATACCGTCATCCTCTTTTCCACTTTCATACCTCAGTTTTTTCCCCTCTTAACTCAATTCTTATCGTTTTTATCGGCTCGGCTCCACGTAATTCGACTGCGAGCAAATATTGAGCTAACGTGAAACGGATAAGGATGTTCATCTACTACAAGACCACACGCAGCAAATTAAATACGTTTTATCTGCTCAAATCCTAAAATACACGGACAACTGCGCTGTATCAAAACAACTTATTTCTCATGTGTGGAAACGTTAATCGCTGTGGCTCGTAAAAGTTGCGACAAAATGCGAATGAAAAGAAAACCTCGTTCCAAATGAAAATTAGCCTCGGAAATACCTTAGAAAACGGCAATGTTTGTTCCATGCGCGCGTCATCGTGAAATGCAAAAGACTCTTTGGTAAAAAAAAAAAGAAATACATCGCTGTCACCCCGCGTCGAGCCGCGAAAGCATTACAATCAGCTCTGCGAGCTTTTAAGCGCCTTACCGGATTCGATCGTGTTCCAAAAAGCTCCGCCCATTGTCGCGGCGGGGCCGCGAACAAGATATCCGTCACGGGCCGTTTTTTGTCCTTCTTCGCTCGCGCGCGCGGGCTTCATTTGAACAAAGAAAACATTATCCCCGAAGGCGTGCACGAGAGAAAAAGAGAGCGAAAGAGATACCATTCTCGTTTACGTAACAAGATTACCACCGCCCTGAGAAATTCTCCGTGGCACTATCGCTTATGTACGCTGACGAAGAAAAACACGCCAGAGTAGTCTGATCGTAAGTTGGCTTATTCTACTGAAAATGTCTAGCCTGGCTGAAAATTTGCTTTGATTCTTTTCGTGTCTACTACTTTCACGAAGCCGCAAGTATGTTATCGTGTTAACAAGACAAAATTTTTCCGCACTTTGCCAACCTTCTATAGCTCTTGAAAAGGATAGATTAAATACCTCAATGGAAACCAGCTCATGAAATTCAATGAATTTTCAAGAAGGTATCCAGATTTAGAGTAGAATGAAAATCGTCGAAGAAAAACAAAAATTGTAGAATCGCGTTACAGCAAGCGCATCGATGGCTTAATTAACATTGCGATCAAAGCTCCGACCAAGAGAATCCATTAAAAAATATGGCAGTAGCCTTCAAAGTTCAAGGCTCTATCAGAAAGCGCTGAAAACTCGCGAGGGAGAGAAAAAAAGTAAGACTGCAGTAGCGACCCAGGGAGAAGCGAGAGGAAGGATGGAGCGAGAGAGGGAGGTGCGCAGGTGGTGTGTGTGTGGCGGGGGCCGCGTGACGCGAATGTAACCTTGGCAACTACGCCCCTCCGTCGTCGTCGACTGGATAGACGCGCTGCTGCACGCTTGACGATTGTTGCGCGCGCGCGTGCCTGCGATGATTTCGACTGATTTTCCGAGCGATCGTTCTCTACCGACTCGTACTTCATCTCGCACTAAACGCTCTCTCTCTCTTTACGTACGTTTCTAAATTACTTCTGCTTCGCTGACTTTCAAGGAATAAATTGAATGAATGGAAAGCAAAACATTTATCCCCACAGAATCATCTTCCATTGTTTAAATAATTAACTGCCGCGAACTTTTGCGGAAAGACGTACAAAAGTAGAACGCAAGCTAAACTCTCGCTTTGTTCGCTCCTCGCATTACAGCAGCCTGGCAATTGCTCGCTTTTGATTAACGTGCCTAAACAATTACGCGTGGAATGTTAATCGAGGCGCCAGTTGGAAATGAAAGCCGCTGATTTCCGGAACGACATGCCGATGGCGCGTCGCGCCACGAGCGTTGATATTCGCGTGTGATGTTAACATTGGCACGAGCATCCAGCGTCAAATTCTATTTTCACCTCTCTCTCTTTTTCAGTACTTCATCGCCGCGTAATTCAGTTCGCCCACTCTCGGCGTGGGTGCAATCGGTCTGTCTGTCTGTCTGTCTCTCTCTCTCTCTCTCTCGCAAATTCCATTTACAAACGCAGCTCGCGCGCCGCCCTCGCAGATAATTACACTCCACCGGGGCGCGCTCGACGCCCGGTAATTCCGCTCGCTGCCCTTATCGAGGCAAATAATACTCTTTCGCCGGTTTACAATGGAGTTAGCCGAGGCGAGAGGAAGCAAGAAAGGAAGTAGGTCGGTAAACGACGACGAAGAGAGGAATCTTTTTCGCTAGAGCCGCTATCGAAAATCATGTGCGCGCGCGCGTGTGTTTTGATGCTTGCCAAGTGACCGAGCCGTATATACGGTAGGAGCAATGCGTGGGATGGTGGGGGGAGAGAGGGAGGAGAGAATCGAGGGGCTGGCATAGCTCTGGCATTGGGTCGAGGTCACCAGAACGGCGGGCTGATCGATGTAGCGTCGCTCGCTTCTGCCGGCGCGCGCTCTCTCTCACTCTCTCCCTGCCTCGCGCGTGCGGCTTGGCTCGTGGGATCCGTCTTTCCCCTCCTCGTTTTTCACCGACCGAACGATCGCCGGAATTTCGGGCCGGCAAGTAACTTACCCGCGGATAAATTGCAAAGATGATGAGTTCGCGGAACAGCGTGAAAAAAAAACGGACGTCTTGCGAGCGCGCTGGCCTTTCTTTACCGCTAGCCCATTGTACGTGCGTGAAAGGGTAGACGGCTCATTAGAGCGCGCATCGATTGGAGTTTGACCGCGATCTATCAACAGAGCTGAATAGCTCGCTCGCTCCCGAGATAAAATTAGTTTTGGAAAAGCTGCAGGTTGAGCGGCCGTCAGACGCGAGCGACAGCGCACAAGGAGCACGCGAATACTGTTTAATTGGCACTTTCGATCCCCTATTGCCGCAACTTTCGCCAGCCTTATTTACGGCATTCAATTTATTCTTTTTAACGACTTTTTAATTCAATGCAGTTTTATAACCGGCCTGCACCACTTAGCTGCAACTTTTTCCCCTGTCGTCTCTCTCGCTCTCGAGAAGTTTATGTACAGCAGTTAGTTGGCCTCCTAATAGCCCCTGTCAGAAAACCAGCACTCCAGCTCTACACTTTTAGCGTCTTCGTCGTCGTTGAGTCTTCGTTCTTTTCTTGTTTGTCGCGCTCTACTTTTTCCGAAAAATCTCTTTCTTGCTACTTTGGCCCCGGGCGTACTTTCGAATCTTCTTCTTTCTCTTCTTCTTTTGCTCCTTCTCGAGCAACGAGCTGCTTACATATTTATTAGATAAAAGAAGTTGGCCGCGCCGAAAAGCTTTCGACGCTGCACTCGCTCGTCTACCCCCCACCCCCGCGCTACGTATACTTTTTCGTGTTACGCGCCACTTTCTCGGATTATTTCCACGCGAATTGAGTCATTTCCCCGTTAGCCAGCAAGCAAACTGCTGTCTTCGATTGCCAGTCATTCGTGTGCGCCCAATCGCGTTTTTGGCTTCGAAAAATGCTCGCTCGCGATAGCGATTTCCTCGCGGATTAACGTTCGCGTGTTCAAAAGTAAATTTCAAGTCGGACATTTTATTTTATTTATTTATTTATTTTTTTTTTTTTCGTAAAAATGACTCGTATCTCGCACTGTCAAAAATGATAAAATGTGTAGGTTAGAAAAGAGCGCGATTGAAAATGTAAACGCAGGCGTGTGCCTCTCCACTCGTCGATAAACGTTCGCGGGATTTACGATTCGAATTCCAAGCTAACAGAGCGCACAACGCGTGCACGCGTCGAATAGGCAACGAGTTTCATGAATATATAAAAAGTGATCGTGAAAAACTACAATTTCACGCGGTTCTGTCAGCCATCTCGTTTCGCTTTTCCTCAGAACTTGTCCGCAGTCAGGCGCGCGCACCCGCTTCCAATCCTTTCTTCAACGCGAATGTCCTGATTATTTTCGGAATAGTTTAGCATCTATTTGCATGGTCTTTCATGTCAGCATAAGTACATTCATTGAAATTCGCCGTGACGTAAGCGCGTCAAATTCGCCTCGCTTCTGAATGAACGTCTGACTCGTAATATTATTACCGTGCTCGCACTCCTCGTAAAGTAAGTTAAAAGTACACGTCAATTCGACAAATCAACGGGGACCGAGAGTAATTAACCGACAACGATTTGCAACTCGCAAAAGCGTTTGGTTAAGTCTTACAGTGCCAGCCAGGCGGCCATATTGTAGCGCCGCAATTCCTAGGTAATACATCACAGCCAGAGCCGGGCTCTCTGCGAGTAAACGCTTTGATGCACATAATCTTGAGGCCGAATGCGAGCGGAATGTAGGTCAGCGTGTCCAGCCACGAAATTGCCGTGGAGTATAACCCGCAGGACTAGTGCGCAAGTGGCGGGGAGGCTATTGCTGCTGCGACCGACTTTTGCCTAATCCTCGCTGCCGCCAGCAACGACGTGACGAAACTCCACGCGACCCTCCGTCGCGTTGCTCACGACGCCTTTCAGACTAAATTACACCGGTGATGCAAGTCACTGCCAATTGCCGTTCTCACCTAGCCGTTAATACCTTTGTATTTAACGTGCGTGGTCTTTCACCGCTACGCCTGCAATTAGACTCTTTTTCTACGTATTAGGTTAGTCCGATTATTTCAACTTTTTTTTCTGGCACAGCCGTGCCGTTCGGTTATATTTATTTATTTATTTATTTATTTTTTTTTTTGTAATTCGTTGTTACGAAAGAAAAAGACCAAGTAATCCTCTTTGGAGCCGAGAAAATTCAATTAGTCGCTAAATTACGTCGAGTTTTGTGCCTCAAGTGGCGCTCCGAATTACGCCGACAAAACAGGTACTCACACTCGTGCATATTCACTCTTCTGTCAACGTCGAAATCATAGCTCTACTTTGGCAAAATGAATTTGCCGCAAAACTAACCGTATATGTTGTTCTTTGCTTCAGCAGTACCAGCAGGCAGAGGAGCAAACTTGTCGAAACAAAGTATCCACGAGCAGCGAAGCAGTAAGCGGCAAACGGGAATTCAGGGTAACTATAAAAGCCATTAACCTCTTCTAGGAGCGGCTGAACTGACTAATACGACAAACTTTGATGACGAACTGTCATTTGACGTTCTGTTCGAGCGAGAGAGCGCAATCACAAATGAAGTGTTGGATTCTTATTTTGGCGATCATCTGATTTGAAACGGAATAGCCGACCGGAAGTCTCGCCAGTGGCTTTTTTCGGACCATCGTTGCTCCTTTGCCGTTTTTTCCGTTCGAGAAGAGTGAGCTACTTACCCTCGATCGAATCGCGGGGTATTACTACCTCGAAATGAAATAAGCCGTCGAATAACTCGCCATTTCTAAAGAAGGCGTTTTTCTTTTTATTTTCGCGTTCTTCAATCGAACTTAAATCGGAGAAAATGAAATTTAAACTGAAAGCGCGGCCGTTATCGCGCAAGTTATTCCCAAAGCCATCGTAAAGCATAAGCTAACAGCTGCGGGTAATCGAATTGGAAATTGGCTCGCTTTTGTAGAGCCAAGTGCAGCAAAGTCGCCACGAAAGTCGCGAGCACGGACAATAGTGAAAGCAGCTCAGTGGCGTTGCATCGCGGTGGTAGTGCGACGTCCACTTGAAAGTCGAGTGTATACATCGGCCATCGCGCACAGTCTCGAGAGGCTCCGCGAGAGCGAGCTAAGAGTTCGAAGCGCTCGAGCAATGTTTCGGAAAAGCTCGGCTGAATTATCGATTTCATCCTAACCGACGCAATTCTCGCAAGCCATAATTGGAATTAATTTCGTTGCGGATAAATTGATCAGTTTCGTTATTAGAGGAGACGACAATTTGTTTCGATCGGGAGATTCATCGTGGCGAACTCTGACGTTGTTGTAAACTCGTTGCTCGAATTCTCAGGGAAGGGGGTTACGCTCGACTACGCGCGCAAAGTAATCGGCCGGTGCCGCTGCGCCCGACCAAACTCTGACCCGCACTACTGGCAGCGCAGAAACTTCTCCGAGTTGACTCGCGCTTCGTTGCAGATTGAAAGCTGCTGGCTGTGGCACTCACTATCACGGAAAACGTCCTTGAATACAAGGGTATCCAGCAAGTAAGCGAGCAAGTCGGGAAGCGGAGTTAGCGCGCGATTATCCAGCGAAGGCCGAGAGACGACGGCACGAGGCTTTGAGGAGACGCCATGCCTTGCATCTTCTGAGCTTGTACTAATGGATGAGCGTTCCAAGTGATCGAATTCCCATAACCTTTGACTGCGAACTAATTCGAGCTCGTTATTTATAGCTCTGTTCGTTCGCGGTTTAGTTCTCAGGCGAAGAGTTTGCCGCAGCAGCAGCGACACGGCTCGGGAAACTTGGAGTTGGGACAGCTGATGCAACACTTGCACGCCAGACAACTGAAAGCAGTCCAGTCGCCGGCCAATCCACTTGCGCTAAACACCAACGATTCGCAGAGAGTATTCCCATTTCAGTCGACTCCCAGCGGCAACCTCAAAATTATTCCCAACCAGGTTAGTTCGCGGGCTAGCGGGAGCGCCCACAGGTGCATCGTTCTCGGCTTAATCTTCTATTTGTATTTAAATTAAATTGTTAGCCGTGTATTATATGATGTCCATCAAACTACCTGAAAATTAAGTTTCACTCGGTGTCGTGGAAAACGTATATCGGCAAAACGTCGTCGGGAATCTATTGGTTGATGCTTTCGATTTCAACACAACAAATATGTAAAGTGCTTTCCCTTTGACGATCAAGCATCCAAGTCATGAGAATAATAAGTCCGATCTAATTATATCGCGAAAAGTACAACGCAAAAATCCAATCGCAAAGCTTGCGACTGCAAGCGACAGAGGTTCGTTAGGTGGTTTTCGAGTCGAAGAAGGTGAGCGTGCTGGTAGCGTCGCCGCGTCACGCGAAAGTCGACGTTAAGGCCGAGCAGCGGCTGCCGCCCAGCGTCACGGTTTCGACGCTGGAGAGGCTACAGGCACAGCTCGCGCCCAGCAGCGCCGACCGCCAGCAGCCGGAGCAGCAGCAGCAGCAGCAGCGGCCGCGCACTCAGCCCCACAGTCGAGCAGCCAAAAACAGCGGCGACGCTCGCGAAAGGCCAGCGCAAATGCTACCGAGACACGAGGCTGCCGATGCCGCTGCCAACTCTGCCAGTCAGCACGAGGCCGATGCTCGTGGCGTTAACGAGGTGGCGCTGGCGAGGTATGATGCATCTCTCGCGGGCTTTACGCTTGTCGCTTGTGTACACGGCGTCTGCTGACGTTGCAGCCTGGGTTTCACGGCCGAGCAACCCATCGACTGGCAAAACATTGCGCTGCCCGAGAAGACCGACTTGTATCGCGAGCTCCACAGGCGCATCACCACCTACACGTGTGGGAGAATCCCTTTTAATTTCCTACATTACATTCCTTCTCGAAAGCCCGCAAGCGAGACTGGTGCGCACTTTGCAGGAACGCCGACTGCATCGTCCGCATCGCGGATGACGAATTCCATTGCCATCTGCTGGTGCTGCAGAGCTACAGCACGTTCTTCGATGAGAGAAACGTGAAAGAGATCGAACTCAGTGGGGTGAGCCTTGTTGTCCTCTCTGCATCAAAAACTCGTGGCTGATGAAAAGCACTCGACGCCTAATTGATACGACGCGACAGCCCGTAAAACTTGGCGGGGATGGAAAGCAATTAATTTCAATCGACGACGAAAAGGAAGCACGGAGCGGGGGCCGCGATAAATCGGGAATTCCGGCAAAAATGAGCCATCAAGAGGCAGTAAACATTGGTGAACAAACTTACGACTGGCCGTATAACCGCGCAGAGAATCGTTCTCGGACAGCAAAGCCTGCTCCTCACGGAGGCCGCCGCCAAGCACTTCAGGCGTAGAACGGCTCCGATGAAAATAACAAAGCACACAGCTCGACCCCGATTTTCTCTTTCTCTCTCTCTCTCTCTCTCTCTCTCTCTTGGCTGTGTCAGCAGGCCGCTGCAGTAATAGGGCTGACCTTGGGGCTGGAGGGCTATATTTGACTCTCGCTCGGTTGAAATGCCGGGGCGAGACCCTCGACTTGAGAAAGGGCAGCTCTAATGATTGCCCGCGCTCCGGGCTTTCACAGACGTGCTTTCCTCTTCCTCTTCTTCCTTTTCAACTTCCACTTCGTTTTTGAGCGGACAAAAAATTGAATGCAGACCTTCTGAGAGAACCTTTTAATTTTTCGCCTCCTCTTTGCGGTCTTGCTCTGAATGACGGAGCTGTAATTATTATGTAGCGGGTGCGAGAGGTAGTAGCAAGTTTTTTTTTTCGGTTAACGCGCGGAGGGGCGACTGTCGATGCACGTAGCACTACTATTATCAGGCACCTTCTTAATGAATTTGATCACGCGACAAAACGCGCCAAGCAAAGAAACAATATGGTTTCTCTTCTTTGCGTGCGCAAGCTCGCGCAAGCCCGCGTATTTTTCTTTCAAAGCCCCGAGTAATTTCCTCGGGGAAATAAGTCGTCGCAGCGCGAGCGCGTTCGGATAGCTTATAAGTGAGTGTAGGTGTAGAGAGAGAGAGAGAGAGAGAGAGAGAGAGAGCAGTACAATCACGTGAGTAAAATGCAGAGCAGCGTGACCTCGGCAGCCTTCTCCATTATCTACGACTGGATGATAAGTCCAACGAGCGAGAGCTGTCATCTACTCAGGCGTGACAACATCCTTGAGATTTTCAGGGCTGCTCAGCATCTTGGAATCAAAGGTTCGACCCTTTCGCCTATCTTTTAGCATCTTCTGCTTTTTCCCTCTCTATTTCGCTTCGTTCTCGGGCATCTTTTGTTTCGACTCGCTTTTTACTTCTGTACTCGCGCTGATGTCTAAATGACAAAAGAAAAAGTGGAAAAATAGAACGGCATCTTCTCTTTCTTTTTTCGCGAGGCTTTGTTGCTGTTAAAAGCGAAAATGAGAATAGGCTTGAATAGCATTGTAAAAAAAAAGAGAGTAACCTTGAGAAAGTCTGTACTTTCTTCAAAGTTGAGTATATTTAAAAAAAAAGAAAAAGTAACGAAAGAATTACACGGGTGAAAAGAATTAGAGGAACAATGCTGGGCATTTATCGATAACGACGAGCTATTCTCGGAGGACACGGCATTCCTGCTATACCTGGAGGCACGAAAAGCGGGAAATACCGCGGTGATGGAGCTAATGGTCCCGAGAATCATGAAATTCTTCCTGATGCTCGTCAGCACCCGCGACTTTTTGCAGTTGACCGTCGACGAATTATGTCTGCTGCTGCGCTCCAATTACATCTGCGTCAATAGGTATTTAAAACTTGTGGCCAAACGGATAATTAACGCCGCGTACACGGCTAAACAGGCTTTTGAATGCGCCTCAGCGAAATGGAAGTTTTGATGTCCGCGGTAAGATGGCTTATGTACGATTGGGAGGGCAGAAAGCAGTACTTGCTGGAAGTTATGAAGTGTGTCAGATTTGGTCTGATCGCACCCTGGCAACTTGTCGACGTCAAACGCAACCCCGAAAATCCGGAATTCATGGAGTTAATGTCTTATCCGGAGATTCAGAAAATGGTCGACGACGGCCTTGCGTAAATATCAATATTTTGGGCAATATAACTACATAGCGTAATCCGGAAATGGCACGTTTCATATTATCATGAATTATCGAACGATATTTTTAGCTTCGTTATCATCAAGTACTGGTACGGCAATCAAACTGAAGATTATTACCACTGGATTGACCTGCTGGGATTAACGGAGCCGACGAACAGGAATTGGGCCGGTGAAGATAAGGTATTCAATTCAGAGCAGTAAACATGATACAAGAGCGTTGTAAGCAACGACTCCAAATATTTGTCGTTAATTACGTGACGTCAGCGGCATCGTTTCCCGAAAATGCTAATATGAAAATCCAGGAAAAGCTTTTATTCGTGGAAGGAAAACCTGCCTTATTTTCGTAGCACTACGTCACCTACAGAGAATTCCTTCTATACCTGGAGGAATATCAGCGGACGAAGCTTTTGGCGTTGAAAAATAAAAAGTCACATGCGAAGCCGTCGCCGCCCAGTTCACCTCCGAAAGAAAATTCTTCGCCGCAGACGACTCCACTCGTATTCAGGAAACGCACGACGAGCCATCAGAATTCTAAAGTCGCAGAGATAGCTTCGATGAGTAAGATTGAAAGGCGTTCATTCTCTGAGCTGGGCCATTTTATTAACGAGCTCGTTTCGTTCCGCAGCAGCCAATGCAAGGCCATCGAAAAACCCGACGGAAGCATCAGCTAGCAATGTGCCACCTTGCATGATGATGTCGCCAGAAATTTTGCAACAATACCTCGATAGTATGGGTAGAAACAGTAGCAAGTTGGTGAGTAAATCAACCAATGGGATTTCAAGACCCAAACACTGACACACTTTTGAAATCACACGATAATGCGTCTTGTTCTTTCTTAAATTTGCATTCTGTTGTGTGTATCGTTGATTTTTCTGTAAAAATTTGTCAATTTATAGTGAACTCGCACTGCTGCAATTTTGTAAAGCCATTAAAATGATTTTGTACAAATATAAGATATATACAGTATAACCTGATATCTCGTACGTTCATTATGACGATACCTTCATTATTTTATAATTGAAATAAATATGAATATAATGAGAAATAGTAATTAACGTCCAGACTGAAAGATACTGAATTTGCAAATTTAATAACTGAATTCTCTTTTAGCGAAAATTACAGTTTTATCTTACAGTATTTTTAAAAGAAAATCTCTCGGTATCGCTGCGTGTCTGTAAGTGGCGGCTTACATGGTAATTCTTTGAGAAAGTAATCGAGGTCAGAGTTTATGTATTACTAGAAAGAACAAACAAGTATCGAACTTACAATTTCGGCTCAAGTATTTTGCGCGGTAAGAAAACCAGGTAACAACACTTGCAACACATAAGCTCTTGCCTTGAGATTTGAAAAGAAAATTGACATACGTTAACCATTGTTTTGTCGCAGGCAGGCGAAGAGAGGGTTGGTAAACGCAGCGAGGCAGAGTTACGCACAATTTACACCCGACGAAATTGCGGCGATGACGAAGGTCCGATTACCAAGGCTGAAAGTGGACAATCGGAGAAAAATATTTGCGAGTGGGCCAATATCAAAGTATATCGCATGAATAATTTAACGTATTTGTCGGCCAGAGTTGTTCGAGTTTAAAAGTACTTTGACCGCCGTTTCGCAGCGGCGTGGAAATTCGTGTCGCGCTAAACAGGCGCCCGGAATTTCGCATTCGAAGCATTCCGCTTTGAGCAATCTGCCTACAAAATTCATGAGCATGAAGTGCGTCGAAGAAAAGCAGAAGCGACCGAGCGACTCTTCAAACTCGCAAGAGGAAGCTGCTACCACTGCTCAAGCTGTTTACCGTGGATACAAAGGGAGAACGAAAGTCGCTCAAGTTAGTTCGGCAAATATTTTAATCAGAAAGTACACAAGCAACTGCTTCAAGTTTTCATCTATACACACTCGGTTGATTCACAAAGGAAGCGTTTGTCCGAATTTCATTTTCCCCCTTTTTTCCTTCGACTCGAGCACAAAACCATCCTCTACCACATGACTTTCGGATTTTTCTCAATGCGAACTTTCTTAAAGTTGAGAACGCAAATCACGCTCGCGAGAGAAACTTGATGTTCCTTCTGCATAAAATAGCTGTTTTCTTCGCCCCTCTCTTATTCCACAAGCAAATCCGTCAATAGCCTTGCAAGTCCGCAAGAGCATAAAAACCGCAATATCCTCAAGCAAAGAAAGGAAAAATAAAAATAAAGTCTGGTTTCCTTTGTCGTGAATACGCGCAGATAAAAAGGGGAGGTTCTGAAAATACAGCGACGAGGACGAAAAGAGTCATGGATCTCTTGACTACTCCGGTCGGGCAAAGTTTGCACAAACCCCTCGAACCCATCAAATTTGCCTCCTGTCCCGCCGCCGCCGCTAGGCAGCGAAGCGAATCGCCAGCAGATAAGGAAACAGCTTTAGGTGAAACGATAGCGGTGCCCTCGGTTATTGCCGACCAAGATAGGCGACTCGATAATCGCGTCACGAAGACCTTTGTCGATCTTGAGCAGAAGACTCAAGTTAGATGAATTGCCAACAAAGCCTGCGCACCGAAGTCTTGTAATCAGCTGCGATTTCAATTTGCTTAGATGTCGGAGGATGAATCGACGGAGAACGGCAGTCTAATTAAGACAGTTATGTCGCCGGCGCACTTCTCGACCGACGATAAGAGCAGTATCACGCCGCGCGACAGTATGGACGAAGCAGCAGGTGCAGCAGCAGCAGCAGCAGCAGCATCAACAACAGCAGGCCTCACCTCGAACGTCGAAGTGCGAGCGCGAAAGAAAACGAAAGACAGCCTGCTGCAGCAATTGTCGAAGTGTAAGCCTGCCGAGAGTCGCAAAAACTGTCTCCGAGAATTCGCAGAGAATCAATTGTAGCTCGCAGCCTATTAGTCTTGACTAAGGGAAAGCCCTGTTCTGATGCGCGCGCGCGCTCGCGGCTTGCAGTCGAGCGTCGGGGAAGTTCAACCTTGCGCCGTAAGTCACGCGCGAAGGAAAAGGAAGCCGTTCTAGTTTTCGGCGGGATCGATCCGCATGACGAGCGGCAGCGGCAGCAACGGGGCGCCGAAGTACTCGCTTACCGTCGTCGTCACGGCTGGAGACTCGTCGCCGAGATGCCTCAACCGCGGCACCATCACTCGCTGGCTTACCTCGCCGGTCGCGTCTACTTGGCCGGTAAGCGAGTTAACCGATATCGACACGCTCCCCGCTGCTGCTAGCCGCTCCATTGCCTCGATCTGTTTATACCGAGCCACTTCATAGACCAGTCCAGGTCACCCGTTGTAGTTCAATTATTCCACGTTGCCGGATAATCGCGCGCGGCCAATTCGTTTACGAATGCCATTCAGATCCAAGGTTACCATAGCGCCGCGAGCGCTTCGTCTACGTATTTGGCCGATTTTAGGCTAGCGCGAGAAAACACGCACGCACGTCCTCAATTTTATTTGCAGTTTTCGATGCTCGTTTAAACGATCGTTGTTGTTATGAAGCAGTCATTACGCGCGAATTCATTAATTTATCACTGCGTAACGACGTTGGCCACCCATGAAAATCCATAAACCCATAAAAACACATAAAAACCTCGCAAATATTTATTGTCTTTGACTGAGTTCATCACATTGCTTGCGATTTACCAAAGCCGAGCGAAACAGCGATGCAGAGCACATCGCGTGATTTATCAGTGTTGACATCCGTACAAGCAGGTGGGAGTAACCCCCGCGACGACGCGATCCACAAAAGCGTTGCCTTGGGCACAGCTTGGAGCTACGATCCCCGAGCGAGAAGCTGGCGCAGCGAGGCTGACATGCTGACTTGCCGGCAAAACTTCGGGCTGGTGGCGAGCGACGGCAAAATATTCGCCATCGGCGGCCAGAGCTCCGACGGACTGTTAGTGTCGTCGGGTTTTCAAACGCTTTCCTCGCTTTCTGCCCGACGCTCGCGTGACCTTTTACTGGAACAGTAGACGACCCAAAAACGCGCGGAAACTTTTGCAATTACATCTGTGGAAAGGGCGGTGGCGTCAACTCGCGGCGGTGGCTTTCAGGGCATTGAAAACAGTCGAGGCATTCGATCCGTTGGCAGGCGAATGGACGGTGCGGCGATCGATGCGTATTGCCAGGATAGGCCCTGCCACCGTCAAATACGACGCCCGGATCTGGGTCGCCGGGGGTATGACCAATTCCAGCAGAGAGCCCATCACTCGTGACGTCGAGTGCTATAATGCCATTGCCAACGTGTGCGTATCTTTATCTCCTTTTTTTATAATTAAATAGCAGCTGTCGCGTTCACTTTGCTCTCGTGGGCAATCTTTTTACTGCGATGGCACGATCGCTTGCTCTGTTTTTCTTTCCGAAAGCACCGAAAATTTCAAATTTTAGACCTATAGCTTTCAATATTAATTTAAAAGACAGCTAGCGATCATTATTTTTAATCGGCGTATCGGCCGTATATTTTAGATTAAAAAAAAAGTTGTCAGATCAAATGAAATATTTCGCTGCGTGTTGTTTTGATTCTGATATGTCCTCGGTGAAATATGAAATCAAAGAAATTTTTCATAAAAAATGTCCTGACAGTGCGGTACTTTTACCCATATTTTTTCAAATGAACATCGTAAAATTAAAACTCGGCTTCGGGTAAAAAATCTAAGAAAACAAAGAAAAACACGTCCTGTACATTCGATGCGCGAATATTCGGTATAAAATTGAATTGCTTTGGAAAGGCTATACAGAGTTGAAACTCATGGCATTCTTAACAGATGGTACGTAATGGAGCCATTGCTATCCCCAAGGTGCTTTTCGTGTTTGCACGTAGTGGCGGATCGGCTGTTCATAATAGGCGGCGCGAGCGAGACCTGCACCAAAAGTAGCATCGAGAGCGTAGGCTACATCGACGTTTGGGACGTGAGTCGTTGCAGCTGGCAGCGATACACCCAACTACGGACTGCTCGACACGGACATGCCGTTAGCTCGATTGGTCAGCATTGTGCTGCGCTTGTGACGTTCGATTTGTTCCTTTTCAGACGCCCCCCCCGTATTCTGTATGGCTTGTTTGTTCACATTGTCGTTCGGTAGCTACATTCTTTTTCTCGTCCTCTTCTTCTTTTTTTTCGTTCATTTTGATTCAGGTTGCAAGCGTACCGATTCATTTTCACTTTTTGAAATTTGCCGTTTTCAGTAGAGCTTCAAGATTCAAAAGCTATACTCAAATTACCAATGGAAAATCAAGCTGCTGGTTTTTGACGTAGGTAATCAGCTGCTGGTGATGGGTGGCGTGACGACCAAATACACGAAAGCATTGAAAAGCGTCGAATGCTACTGCTTCGCACAGGATAACTGGACAAGAGGCATTTCCTCGTTGCCTCTTGCCATCTCCGGTCACGGAACAGTCTCTTTACCACTCACTAATATACTCGACAAGTCTTCGCAATCGAAAAATTACACCGATGGTGAATGACTTTATATATACAAAGGTTTATGTGGCGAAGACAATACTCGTATTTATTATTTTAAGCGTGTATTTTAGACTAGTATTTTCAGCGATACGGTTACTTTTGTACTCATCAGTTTATAGAGGAACAGTAAACAAATCTTAAAGGCAAAACGTGAAGATTGTTTATAATTAAATGAATTAAGCATTAATATCGCTTAGGTAAATATTAAAAGTTAGCGCGCCGTTCGTTGTAACGCTCTGCCGTGCGATGGCAGCACCTACAAGTTTGGCCATTCATCGCCATCTCTGGTTACCTTGAGTAACCTCCCAACCCAAGTCCCACGTCGCAATCAGGTAAAGTGGTAACGTTAGGACTCTGGGCATACCGGCGGCGCTCAAATGTCAAAAACAGTAACGACAGGTCTCGCTGGTTACCTGTGGCGATCGCGAAAAAGAGAGAGAGAGAGGGTACCGCCGCGGCGCGCGATCAGTGCTCCGGCCGTGCGTGCGCGCGCGATAAAAAGAAAATAGCAAGAACAACACAAGCGCGGACGGGGCAACGTAAAGCAAAGCCGTGTGCAGTGTAGTGCGTGTATAGTTGTGCAGTTCGAATGTGCCGCGGTCGTAGTTAACCTCGAAAAAAAGCTATGGCATCGGACGAACAGCAGCAGCAGGAGAAGACGACGCCGCTCGCCGAACACTCAACTCCAGCAGTAGCAGGTACGCGCTTGCTTACTCACACGTATACCTTTCAAGCGAGCAACAAGTGGTTTCAATAAGGATGCGCCTATAAGAAACTGAGAGAAAGTGTAGACGGCCTTCGGAAAAGTCGGCGACTTTTTTTGCAGGCCGGACTATTGTCCGCGTATATACGCGTTCGTATGTGTTTGTGTGTGTATGTATGCGTGCGTGTATGCGTGCGTGCGTGTCTGCGTACACCTCTTTTTTTTCCTTTCTGTTGCTTGCGTTCGCCAGGTAATGTACAGTATATATGGCAAGGATATAGTCGGGCGCGCTTGTAGGCTAAGAGCGCTCAGGTGTAGGCGCGCGAGCGGGCCGAGGAATTCGACGTGAGTCAGATAACTATGGAGAACATTCGGAAATCGGTTGGATTATACGGCGAAGCTGTCTCGTTATGCGTGCAAATTTATCTCGTTGGCATAATGCAAAATCCGAGAGGTGTAGGTCCGCTCGCTCGCTCGCTATTTTTTGGCGATCGTCGGCCGGTTCTCCAACGTATGAAAGCGATCGTGCCTCGGACAATACAGTTATTTTAATTGGCATCATCTGGTAGAAGAAAGAAGCCACAGAATTCGCGAGGTAGAATTCAACCGATCGCTTGCCAAGGCCGGAAAAATTTCGCTGTCATAACCGATGACAGTGAGAAAAACCAACTGAACATCTAAATTCCTCAGGCGCACATCGAGCTCGATAAGCTATCGTGTCTCTCGCTCGATTACCCACGGAGGAAACCTGACCCGAAAAATAAAAGAACGAGCATCGGCTTTTAGGAGACCCGTCGTAACTGTAAAGGCGTAACGCGCCAAATTTGCATGCTATATCTTTCTAAGCCTTTGCGAAATAAAAAAGAAGGGAGGATTGCCAATGTCGCTTGATCGTTCTCTGCACACACGCGCGCGCTTACTTTTATTTATATGAGACCGGGCAGGTGGAGTCTGATTTATCTAGACGATTGACAATGATAAGATACTGTCCGTTTGTCTTTCCCTCCTCGATCGTCACGCTCAAGTTGTCGTCACAATAATAAACCGCTTTGGCCGTAGTTTTGTAATGATGAATTTTGTTTATTATAGCTTTTTTACGCGCTATGGTGCAGTTAATCTTGAAGCTTATATATAAAGGCCGACGAATCTAAATAAAATACGACGAATATTTTTTCGATCGGATTGCGGTACATTTTAATATCGGCTTTGAATTTATATAGATAACTATTTTCGTTGTAGAATCGTAACTAATTTATTTTTATTAAAGTCGTCGTTGTAGTTGTAAAGTAAAAGGACCAAACAATATTAATAATATTGTATTCTAATAGTGATATCAATCGCATATCATGTTATTTATTATTGATTACTTTGCAAAATAAAATTTTCAGTCTGCCAATTTCCTTTCGACGCGAGTGTGTTTATTATAAACTATGAGACCCGTCGAACTGTCAAATTTGACCTTTCCCACTGCATGTTCACCTGTTTTCCCAGTTAAGTGAAGCAATGACAGGTGGCGCTGAGTGATGTTGTTATGCACCGCCCACTGACATTCACGAGGCACGCTTGGCCACGCCAGCCGCCAGGTCATGCTAAGTCAAATCAAACAACGCCATTCAACGTCGAGCCAAGGTAGAGACAAGAGCGTTTGCCTCATCTTGTGTTACTTGTCAGATTTCACGAAGCTTACTGAAATAAACACTCTTGCCGCGAATAGTTGGTTTTTTTCAAATATTTTTCATAAATTACTACAAGTCTCAGTAATAATGAAAGTGAAAGAATGAACTGACTGTCTTTACAGACTTTTTATTCAGTGTGAGCGGTTGCTGAGAGATAAACTGAATTGATAGGTTATGTTTATGTGAACTGTTTGTTTATATATTAGTAAAATGTCAACTCCGTTTTTGGCAGAAGATAGTCATCTTTCGCTGATAGCTCCAAGCTTATCGCGAAGAATTAATAATTTGAGCAAAACAGCTAACAAGTTTGATCATGTTATGACATTTTTTGTCACTGTAATGTCAGAATTTGGATACAAAGCAGCTTGCTTATACAACGAAAGAGCTGAGTAAGTGTTATTATCATGTCACAATCTATCACCATTTCTAGCTTAATTTTTTATTTTACATATTTTAACTGGCGTTTCATTCTCTATATTATAGATCCTGGTCTGATGATTTTTCATTGGTGTGGAACTCTTGGAAATCACCAAGAAATAAGTTCTATGAGATTAAATTTATATTAGGTCATAGAAAACAAGCTCAGTGCAAACTTATTGGTATCCCTATGGGAGACTGGATTATTTTAAATCTAATGGCAAGAGGTGCAAGTAAAAAGTGTAATACAAGGTCAATGACGGTTCATGTTGACAAGCATATTAACTTGTGCCTTAAAGAGCTTGGAAAATTCTGGCACATGAAAGAATTAGGTCTAAAGTATGTTTCAGTACAGAATGATATTCATCAGTTAAAATATTGTATTATTTATCACTTGTTTACTTTTGCAGTTTTAAAAATAAGCTGTTAGCACCTTTACATGGCGAAATGATGATGGAAATTGGTGTGGCTGGTCCATGTCTTCTAGGACTTCCTCTTGAAATCAAGTTTCTCATTGCTGACATGTTAGACAAGCAAAGTCGGTCAAGTTTAGCACAAATATGCCCTCAAATTATTAAGGTTGATAGGAGTAGCACAGTTGGTTCAACTGTTGAACCAACTGTGACACTCCTACCAACTAGACGGCTATTATCAAGACCAAAACCAAGACCACGGTTAATGGAAGCATTGAGAAGATCTCGAAAACGACCTGCTAGTATATTTAACTAAATATCTCAATTGTTCAATATTTGTTTTAAGCAATTGATCACATTTAGTCTTACACGTGATTATGTTCTGTGTTTTTTGATTGTTACATCAATTGATATTGATGAATAATAGTACATTACCTAACTAGTCCGGAAAAATAGATTCTTTTCTAGTGTGAGGTTTATGCCCAAGCGAATCGAAGGTGGAAAGGCATACAAAACAAGAATTTCTTTGTCAAATATGTTAGGTACAGTATTTTTTAAAATGACGTATGGAAAGGGTGAATTTGGGTGTATGCTTTGTGCCGAGTATGCCGCAAAATCATACTTTCGGAACGACATGTTGAAAAATATTTAAAAATTAATATACAACGTAAATGAAATGCAAAGACCCGTAAATGCTAATTTTGATATATTCAATAATGATGAAGTGTATAAAGTAATAGTATATAGTAATCATAAGTTATAAATTTTTATACAATCTTTATTCAAATTTATCTTGATGATAAATATTGTACAAATATCAGATATTTCTTATAAAAGTAAAACAATTGAAATGACATTATTTTTATAAAGTGATATGTTTATAGATAATAATAGTGTAAATATAACGTTCCTAGCTTATATTTGTATGAGTGAAACATGCGAAATAAAGAAATGTCATTCGCAATAACAGAAAAAACTGTCGCTATTATTCTGCGTTACCTTGCTGACCATTACATTTTTATTACAAATTGAACATTACTTTAATTATAGTTTTCACTTTACCCTTTCAGATCAGCCAGAAGATATTCGAAATGATGAAACTAACGATGACAGTATTTTAGAAGAGCTCGATAAAGCGCTCAGCAATGGCGATATCGGTGAGTGCATTAAATTTTAAAGAATGTACTAAAACTTTTTACAAATTCATAGTATTACGCAATCATTCGTAAATAAAATAAAAATATAATATAAAAATAAATGAAACAATAATTCGTAAATAAAAGAATAAAACTTTTTTTTTGGCAACGCGTACTTGAATAAACTTCGCAAGATTTATTTGTATTTCCGCAAAATAAAGCACATTGGCATTATTTACATTGTAAGCAAATTACCCGAGGAAAGTCGTTCGTTTAATAATTTTGAAATAAAAACACGAGTATTAAGATAAAAGCGAGAAATGCAAGGAAAGCAGTGGAAATTCGTCGGCTAGGAAGTATTGAATTTTGGCTGAGGACTTGCTGCAGCAGCACTATCCTAAGTGGATCGTAAATTAACGTGCTCTCGGCAGACTCGCACTTGCGCATCCCTACGACCTTAGTCGAGACCGAGAAAACAGGGCTGCTCATTGTGCGTGAGCATTTCTTCGGATGTTCTTTTCGGATTTCAGAGGGTAATACTAGCAACGAGGACCAGCTGTAACAGCGCTGGAACTCTAATAAATTGCGATCGTGAGTGATGGCTCGACTTGTTTGCATTTGGGGATAATAAATTAACAGTTGTCGGAACGCTACGGGCCGAGTCCATCGCCGGGCAATTAAGGCGTGGCGGGATGATTGATTGCCAAGTGGAGAATACCTATTGCTATTGTAGCGTTGTACCGGCTTCTGTCTAAGCTCCGCTGTCCGGCTGATCTAAGCTTTACAACTACAGTATGAGTTTATGTTTTTACGGCAAGCCGTGGGATGGTGCTTTAATGCTCCCGAAGCACACCTCGGCACTCGACAGCTGCTGCCGAGAGAGCGAAAAGTGAAAGTGCATCGGAACAATGAGAGAAAGAGAGAGAGAGAGAGAGAGAGAGAGAGAGGGAGAGAGAGAGAGAGCGGGAGCGTGCAATTATGAGATTTGTCATTTCTTCACCGTGCTAATATCATCACTCTGTCCCGTCGAACCGTCTCCCGGCGCGTGGATAATCGCTCTGTCTTGACTGATCGGATCAAAGCGGCGCGCCTAAAGACGAGCCCTTTTCATCGGCATCGGCTGATGGGATCTCCCGCACTTACCCTCGCCCACGGTTCCGATAGACTATCTCTCAGTAGAAACTGGGTCGCGCTGGATTTTCGGGTGCGTGCGTTCCACGGGCTCGCCGCGTACGATTCATTGACTCAATGATCATTTAACGAGTTCGCGCGCAGAACCTTTGACAAAATTACATTCAAAGCTCAGGGCTCAATTTACACGAGATGACTAATTAGGCAATCTTGCGCATCAGAAGCAAGCGCGCTACTTAGCAACGTTACGGCGCTGCTAAGCAGTCCAATTGGAAAGTTCACCGTTCAATCAGGCGCTGCTAGATATCGCCAGGGAGAAAAAGGCGACAACTATCCGGGGAAACTATCTTTATTTTTAAGTACGGTACGCAAGCGGCGACAAGTCATTAGCGGTGGCGGACACGTCCAAATAGCACAGCAGCAGCGACGATGGAGAAGCGGGTCAGCGGACTTGCAACACCTAGCTGGGGATAGGTACAGCGGGTTGAAAGCAATTCACTCGTGGCCGCGAATGAGGGAGAGAGAGAGAGAGACTGGTGAGTCTGGACTCGTCCTTAGCGCCTGCGCCCACCCTACCCCACACGCGCTCGCGCGATTCATACGCTCGCTGCCTCAGTCGGGCCACGTCTGCCAACACGCGACACGCTTTTTTATTGCCTTGCCTTAAGGACAAACGCGAAGACCACCAGCAGTGTGCGCAACTGGAGAACACTTTTTGTATCGCAGCTGTGTCTCGTTTCATCGCCACGCTCCTTGTGCGCGTTTCCTTACTTTTTTACGCTCTTAAGTGCGAGTCGCAATTAGCACTGTGGCGGACGATTTGCACCGGTGAAACGCGTCTCGCGACTTCACCGGACAAAAATTAATTAGAAATTTGTCGCGTGGCAGGCAGCCTACAGAGCAGAGCTGTTGTGTAGCGCCAAGCTTTTCATTGTTTATCAAACTTAACGAGAGATTAGTTGAGTTTGACTCGAGTTCGTGTCTCTCGATGCAGCGATTGATGTCACGGAAATACCGGGTTGCACAATAGACGACCCTGTTACATACCGGCCCGTAAACATTACATTTAATCTCGTGTAAATACCCAATGAATATTTGCATGACACCATTCGAAAATCTAACATTTTTTTATTTAAATCCCGCTGTATCAGTTTGCTTCCTGTTTTTTTTTTTTTTTTTATAATTAAATGCACTGGCACAGAAAATCAATAATTAATTAATCGCGCATTTGACTAACCTAATTAGCGTCCATTACAGAAGCATAAGCATGTACGTTCCCGTACAATCAGCACATTGTACTTATTATCTGGTATTGTTTGACTGTCTCTGTATATTTACATAGCCTTCCATGTATTTCAGCAATTCCATTGTCAATGCAAACAATTCGGCCATGCATTTAATTTGACTAAAAATATCTTACTCGCGTGCAGTGTAATTTTGATGAAAAAGCATTACAAGTATATACAGAGACGCTGGTGAAGTTGCGATGAATAGAAGTGTTTGTTGTTCGAACCGTGGACACGCTGAATTGCAAGAAAAGTTGTGGAACCAACAAAAAGAGATAACGGTATTTCCGCGCCCTATTTTATTTGTACATGCATTGGCGTGCGTTTCACTGTTCTCGAATGATTGTCGGCAATGGATCAACCTGCTGTTTGATAACCGCGCGCACCAAAGAAACCGCTATAGCCACTAGCATAGATGGACTAACTGTATCGAACGATTACGGCTTTGAAAGCGCCTTGCTTGATGAAAATTGCAAATTGAACGACGGCACCATCGCGGACGAGATAAGCTAATGCTGCACTTTCTCGTTCTCTTTAACGAATGCCGCGAGAGCAATTTTTCCGATCAACACCATACTGAAAAACACTTACGTTTCTTTATTAAGACATCTGTGTCCCTGCTCCATTCATCCGTTAGGCACGCAGCACTCAATCTTTCTTCGTTCACTTTGATGCTTACTCTGTCCATAAATTTTACGAGCTAACTTATTCGATGAGTTAAAGCTGATCAGTGAACGGTGCGCCATCGTGTGAAAATATACAGTTTTTGCTCTCGCAAAAATTATCTTTACGTAAACTGAAAGTAAGAAAAAGAAAAAATATCACCAGAGTACCCACGGTCTTAACATTGTTGTTTTTTTCTATACGCAAGCAAGATGGAAAGCGCGCGTGAGGTCAGGAGACAGCTGCAGCAATATTCTCCGCGTATGGCAGCTCCTCGCAATGTCACGCGAACCGCTGCATATAAATACTCGTACAGACTGTAGCTCCCTATTTACGCGCGCACCTTATGTAGCACTTGGATTAACGGCCGTGCTAAAGTTACACTCGACCCGCGTTTCCATTAATTACTTGTTTTCATGAGTTTTCATTGAATTATTTTATAAATGTGGTTTATAAATACCTCAATACCTCAACGCCGCTTCGCTGAAATATCATTTTCCAACGCGAAACATGATATTACGACTAAGTTAATATCGATACATTTAATTAATATTCAATCTATTTCATTGTGGTATCCAAAGTAAAAAGTTGCGTCTCGTTCAAATTATTTTCGTTCGGACCAATGCACTTACAGTGGAAAGAGCTATAAAAAAGCTTTGTCATTGAGCTCTGTTTGACAGATACTTTTACTGTTTTGGAAATTGAATGTAATTGATGAAACATATAGTCTGATATAATACCGAGAAAAAACTAAAGCCCTATTAGGCTCAGTCCCCGAGTTAATATCAGCAGTTCTTTTTTTCGAGTTTGCTTTTTCTGTCCACTCCGCGTGTTATACTTGCACGAGACGCTTAATTACGAAAGCTTATTATTTTTGAGCCTGCAACATCAAGACGCGAAAATCCTCACTACAGGCGCTTCTCTTCATCCGCGTCGGCCCAACAAGCGCGCCGATATTAAAAATACACTGACTGCCTCGGTTTTGATAATAAAGCGTGTCACTCGGATCCCTGACGCTACTGCAGTATCTGTGCATTATGCGCTTGTGAGAAGGCGATCGATTCTCTTCTCCCTCGGAAGATAGCGCCTCGTATTCTTCATCTAACTTCTCGCCAAGTACGATTTCTCATTTGGATTCTCTTGATACAGTCCAAATGATAGTCCTCGAAGTAGGTAATCATAAAATATCCGGCGGATTTTCAAGTGTGTTAGAAATTTTTTTTTTCTAATTCAAAAGCTTCATTGTTTTCGGTTGTCACGTCGTAAAAAAAAAGTTAGTAATTATCAAACATAACAACATCTCTGCATCCAAGCTTCGTTTTCTAATCCATTTATTGAGACTCGGCCCAATCAATCGTTCGCATAGATATGTACGCTTTGTTCCCGCTGTTCTCGTTGATAACACATTTTTTCACTCTGCCAACAACGAAAATTGATTTTACGGACCTCTAAATGCCCGTCAATACGTTGATTATGCAATTATTCATTTTCACGTGTATACTACAATTTATACATCGACAGTTTTTCGATTAAAAATTCTTTACTCATATCATAAATTACTTGTATATATGGCTAATTAAGCTCTAAATATCTAAGCAACGTGATGAATACTTTAACGATAACTTTATTGCTCAAACAAAAACGTTATGATGAAATAAAAAAAAACACGAGAGGAAACCATTAGCTTTATGAAATTTTTTTCCGTTCATCAATATCCACGATAGAATTTAATAAACTGTTACGAGGCAGTTTGATTAAATTTCGAAATAATCAGCCGTAATGGTAGATTATACGATCTGTCTTTCAGTCATCTGCTTTGACATGAAGCGCGAAAATAAAGAGACGTACATATACAAATGTATATCTTTTCGGTGGAAATCGCACCGAAAACAATGTCGTTGTCGTCGCTGCATCTCGAGACAAAGATTGATTTAGTGTCGTCGTCAACTTTGACATTCCAGAGAAAGATAAGAGCAGGAGGGACTAGCGGTAACAACAACAGCATTTGAAAAAAAGGACGCGAGAAAGGGTGAAAGGTGTCGCCGTGATTTATGAAACAAAGCAGAGTTAAAGATACCATGGATGATAGGATGCAATTAATTAATGGCAAGGCCGAGCGATAAGGAGGAGAAAAAGAAGAAGATATAGAAAGGGTGTAATAATTGAATTGGTCGATCGAGAGTGAGCGAGTGGCCGGAAAATAGCTCGCGATCCGCGCACCACAGTTCTCGACTCAAGTCTGCTCCAGATCCAGCAGCAGCAGCAGCAGCAGCAGCAGCAGCCAGGAAATCAGTCCTGTGGCAATTTTACTCCGCGGGAATGCTAACGCACAGCCACAGCGACGGGGAATTTCCAATTTACTCGCAAGGTACAGGACATTGCTGAACGTTCTTTTCTTTTCTTTCCTTTTGTAAATATATACATTTTTCAGAGCCATGTCAAAATTTGTATGATTACGTGATTTATCGAGATAGTTCGATTAAAATTCTGCGTATGATTATTGTATATCCCGGGAAGATTAGAACAGGCACTCCCGGACAGGAACCCCGTTTTATAGTGTTGACTGGTGAACCTGCCGAGCGGGGAAAGGGTGAAAATTCTACCGATGAACTTTCTGGGCTAATTTTCATTAACGAATGGTTTTTTCAACACATGATTTATGATATGGATTAAGTTTGAAGCTGATAATAAGAAAATGAGAAAAGTCTCGGCTATAGAAAATCTTATCAGTCGACGGATCCAGGAAGAGCTGAAATGAGTGTGAAATGAGGCATGAAAGCCTGCTAATTTGGAATTTTTTCAGATTAATTGTTTTATCTTTCACATTGACATTTTAGTTATTTTTATGCATCACAATATAACATTTATTTATATGTAATAAAAATTAAAATAAATTCTTTCAAGTGCGTAAATTTATAGTTGTATAAGTAAACATTACATTGTATAGTGTAAAATAAATTGCTTTTCCATCCCATAAATTATTGCATAAATTTAAAATAAAAATAACGCGAAGCGAGAGTGAAAATAAAAAAATGATCTTTTTAACACTCAGCAAAGTTAATATCTGTATACTTGTCACTGCGCCGACCAATGATTTTTTGTGAGCGACACTCCTCGCTTTTCTGCTGATAGCTTTTCTATTTTGAGAGAGTTGTTATAATAAAATATGCTAAAGTTACACAAGACTTAATTAAACTTTTATTAATTTCTACTACGAAGGTCATAATTTTATAATGAAAATAGCAGACATTACTAACGTCGGACTGAAATCCTTAACGCTTGCACAGTAATAACTGCATATTGTGTAGAAACAACCTAATTACCGAGCTAATATCCTTTATTCTGTTTATATAATGGAAAAGAAGCAAGAAAAGTAGAAATAGATAAATTTTTATAATAATAATAGTGATGCCGTTTAGCTACGCCCAACCAAACTTTGGGCACTACTCCCTACCCTGAATTGATAGTACCTCAGGTATACACACCGTTGCGCAATGAGCGAGCTCTATGATTGACGGGTTTTCTCACTTCAAAATTTAACTGACTAAAATATTTATTGTTTATACGCTAACGTAATTGCCAATGATTTTAACGTAATATCTTATAAAAAACATTGGTTTAATTAGTTTAAAACATTATAAATTAATTCTGCAAAAAATGTTAATGTAATTGAATTGTTGTAATTGTATTTTTATTAAATTAATTTTATTTACGAGTTAGACTGCTCTTATATGGGAGCGGAAAGCGGACAGAGCGGCAGCGGACAGCCGATTCGAGCTGACAGACGCTCTCCGCTGCGTCTTTAGCCGGCGTCTTGCGTGGTGCATCCCTCTTCCCCCTCTCCTATGTATACACATGTATATATAAGAAAATTATAATGATAGCATGTTTAGAATAATAGAAAGAGACGCTATAAATAAGAGGAGAGGTGGAAGAGGGATGCACCACGTAAGACGCCGGCTAGGGACGCAGCGGAGAGCGTCTGTCCGCTGCCGCTCTGTCCGCTTTCTGCTCCCATGTAAGAGCACCCTTATAATAACCCTAAAGTCATAGACAACTGTGTAACCATATAAATAAATATTTCAATTAATTCAATTAAAACTCATCAATGAGAGGAAACGATAATTTATCATGTATACATATGAAAAGCATAAAAGAATACCAAAGTAAATAAGAAAAAGAATTATCATAGTTCGTTTCTATTTACGTTTTTTTGTAGAATGGATCATAATGTTCTAAAGTCATAGAACCAATTTTATTTACAAAATATAATTACGTTAATGTCAATGAACATATAAATAAATTTCAGCCCGGAAATTCTTAAAATGAAAAAAACCCTCACGCATACAAGTAAGTCTATCCGCATCGAGACTCGGGCACTTTATACCGAGAATTCTCATCTTCGCGCTCGCTTAGATGCCAAGCTATGCACGTACCACTGAGTAGCTCCTGAGGTACTATAATCTCGAGGTAGTATAAACCCAAAATCTACTTAATCGTTGCTAGGCGGCGCCACTTGTATTATGATAAAAATTTGTTCATCTTTATTGCGCTTACTTTTCTCCGTATAATAGTAATTACTATGAGTTTCTTCTGAAATTTTACAACGTTACTTGTAAAACTTTCAACATTTAAATTTTACTGTGTTAGATAGCAATTTTTACTATAGTAATAATAATACCGAGATTACTATATTTTATAGTATTTTTACTAGATTATGGCAAATTTTATAATATCAATTCTCTCAGTCTAAAAAAATACAAAATAATATTTTGACGTTTAAAAAGTTCGCAATTCTGATCAGCCCTTTTGAAGGATTATACGTATTCTAGACATCAAATTAAACTTTCACAACTAAACATGCGTCCGTTTATTTGAGAATTAAAATTCTTAATCTCATGCTCGTAACGTACATAATTGTCTCGATGAAAACATACAAATGAAGTTTCAGTGATAAAAAACTTATTGTTCTCAACTCATCGCTGAAATGTCATTCTCCCGTCTTGAAGTTGTATGTTATCAATTAAACGAGATATCGTCGCGTACTTTATACGTCTTCGCAAAGCCTTCATATTCGATGTTTCGGAATAGCGAACATAAGCGTTCTGCTCGATCCGTGTCGTAGTAGTTTTCAAACTCCGTTACAAAATTATTGACCAAGCGAGTGGCCGCGTTCACGTACAATGTTTCCGTTTTGACCTTAGCAGGAAGTATTTCTCATTGAGTAATACACGAGCTAAGTCAGTATACATACTCATGTACTGCACTTTTCAGCTGTCAAACTGCAAATTCTTTTCTCAGATCTTTCAATGTTGCTGTTCAAGGAATTTCCATTTTAACGCTCGACCTAACGTTAAATTGTAATCGTCGAATTTATTCGTGCGAATCTCGTGATAGTGAAAAAGAAATTGAAAGTTGCGCATCGGTAGCAGCAGCAGTGGCGATTAAGGGAATTCATCGGACTGTAAAATGATGCTTACCGCAGGTGCACATAATGCCAAATTCCTAAGCATTTTCCTCTTTGCTTTTGATCATCCACGACCACTTCTGCCAAAAAAGAAACTTATCGCATTCCCCTTGATCTTGGCGTCCGCCCGCAAGTAAACGAATGGCGATAGCGACATTCGCAACGGAAAACACGCATACAGGGAAGAATCTATGCGCAAAACTAACAGTCCGAAGTCTGGCTAGAAGCCAACTCTCTTTCTCTCTCTCTCTCTCTCGCTTATGCGATGATAATTCGAACCAGCACATTCTTACGAGCTATTGGAATGTGGTTTGAATTTGGTACATTATGTAGACGTAGCTGGAGCTTCTGGCCAATTTATGCCAACAAGGTATACATACACTATAAATACGACATAGGATTGAAAATTCCTTTTTATCATTTTCGGCAATCTTCTAATAATAAAAATGGTGACGTATGTGGCTTATTGTTAATGATTCTTTGGAGAAAATTTTCCTACCAAATACCAGAGTAACTCTTGTTTCCTAATGTTCTTATGAATTTATGTTCTGCCGCATCTTGCATTGTCTCCCGGTATAATCAACACACTCTAGCTCATTCACTTTCTAGACATCGATCTACGATGATGTAAAGTTGCGATAACTTGTGGTACAACTATATTTTCTCGGCAGAATCTTGTGTTGATGCGATAACGTTATTAACCTTAACAGTTAGTTTATTTAATAATAGAAATCACTGATTAGTTCGTTTGTTTAATAATAGAATTCAGTGATTTGACAAGCGGAGAAATATTCAATTTTTATCATCCTATGTGTAATAACAACAAATTCGGTTAAAGTCTATCACTTCTTATGACCATAATGCAAACTCGTATAACCCACACTGACGTAAAACGATTCTGATCTCTCGCTGTTCAAATGATGCTCGTAGTGAATGTTGACAAAATCGATATTGTCAGGGTCTCTGAAAGTTTTTACACTGTGCGAGATGAAAACGTAACCCCTAATGGCAATCTAGCATCATCTGTTGTTATGAGTTTGCCGAGAGCACAAGAGCTGCTGAATAACGCATCCTGAAAATGTCATCTTTGCTACTGTGATTCTTACTGTGACTACTCGATATTTTATTGTTCTGGTTACTTTGCTATCAATTTGCTTATTTAATGGAAATTTGTAAAAATGAATCAATATAATTTTATGAAAATTACAGCTTCTTCTAAATATCTTTAAAATAAACAATAAAAAGTAATATTATAAAAACACTCACGTGTATGTTATAAAATGAATTTTCAATACTTCAAAAGTCAAGTTCACAGCCTAATCACATTTCGCTATTGATTTAATTGAAAATAACTTTGTAAGTAGTTGCAAGTTAGCATATTCTTGTTAATACTGGAAATTATGATGCTATACAGAAAAAAACGTACTCAACGATAATATATATTTAAGCTAGTATTAGAGACTTGAAAACAAACCACAGCTATCTACAAATAAACCATTGATTAGTGAACGTTGGGTCAATAAAGGTTTTTATTTTATCTACTTTCAGTCTTTGCACCTTTTCTGGAAAGAATATCTATTTTTTCTAATTTCCGGAGTGAGCCGCTGTTCGTTTTATCGATTAGCATGTGCTAAAATTTCGTGACAATTGTTCGAATTGTTTTTTACACATACGCCTCACAAGTTTATCGAAATTTTCTGGAAAACAATTAAACTGATTACCATAAAACTTTGATACGTGTTTTTAATCGATGAGATGAAAAGCTTTCAACAAAAGTTGAAAAATTTTGTGGACAAAATTAAGTTCGATTAGAAACCTCTATGTCCTATCAACTAATGAATGAATGTATGTATTTCGTAGTGGTCTATTTCGGCGAAAGAAACCTCTTTGTTTGCTCACCAAACGTATGTCAAGTCGTTGAGTGCATTTCTCACTTCAAGTTTATCTTATTATCTCTATCTTTTTCCCGACCAGCCTATTCCCATAAGCTTTCCAAACGATCATGTATCTAACGCTCGTTAAAACTGTATAAACGCGTATGTAGCTCATAAAATAAAAGTGTCGTCTTATACAAGCTGCTTATTGAAACTACACAAAGTTACGTTTATGTGTCATTAAATTCTACAAACAGCAATTTCTATGATAAGTGTTTTTATTATTTTGCTCATAAAGTAAACAATTAAATTTATACAACCAGATCCTATAAAATGCCGTGGAGTGATTCAAGATTCTTAAATTTGTATATGAGATTCTAAACGGCGTTCGTTAAAATTTTACTAGGCCATCATATTATTGATGCAAGATTATATATACAGTTAAAGCCTACGAGAAGATGACGTCTTTATTTTCGTGTTGACTTTGAAGATTTTGGCATTCACGAGTTCAGTGTAAGATTCACTTTGCAAAACTAGCTTTATCGGAGGAGGGAAGAGTGTGAGGGTCTGGACTCCTCAGGAAATTCCGATAAGAGTCCCTTCACTCCCTGAGCAAGTAACCTATTTCCGGACGTTGGCTTCGCCAAACCGAGAGGAATTGTCTTCTAAGCCTCATTCACAAGTATTGCAACTTCTTTCCCGGTTTTACTTCGAAAGCTTATATTCCCTTTTCGCTTCACTGTATTATTAAACTTTGCATATTTTCGGCGCGCTTTGAATTAACCAACTTTGTAGTCCAGATAATATCTGTATCTGTATGATACTGAAGATTGCTTTTGAAATTTTCCCTCTTTTTCGTTAAATAATTTCTTTTTTTTAAATGCAGAGAGGCAAAATGTAAAGATTAAAATGCAGATTGCTCTTTTAATGACCATAAGTCATAATTTGAAGTGCCACTCGAGTTCACGTTAATGACTTGGTTTTCTCAACAAAAAGGCCCGCAGATAATATGATTTTTAGATCAATTCAGACAGCGCGAGATAACAACGGTATCGATCTACTGTATACTAATAACGCGTTAAACAGTAATTAAGTTAATGGCGAGGATAATTTGTGTAATTTCGAAACGGGCGATTTCGCTTTTTTTTCCTGCACTCTGCTGTTGATATGTAAGCTTAATGCATTAAAATCTGTTATTGAAAGTACAGCTGATTGACAATTTTAGAATTTCTCGTAGTCCATCGCCGCGTGATAGATTTTTACAGCAACGTGAATGTGAATCAAGTCAATACTGATTACGTGCAGCTAAGTCACATGTCCCGCAACGACAAATCCGCAGAAAGTTTTGCGAACAAAAAAATGAAAAAAGGGAATTTCCAATAGCGAACAATCATCATAAAAATCCCAAGCTTGTATATACAGGCGCACAGAGGCACTCCTTTGTTTTTCGCTACAGTTAGGCGTGGATGCACCTGCTACAACATACCCCTTTTTCCAATCGTTCCCGCTTGGCCGGTCGCACAAAGGCCAAGCCTCTTTTTCTCAGTTAGTTGTGTCAAGCTATAAACGTCGCAGATCCGTGATATAACGAAGGGCTTCTGTGTTGGTGAAGCCTAGGTGTGCCGCGCCAGACCTGCCAGTAAATATGTTGCTACTAGTCTCAGTACACCCGATACCACCGACCACTGCGCACAGTTTCGCCATCTCGTTTAACTCTTCTGCCTTTCTACACGTACGTTGTATTTGGCTGATCATCGCCCTTCTCAAGCAGCAGTGCGCGTTCCCAGTTTGATTTAACAGTTTGTTTGATGGATTTGATTATCTTACCTTTACGATTTTCGAGTGTGCGGCTCGACCGCAAGTTAGTTGGCGGTTTCATTAATTAATTCTCTTTACATTGACTGACGGCTCGGAAGGGAGGCAAGGCAGAATGTGACAGTTGATTTATTAATTTTTTGTTTATTTTTGTAATAGCTTTCAGCATCATTTTTCCAAAGACTCTTTTTAACAGTAAAATCTTTCAAAAATTTTGGCACACTTCACGTCTTTGATCTTGAAAGGATATAAAAACTTTCAATCGACGCATCGCGTAAAAGTTTTCAAAACTGATTTTCAACTTTTTATCCTTCTTAAAACACCTGTGAAAAAAATGTCATCGAAATTCTTTATGAAAAATTATTTACAACTTGAATTAAAAAGACCTGTCTAACAGACAATTAACAAATTACATGGAAACACGCAAAAGTGCTTGATCATTTTTATCTAAACACTCGGTTCATGCCTAATAGATTGAATTTAAAGAAAAAAATCAAGAGTTGTAGAAAATAATGGGCAAATTAAAACAAATTTGATCAGAGACAAATGAAAGTAAACTGCTGCAGCCGCAGAACGTGATCCTATCCTTTACGGGTCATTTATTCTACTTACGGCATTCCGTACTTACTCTAACTCTGTGTCTGACAACAAGAATGAACAGCATTTTACGTTTTGCTCCTTTTAAGGATGGTGGTGAGTTATATTTCATGTATTTTTCCTCTTTTTTTATCCTGAGCGTCACTCGAGCATTTCATCATTCTGTATTCTTTTAACAATGTGTTAATTATTAATCATTACTATATTTCATTAAGAAATAAAATGCTCTGCACAAGTGATAATTAGCTTTGACGACTATTACTTAGACCACATTCACAATGCATAAGTCCAAAAGGTCCAACAAGGCCAATCAGCTGACCACCTCGTAAATACCCTGCATTGGTTTGCGAATCGCTCAATTATCGTTTAGTGTGAACTGTTATGGCCGTAAGAATAAACCACATTTCCGAAAGCCACAAGGGATACGCAGAATGCATTATGCAACAAGCTGCTTTCTATCCGAAAACTCGGTAAAGAAGGACGATCGAGGGTTGCATACTCGCACGTGAAGCAATTTTCTGGGGGTGTTGAGCCGCATGACGACATCTCCTACATAATAATGAAAAAACTGGCCACATCTCAAGTCATTGAACTTACGTCCGGCAGCTGTAGTCAACGAGATTTCGATTTTCTCACACCCTCGTCTCATCTTTTCGCATAAACTCTTTTGTCATTCCCTGATGATTTGTCAAGCTCGAGAGAGAATGAGAGAGAGAGAGTCTGCTTAACCGAAAAATCTCCAATCTTCCTTAGAGTCTAATGACCTCTTGTTCTGTATTTATTTGTAAATTCATTTTTCCTTTTTATTTTATATATTTTTCCGTATATCCTACGCCTTTATTAGGAATGTCCTGATTATATGATTTTCTTTCGTTTGGAATAGATGAATAAATGAAATCTCCACGGCAATGCTTATACCGAACGGATATCGATCAGTTTTCTTGCGTCGCCTTCTCTCCGTCTCCGAATTTCACTTTCATTTCGCGCCACTTGTCTGCATCCTTCCCCAAGTGCTCCTTCAAAGATACAATTCTAGCACTTTTCGCGTTCGCCTTGCTCTCAGCTCTTTTATGAGGTTTCGTTGCCGTGTACCTATTTCGTCTCTTCCGAAAAGTTCTCTCTCTTTGTGCTTTACTTTTTTTGAAAATGAAACGGAGAAAAGGTATTCTTGTAGAACAGAATGAAATCGTTTGGAAATGGAGAGAAAACTCGCGCACCTAATTCATTAGTTTAGCAGTTGTTTGTCTCCTGACAAATGTGCGGGTCGAATTTTGCGCTTAATCGTCGCGCGGGCGGTAGCGGAGCTTTCGCATTAAGCTGCTAATTTACAAAGCTTTCTCTCTTGCGTCGTCCGCCGCGGTCGGTCTAATTCGCAATTGAATCAAGAGCCACAGTTTGCGCCAGTGAAAAATCACCAGACCTGAGACGATAATCGAGGGTGGATCGAGCATTACACCTCTATTATTTACTCTTTCATAAATGTTCGAAAGCCCGCCAAGGGTGAATCATTTCTTATGTCGAAGAAAATACTACTGGAGTGAGTTATTGCTAAAAACAGAACGACTAAATAATAAAATAGGAACGGCTCGCTAGCACACCCTATCGAGTGAGTCTAGCTCAACTACGTCGACATCGGTTGAACCGTTCCAGAGATATGCGCGAACATGTGTACACAAATTGAAATCGAGTACAGAACCTTCCTTTTACTTAAGTCGGCAAAATGAGTGACATTGCAAATTCCAACGAAAAAACTTCCTTTCTCTTTATCTCTTTCTCCTGCTTGTATTTAACGAACAAAAAGAAAGCTTATAAAAAAGAAATATACAGTGTGGATTTTGTAGAAGCTCTTTACGCATACGTAATTTATCCGCTCTATCGGCGCGTGATACGCGAAAATCCGCGACATGTGTTGGATATGTGATGACGTGAGAAAATCGCTTCCGCTTAAACGCCTTCCCGCGCGGATTGCTTCTTCACTTGTCGTGCTGTATATTTTTTCACGCGAGGGCGGCGTAGGGAGATAAAGCTCGTTAACAGCGCGTCGCCCTGCCGCCACAGAAAAAGAGGGAGAATGTAGCCGGCGATGGCGGTGCTCTGACGGATCTTCTATACGGAAATATTCGACGTGATAAGCAACCAGCTGGAAATATTTTATGCAAACGCGTAATACAATGCAAATGGTGCTGCAGTCTTGATAATACTCGGAATTTCTGATTTGCTGACGTTAGCGTACATATAAGCGAACTCACGAGCGGAGCTTTTTATTAAAAAAAGAAAAAAAAGGAAAAAAAGAAAATAGAAGGCCCTTTTATGCTGATTTCGTCCGATTGCATGCGCGTGGGCTCTGAAAGATTTGCAGATTGTAAACGCGACAGTCCGCTGCATATAGACAGTATTTTTACAGTGTGCACGGCTATTTTTACATTCAGCGATTTGAGCCTACGTGCATCTTTAATAATCGATTGGCTCGATGAAACACGTTCTAGCGAAGCATTGTATTGTAATGCACGGGTAACCAATTATCGGGTTTTAGCTCGATGGTACAACAATGTGCTTCGTATATGCAAGATGCATATACACAATGAATAGCTCAATGATTTTTGTTCATTATTTATATCTTCAATAATCAAACACTGTTATTATTAAATATTAAAAGTGCCCTTGATGCATAAAAATGAGCAACATTCGAGTTTGCGACAACAGTTTTTCCTTTCGCGGCAAAACAAAGTATCAGCGAAGCTTGTCAAATGACTTTCACCGAGTGCACTCGTGCAATAAAAATGCGCGCGGCGTCCTCGCAACAGAAGCACCACGCTAGGCTTCCTTTCTTTAACGAAAATACGAGGAAAAGAACATTAGCTGAAAAGCTTTTTGACTGCAGTAGCGGCGGCATAATTAAATTGCAAGAGCGACGCCGCTGGAACACAGGGGAAACAAATAAAAAATTTCAACGCTTAAGCTGCCATCGCCTTCGGCGAAATTACATGTTTTCAAAGCGTGTGTGCAGGAGATGCTCGCGCGCGTCGGCCTCTCTCATTGTAATGCCTGGAGGGCCGTGTACACCGGCGCTGCTATTCTATACGGCCTCCAAACGCAGCTCCACTCGGCGTCTAATAATAGAGCGCTCCCTGCTTGCAGCAGCGCATGGCAAATCGACGATAGTATGTGCGAGCGGCCAAAGAGAAAAAAAAACCAGATAGATTTGCCCGGCCGCTTGCAACCTTGAACTGCATGGATGGTTGAGCTAGAGCTTTTTTCCATTGAGCGAGAAAGACAGAAAGAGAAAGAGAGAGAGAGAGAGAGAGAGAGAGTGCTTTCAGATAGACGGTTTTGAAACGCGCCAGGACATAAAACGCGGATTCGACTTTGCAAAACCAAGTGTCTACCTGACTTTTCAATTTCCAAAGAATTTTCTATCTATTTCGTAACTGCGGTCGGTGCTTTTGCAACCGGTCGCTACATTTTTATTCCATTATGCGCTCTCGAGGGCTCGTTACTTTGATTTTGTGTCGTGAAAAAATTTTTCAATGCGCGCTTTTGTCTCATCCATCGGCGTGTACGTCGAGAGAAAAACACATCGCGTATGCTCTCTTTTTTATACTTTCCTAGGTGCACTTGCGAGAGGGGAAATGATATTCTATATGAAATACGTCAATCGACCGCTGAAAGTGTAATTGACAAGCGATGCTTTCAATTTGATTTACCGTTTAAGTTAATTGCATCCCCTATATAAGTACATCATCCACATTCGGTGCTTTTCAATGAAACCAAAATAAATACAATATTCAACTTTTAAAAAATACAGACTGTCGATACTGAAAAAAATTGTAGAGAACGGCTCTTTTCAAGGTGTTGACACTAGTAACGAATGGTATTGCGATCGAGAACAGCTTGTTTGTATGAAGAAGTCGAGGAGAGTAGGCGCTGCATTGAAAAGTGGGTTAAGCTCAGTTTATCTCAACGAACTTATACACTGGCCGTTAGTGCAAGCGCGAAACTTGTACATTTTTATTTTGAATAATGGATGCTCATATTCAAGGGACCATTTCCACTCTTTCAGCAAGTCTCCGTAATCTGGCAGACATTTTGGTCGGGCTCTCACATTCTTTTTCTCACTGGCGAGTGGACACACTTTGCATGATTGTCGAGAAAAGGAAAGAGCTTGCGGTGTCCAGTAGGCAGGACGACAGTAGCTTATAACCTTATTATAGTCTGCTTAGCGCGTGCGTGTTTGCTCTGAAAAAAAGCTTTTGAGAGTTCTCCGAGAATAATGCGGAGCATTAATTTAGCCGGCGCAAGTTCGTCGGCGCTGTTGCTTTGTACTAACTTGATACTCGCGAACTTAACAAACCGGATTTCACTGTTGGAACACTTGAGAAACTTGCAGTCTTTTTTCAAAATTAAAACAAGCAAGAGTACATTTGTATAAGAATCTTTTCATATTTCATTAATACATACTCCATAAGTACTTAATTACGGAAAGTAATTTAATTGCAACTTTTTTGTCTGTTTCAGGTGAGTTTTTGACTCTTGTTTAATGCACCCTCGCACGTAAGTTTATTGAATCTATCCCAACATTTTTTGAAATTTAAGATACTAGAAATGTAATTCCCCTCGATGTCGGCACATCTGAATACTAACCGCCCATGAAGACGTTTTTAAAGAATCTTCATTCGATGCGGCGCGGCATGCTAAGTGCGCCTCACTCCCCTAGTCGTTTTATGCGATAGTAGGTCAGTTTTTTCAGCGCCACCACGGAACACTCAATTCTCTTTGAAGCTTCGTCCCTGTCGTTCCGGCCTACCGGTTACTATACACTATGAGCACTGACGTGCCCTCGTCTAGACCAAGCCAGCTCTCCGTCCTCGCTTTCATTTTTTCTTTTTTTATTGCGAACTTTCAAACAGCCGAGTGGAAAGCCCTAAATGCCGCAATCGTGAAAATTCATCGAGAGCATTTTTTTTTTTTTTCACTTTTTTTTTCGACTCCCATGCTTTGATTTTCAAATTGACTGGGCGATCACAAAAACTTTTGATTTTGATCAAACGAGATACGTGAAAATTTGAGCTTGCGCGTTTTTTCTATACACAATTGACTGATGTCGAGAGGACTTTTTATGATGGCAAATTGTTTTGCGTCGTTTTACTCGTCAACGATTGCGAGATGTTTTTGTCTTCCTCTGATCATGGGGAACCACTCTACATCGGAGAAGTTACCGAAGGTTCTCCGTCATCTCGACATTCCTCCATGATGCCTAGGCTGTATAGGAAGTCTTGCGCGAAACACGCGCACAGAGGAGAGTCCCGCTGGCATTTCAAACTTCCGCGGAGGTTCGCTGCGTAGCCGGATAATGTTCATTCCTTGCGTCCTACGTTCCGTGGGTTCGTTAAAACTCCATGACTTTGTCATTCGAGCTGCTCGCAGCAATATTTTGGTATGGACCTCGGCAGTTTTCATTATTTTCAATTTTTAAATAAATAGCCAACGGGCAATCAGTATTCGCGCGAGATCATATTTTCATCAGCGAGATCAAATGTTAATTAATCCGCACGTGGACGAAATGGAAGATGAGGAAAATCAAGTTATGCCCTCGATGAGTGCAGGTATTAGATATCAATTCCCTTAATGACATTACACCCCGGCTCGCGTATAGCCGATTCTTTAAGGCACGACGTCGTCATCGCCGTTGTCTTGTACAACGAAGCTATTCAATTACAGCTTGCTCGATCGATATTCTCAAGCTGCTGTTAACGGCTCGTATCAATAAACTGACATAGCCTACTTGAACTAATGTCGACGCGCCTCTAAAAGATTAAAATATATATGATAGAAGTTGACTGTTTTTCCATTGTTCATTTCTCCGTCATTATCGTCGTCCCGTTGTCTACTGGCGTCGAGCTACCCAATTTTCTCTGATGTCTGATAATCTTAGTTGGCGCGAGCTCTAATGGACTGGGAAAAGATAACTTTTTCGTGTGTATTTATGACACATCGAATATGGAGTGCTCATAATGCTGCTTTTATTTATTACTTATTATGTATTATCAGTTTTTATAAGCACATCGGTCAACAAATCTTATCGGAGCTCGGATTATAGCATTATAAAATCACAATTTATTATCACTTTTTACTGTAACTCTGTATTATATAATAATTTTTAAAGTCAAAAATATTATTATAAATAATTGTCACTGTAACTAATTAGAATCGTAGTATAGCGTAGCAAGCAAATAGAAAACGTGATTGGTAGCATAAGATGCCGCAGGGTTCCTATTCTTGGCTCGTACGCCTGAGCGTAGCACGTTCACTCAGCGAAGTTAAGCGAGCTCACCGTAGTTAGTACTTGGATGGGTGAACACTGTCTATCGCAGGAGCGAAAGACCGCTCCCAAATTAAGTTAAGCCGTGGTGTCGACTTTCTCCTTTGCGCGATTTTTTCCTCCTATCCTTTTCTCCCCCTCGCTCTGATAAAATGGTTTCGATTCCGTCTACTGGACGAAACGGTGATTAGCGAGGGAGAATAAATTGGCAGGATCCACATTGGATTGCAGTTTTCATGGCAATAACCATATACTAAACCTGTCAAACAGATTATATTTTTAATTTTTTTTTTAATTTTGTCTCTTTTTTTTTATTATATGTATTTGATCCGTGACTTCACGGTAGTACGAGTAACGTGAAATCAGTGCTTTATAATAAAATGTTTGTTTTAAATAATCTTTAAAATTGTAATTCGACAGCACAACTTGCGCGTAAAAAATAATAAGCATGAACAGTAAGTGGGGAAAAATGTAAAATTAAATGTGTATATAAAAATAATAAACAACACTTTACTTTTTACAAACAATACAAGAGAAATAAAAAAATAGAATGGTAATTGAGTAGGCTTCTTCATTATCGACGCTAGGTATAACAAACATTTGAGTTTCAATATGTATACCATTTCAATGTGACTTATACAAATTTTATAAGTCCAATGAATAAAATTAATACAAATATAGCCAATACAACTTTATTATATAAATTTTATTCATGGTAGACACATTAATGCAAACATTTATTAAAATCACAACTATGCATTCTTTTTCAAGCATAATGTTTCCTGGTTACAATTATAAACAGGAATCCAACATCACAAAAATTACGTTACAAAAGTTATGATACATTGCGATATAGTCATAAACTCAATATATTATTTTGAATGCGAGAGACCGAGTTTTTCAGAGAATATTTGGCATTGTAGGTGTGTTTGTCGGACAAAACGTCTCGGCTTATCACATATAGGCTTTTCCTCTGATAGGAGCATACTCTTGATTAATCTACGTCGAAGCACAAGCACGCGTCTCCCACTCTTGTGCGCTGCTTCGATCGAAGGATTCTTTTCTCGTGAAAGTACGGACAATAGCGACTTCCCAAGTGTAAACTCATAAAACAAAATTACAAACTTGTGAGTACAATCATTAGCTCGTTTCCGTTCGGACAAATATCGAGGAAAGTGCGAGCTGTGTGTCTATCCTTCAGAACTTCTAAAAACGGACGCCAATAAAACGAGCCTAGTTCGTCGATCTCGTTCGGAAGCTTCCTCGTGTGTTTGCTGTTACGACAGTGACTAGACTTCGCGTGTGTGCTGCGAAAGGCGCTCGAATAGATTGTTTGGAATGAGTAGTCTAGACGCCGATGGCGTATACGCATAATTGCTCCTCCCACTTCGGCGTATGCATTATTAGTTGAGCGCTCGCGATATGTGCTGGCGGCTACCTACTCGACTCCGTGTTACACTGTCGAGGAGCGAGTCAAAGAAAACAAGAAAAAGAACCATTTATTGATCAAAGTGGCTATGCTGCGAGAGTGGGCGCGCGGCGAATGCTCTACTGCCTCGTTTTATTACTCGACACGCTCTAAGCGATCTTCGCTCGTATTGGATGCTCTCGATGTGTCGCTTTATTACATATTGAAACTTCTTTTTTTTTTTTCTTAGGGATTTTTGGATTATCAGGGGATTCAATGTTACATGAGATATCTTTCAGCATATGGCAATAATCACATTAGAAAAGGCATTAACTTTACTACTCTGTTTTGTACGAGTTTTTCATATGTGATAAGAAGTTTAAAAACGTGACTTGTATTTTGAAACGATTCTCTTGTCTGCACCTACAAAATAGAATTTGGCCTGAATTATGTGAGGTTTCCTGGAACAATTCGTTTTATGACTTTCTTAGGTATACTTTACGAGTTAGAAATCGTTTGGACGTCTAAGAAACCATGTGAAATATGTAAATTACAATTTTCACTTTTCGTCGGGAGAAAAAAGGAATGATTGCAATAATTATAAAACACTGTATTCTATAATTTTTTTCATACTGAAAACTTTCGATGCTATGCACAAGGTCAGTTGCGGATGAAAATAGAAAGACCACCATAAACGGCTGATTCCTGGGAATATTGTGCGCATCGTGCATTATTGAAGCAAATAATCTTTCAACTATAAATGCGCTTACTCAACAATAAACAAACACATAAGTCTATGATCAATATGCCTTGAATCACGGCGGTAAGGATGATTTTCAAAATCAATCACGCAATAGTACCTGTCTGCCGCGGGGGCATACAATAGCAAAACCGAGGCTTGCATATTGCATGCGCATCGCGACGAGCGGAAATAAAAATCAATCGGGAGAGGAGGAGGAGGAGGAGCCCTCCTGTCTCATACCCCATCACTCTCTCGTTTCATCAGGTTGCGCAAGTACACATGCGCTCGTAGGCATCACCGCAAGGCTAATCGTGCAGCACGGACACGTCTGCCTATGCCGCGCATCAGCTTTTCATGCAGAGAGGCGTCCACGTGACCAGTCGTCTACTCAGTTTTCGACTTGACGATGTCTCGCTTTTTACAAACCTGTTTTTCCTCTTTGTCTCCCAGCTCGCTCATCTCGAGATCTTTATCTTTGATTGCCTTCGCACACGGACTGCTAAACTTTTCCTATCAATTTACTCTTTCTCTGTCTCTCGTGTCTGCGTTGCTATTCATAGCTTCGCGCTGCGGCTTTCTACAGTCGGTTCTTCCAATTGTCCCCAGAAATCAAGTCGTCGTTTGCGATTTCCCCGCGAAACTCGTTGAATTTTCCGTTGGAAAACGTCCGATTCCGCGTACGTCCGTCCCTCCTTTTTCCCCGAATTTCCAAGCAGCGTGTACCTGCTACATCGGCGCACCCGACTCGCGCGTGTATCGCTCAGTCGTTAGCTCGCGGTTCGTCGCTGCAGCTACTCATTCATCGCTCCATCTTCGTCGTGCTAACGTAGCATAGCTGCCGCCCGTCCCTCCCCCCGCCGACTCTATGCACGGCGACGCCGGGCGGCTGCAGCCCACAAAACAGTACGGAGTGCCGTACTGGTGCAACACCAGCAGGTTGAGCGTGTCTGTTGCGTGGCGCTGGTGTCGGCCGATGGCTGCCTCGCCGCGTACTACCGCCGCCACCGCCGCTCGCGCTGCCACCGCTCGTTCACTCTGACTAACAGTGTGTAGTAGCTGCTCGGCGTGGTCGCGGCTCTCTCTTTCGCATTCTTTAGGCCGTGTATGTGTTTTGTTGTTGTTGTCGTGGTCGTGGTCGCTAGTTCGCCTACGTCTCGCAATAGTCTTCAGTTGTGCGCGCCTCTGTGAGTGTTTTTCTACGCACGGAAGTGAGTGAGTTTTATCGCTGAGACGCAGCAGTGATTTTGTATTCCGTCGAAGAAGAAGAAGGGAAGCGTATTGTGGGTGTAAGTGTTTTTTCGTCCAACGGCGGCGTCCCTCTACCTCTCTCTCTCTCTCTCTCTCTCTCTCTCTCTCTCTCTTGCTCTCTTTGTCTCTCTTGCTCGCGCGGCTGATTTAATCGGCAGCCATGGCTGTTAGTCTCGCCGCCTCGCCGAAGAACAAGTGCAACGGCCTGTCTGTCTCGCTCCGAAATATGTTGTAAGCTGCCACCACCGCCGTACCGGGCCTGCGCACCAACTAGTGTACACCGCGCATACACTACCATTACAACCCCGGCTCGGCTCCACTCCGCCTTTGCTACTTTGTGCTCTAACAAACTGCACTATTGTTAGCAAGTTTTAAGCCGCTTACAAATTAGCCTTCGCCTGTCGAGACGCTTGCACTAGTTTTGCACATGCTCTTGCGCGCGGCCTCTTTTAATTGTTTCGGAAATCTCGCTGCCTTCAATATTTCGCTACTGCCGGCTAGACATAGCAGCAGTATTAAATTAATACGATGTATGGAAGCAGGAAACTTACGTCGCGAAGGTTTATTAATAGCGCGGGCATGGCATGCACTTTAAAATGACGAGCGCATAAAAATAGCAACAAACGGTCTTCCCAACAATAGTCCGGAGAGCTATAGGGATACCCGATGCTCGCAGCTTTTGTTTGCCGACGAGAAGCAAAAAGTCCTTCCGTCGTTTGTACTTGTTGCAAACTTTTTCTTTTCAAATCGTTCATCATTTAAAGTTCACTGCGGGGCTTGTTTTCAAAATGGTCAAAGAGGCATCGTATATAATCGACGACAAGCAGCCAGAGGAAACTGCCGAATACGTGCCTTCTCTTACTGCATTTGTATACCTGCACCGTCTTGCCACAGGTGTCTCTCGAGCGCGGCAAAAGGAGGAAAAAAATAATCGAGACGTAAACACGAGAGAAGAAGAGACAGAGGAGAGGGATTGGTGGTGGTCGCATATTTTTCTCGCTGCCCAAAAAAGACAAGGGGCCTCGACGATGTTGCAGCCCCATAGACTTTTACAGGTTATGTTCGTAAGTGCGACGACTCCGCTGTACACACAGCGGATGTAGATTGAACTTTGAAAAGCTCGACTACATGCATACGTACGGGAGAGGAATGCGGTCCTCACACTTGCGAACGTGACTCACTTGCTGCTCGTTCGCTCGTCTGCGCGCCCGATTGCTCGTTACCATTTGTAATAGGCTCGCGGCTTCGATTCGCACGGAAGGCGCGATCGTCGATGATTATTGGCTCGCTCTCATGCGGAAACAGCTCTCGCCGATTGCCAATAGAGAACTGCATCAGTCGTTGTCTCTTGCTCACGTCGCGGAGAGACAATAATTCAAGCTCCGAATGAATGGTATCGAAGGAAAAATCGAATCGAGCAAAAACAATCCGTGAACGGGGATAGGGAGAAGGCGCGCCGCAGTTATCCGTGGAACGCGAACGATTTCCTACGCGGCGCCCGCGGTAGAATGCAATTATTTCTATGGGCGCTCTCTCTCTCTCTCTCGCGCGCGCACCATCATTAACGCCCCTAAGAGCAAAAAAGGGAAAGAACGCAAAGTTTTCAGCGAGAGATCGACGCCGCAGCGGCTTGCAAAGCACTCGCGTTGCTTTATTTATAGGACGCGAAAGGGAGATTCTGACGAGGGACCCGCGTGTGTTGTTACAGTGCGTGGGCTTTAGGGAACGCCGGATGTGCGCTCAGACGCGGCGTCCTCGCAGCTTCTCTTCGCTTTTCTTTTGTCACGACTGTCGAAAGTAGGACGCGCTGTTCGTTTTTACGCTCGCGTTTTTATCCATCGAGCCGACCTCGCGGGTTCATCGTTTTCTCTCTGCCGAAGCGTGTAATTGTTCGACAGCTGTGCGCCGCGAGGCGACGCGACGTCAGCGGCATTCGGTCGGATTCGGAGTCGCTCTGTGAAATCCAAGCGGAGAGCGCGCGTCAAGCCAAAGCAGGCTGGATTATTCCAGCCGAGCGATACGTCGCGGCAGCAGTGGCGGCGTGCAGTCGACGCGAACGTATGCAAACGAGCCGCACCGCCGTGAACGGGGAGGTGAACTCTCTCGCCCGGGGCTGATCGTCGTCGACGTTCTGTTGCAGCCGATGAGAGTTGGCTCGTTAAATCCATCGTTTCTTGTCTCTTTGTGTCTTAGCGGGAAATGCTTGTTGCCCGGTCGTAAAGCAACGCGAGGATGTTGCCCTGACGGCGACAGTCGGCGACGTCTCCGTCATGCGCTGTCCTCGCCGCCTACTGCCAACGACAATAACTACCGGAGAGTCGACGACGAGCTGGACGAGCGGCGAAAGCACGACGAAATGACGGGCGGCAAGAAGTGCTGGTAATGTCGATACGCGTGAGCGGTGTCTACCTGCTGCAGCAGGAGACAAGCAACGACAAGTCACCGTCGCCCATTTCCGAGCACAACAACGAGTCCAACAATCATCTGCGATATCATCATCAGCATCACCATCATCATCAGAGCAAGACGGTGACCATTGTCACGGGCGGCCCGCAGCGGAGCAACAGTTTGGATTACCTGAATTTCGAAGAGAAGAGGCAGATTATCGCGTCTTCTCTGTCGCTCAGTGACTTCCTCGCACATGGGCCTGCCGCCGCCGCTGCCGCCGCCGCCAAGGAAGTCGCTGCCAATACCGTTGTCATAGGTGAGTTTGCCGGAAAACTTGTCGCAACTCTCTGCGATTTACGACAGTCGCAAATACTCGGAAATTGTCACTCGTCTCTCGACCCACACCCCGCCCCCGCCAACTTTCTCAATTCAATTAGATCAGAGGCATTATTAGACCACCGCTTTCTTGAAAAACAGGCCAACTTTTCCCTTGCCTTCTCCTTTATTACTTCCAAGTTGTTGAAGCTCCAGAGTAAAACTTCGCGAGCGTGCACTTCAGCCTCGCGCTCTTTTTCTTTTTTTCTTTTTTTCTTTTTTTTTTCACTTTTCCGCTCTCCCAATTTCCCCGTGAATAATTCAATCTCGTGCGGAGACGCGCTTTTTTCCGTCGCCTCGTCCCCTCCTGAACCTGAAACATTCAGGCAAAACAAAAACGGGAGAGAACTCCCTCGCGGAAGAATTGGCTTGAAAAGAAAAGCCGAAACGGGCCGATTGTTTTTATCGAGAGCGAAGCGCGAGAGGCCGTGAAGGTTTGCGCGCGGTAGCGTCGGCAGTCACGCCTATAGCGCGATTTGCCGTTGCCATTGCTGTTGCTATTGCTGTCGTTGTTATTGTTATTGTTGTTGTTGAAGTCTTCTCGCCGCCACCGCAGATGAGAAACTTTGCTCTCTCCTCGTCTGCTTCCGCGTGCCTGCAGTGGCGGCAATAGCCGCGTGTACGCGCATCGCTAGCGCACTTGCCTCGGAGGCTTTCCACGTGAAATCGCTCTCTTCCTCTCTGCGATGGAAAGGCTCGCGGGACTTTTATTATTGAAATTTATCTTGCGCCACGATATAAAGCGGCCAAGGCACGAGGCCTGCTGTCATTGTTACGGTTCTACCAGTAGGATGAACGTTATTACGGAACTTTCATTTCCCGATACGTTAAATGAAAAAAAAAGACATAAAAAAATTGATTCGTCGTCCCATAGAAAAATGGGATTGGCATAAGTACGTCATAAAATTACACGTCGCAAGCGTACGAGAATTCCATGGAGTTTCAGAATCGCCACTTTGCCGTAATGGCATTCCGGACGAATCATAATGAAATGCTTAAAACGACGCACAAACAATGGCGCGCAAGGCTATATGGCACACGACAATTTCTCAACAGAGCCACTTACTGCGTAAGCTTATTCAAATTCGCGGAACGCTCAAGTCAAAGATCGACACTTTTCAATAACTCGCTGGCGGCGCAATCGATCGCTCGTGACGGATTGCTCGTACACGGTCGTTCCAGCTCGGAGCGCTTCCTCGATAAGCACTGAAATCGGGCTCGCGAGGTCAAAGCGCTCGGAAGCAAGCGCGACGTGCACTGGCGGAGAGGAGAGAGTCGTAACGCGCTTTCGCCCGCAGAAGTGCGTGTGGCAGCGCAATGGAGTGACGACGCCGCCGCGGGGGCGGACGAAGAGGGAATCCCTGGCCTTTCGCTTGCCACTTCGATTCGGAGTCAAGGAACTCTCGCGCGCTCGCACGCCGGAGAACGGCCGGCGCACACTGCCGCGCGAGTAAACAGAAACGCGCGCGGAATGCGACCACGGGTAAATAGCTACCTGGTCAAGGCTGGCGAGGACTACTGTCCTGCCCGGTGCATCGTTGCTTTGCAGTTAGCGCGCGCGAAGCTTCGTTTCGTCAGTCGCGCCGTGGACCGAGCTCGGAGGCGGCCGTACTCGCGAGCAGGTAAAACCAATCGACGCTTCGCTGTATTTCGGGAAAAAGCTTCCGTGCGAGCGATCCCATCCAACCGGCAAAACCAATCGACAGGCGTGTAGATCGACGACCTCTTGCAGCATTACTATTTTACATTTTGCACGTTGAACGCGCCACTGGTTTATGCGGACCATTTGAATTTTCGCATTTCGCCAACGCAATCATCAGTCCTGTAAGATACCACAAGTAAGATGGATGTAAATAACGTCTACGTGGTAAGAATTTTTCAAGTACACTTGAATCCTCTCGCGTGTAAGTACTTTAATTATGTCGATTTGTTAATGATTACATGCTATGAGAAAATACTTTATCTACAATAATTGCTAGACATTTTTTGAACGCTACAATAATGAAAATGAGAAAATTGAATGACTTAAGACAATTCTATTTTGAATTTTGTACACGTGTAGTCGCTTGACGATTGACACAAGATGGATCTTATTATAAAATATAAAATATTGAAGCCATTTTACAAGTCGTATCGGTCGTTTTCAGTTTTACGTAAAATATCGATGAAACATCATTTCGCAAATCAATAAATATACAAGACAAGACATCGGAATCGTTTAATAAAATTGCTCAAAGTTTTATATTTAGCGTCGATCCTCGGGGTATTTCCTTATATTTAAAATTAAATTTGTTCGATTAATAAAATTTCCACTTCGTGACAAATAACTTTTCTACACTTCATTGTTAAAATTCTTTATCTAAATAAGATGCGTTCTGGTTGAGCTTGCAAGGATTTCGTATAGAAAAGCTTATATATGCTGTGGTTATCGTGGACGTCACTTGCCATAATAACCGCAGTATATATGAAATACAAAAGTATAAGAACACCTATTTTAAATTCGTAAACCTGGTATTATTAATTAGATACTTGGCACGACTTTCCGGAATAATGCGATATTCCAGTACATGATTATTAATAAGTTTACGTAGTAAGGGCAACCTCATAATGTAATCTGTCATACGTAACATGAAAATAAATAATATAATATGAATAAAAAACGGTCTCATAGCGTTAATACGAGACACAAATAAAAATTACTATGAAACAGAACAGAAACCAAAATCACGCAACAAGTCTTGTTTATTCGTACAGCTTGAGCAGAGAGTGCTGACGATTTTCGCGTGAAATTGTATTTAGGCAACTTGTGATGATAGCACGAACAGTGCTGCCTCGAGTTGCCACAATGGATTGGCGATTTTCCTGTAAAATAACGAAATTGAAGTATTCTTTCGGTCTCGCACGCTGCAGTTCCTACTTGGTGGGTCCGCATGACTTACAATGTGTTCTTAGCGACGATCCGCGTGATTTCGCGTGGCCAACGAATTGTTGCCAAACTTCCCGGGACGCGATCTTATGCACTCAACGGCACTTGACTTTATTTCTGTTCTACAGTTCTAAGTGAATCGTAGCCTGCTCGAGAGTCGAACCAAGACTGCTCGTACCTGTATCCTACTCGGCATAGTTCCTTTTGTTGTGTACATCCTCGTACGAAAAATGTTGATGTTTGGGTGCCGCGACAAGATAACCTGCGGACCTTAATATTAATCGAAAGTCACTAGTCACGCGCTCGACTCAGCGAAACCTGTTATTAGCTTGCCTTAAATTCCACGACCATGTGCCATTACAAACGGCCCCGTAGTCTAGGCTGCTCTTGCCCATCGGTCTATGGCTTTCGCCTCCGCAGCACTGCGCACAATGTGCTTCGCGCTGCACAATTCTGTTCTCGAAGCAGAAGTAAATTGCACCATTCGCGGCTTTACGTAACCGGCGGATATTTTTTCCTCGTTTCTTTCCACTCTGCATCCGCGCAGCGGCGGCGTTACACACGCTCTCGCGTCGCGCGCGCTGGCCTTCGCTGCTATTGAATGCCAACTGACGGAGTGGATAATTGACCCTTGCTTTCGGAAGGACGCGCGCAATATTCGGTTGCTTGTCCTTTTTCTTTCTTCGCTCGCTGACTCCCGCGTTGCGCCGTGCTCGCGATCCGAGCGCTAAAGAAGCTACAACGGCTGCTTTCCTTTTCATTTCGCGAAATTCCACGCAGCGATTTTCCTCGGCTCCTCGCTCTGACGTAACGCGTCGAAAGAAGCAGCGGCGCTTCTTCCTTTCACCTATCGCATGCTCTCGCGCGCGCAGCATGTCGAGTAAGGTCGCGGAATTTTCTCGCTGTAAGCTACAACGCGAGCGACGAGCTTTTCGGACCTGCGCCGCGGGACACCGCGGGACGCCGCACCGCAGAGCTCTGTTTTAGGCCGCTTATCGCAGAGCTGTAATTATGATAGCGCTCATGAGACTGCGACAGAACAAATTCGAGGCGGGACATGGCTGTGCTGACTGTATTTTGAGCTCTATTACGCGTCGCAACTTGTTATACCGCCATGATTAATTGCCAATTAGTCGCTCCCATTGACTTGAGTGACCGAATTTCGAGGCTCAATTCATTGCGATTATTTGTTTATTTAGAGCAGTTGATCGTGCCTCTCCCGCTCTAATCAAACACTCAACTTTTTTCATAACGATTCTTGTTTGCAGAACTCGGGCCTTAGGTTGCGCTCGCTAGCTCCACTGCCTCGCACAAGCCTCGGACGTAACGAGAAACGGAGTGCAAAAATCGGTCGAGTCCTGTCTGTCTCGCCAGTGCCAGTTGTTATTGCGCGAATCTTATAAAATCGATAAGTGTACAAAATGAGAAGAGTGCGTGCGTGCGAGAGCGCGCAGACAGACACGTACACGTGGCAGCAGCGCGCGCGGAAATCGTTCATCGAGTGTGTACATATGGCAGGAGAGCACAGAGAGCATCGCGCTCCGAGCGTATTATACACATCTCGAAAAGGGTGTGAAAACGCGTATACGCGCACAACCTGCAAGAGGACGATTTATCGCGCGCATTGATTTCCATAGCCAACGGTGTTTTCGCGTTTTTTCCTCCTCTCACTCTCGCGGTTCGTTCAATCTAAGAAACACCAAGTTTTCGACAGCCAAAAGAGCAAACAATAAAAAGGAAAAAAGATAAGGAACTCTCGTCGAAAGAGAGTTTCACAAGTGTCGGCGGCTAAGGAAAGGAGCCGCCGGGACTGACTTTGCGCGAGCGACAAGCTTGCACGAATCTGCGATTTATCTCGCCAGCGAATCCTTTCCGGCTCTGACGAACGTCTGCTACGTGTTTGTTTGATCGTACAGATTTGCTTGTACTTTGACTCTCGCATTCCGCTGCCGCGGCTGAGGTGCGCGCGCGCGACAATAACAACGGGCTCTGCGGCTGAGCCGTTTCGGCGCGTAGCTCGAGATATTGGAAAATCCATTAAGAACGACGAAAAACGAAGTCGACGATGCAGATCGAGGCGCCGGCACGGCCAAGTGTTTCGCAATGCCGGGGCGGTCTGGCTCGAAAAGCAAGTATTTGCTTATTACTTTGGCGCTTCAGCTTTCCTTCCGTATTTTCTCGGGTTATTTCCCCTGAGGGTCGACTGCAAGGAATCCCTTTTATCTTCTTCGGTGCCTCCTTTTTCGCGCACTGAGAGTCCATCGCAGCCGATTCGTCGTCATATTTTCCATTATTCGCGCGTCACGTCCTCGCACAGCCGCGCGCAAATGTCTTCCTCGCGCCGCTGCATTTTACGAATCGTCGTCGCCATCGTCTTCGGCTGACTAAAGTCGTCATTGCAATTTGGTTCGATCGCTCGAGCTACAGTCGAACGTCGTCCGCGAGCACGGTCGGTTCTTTTTTTTTTCATTCCTCCTTCGCGCTTACGCCAATTAATAGCGACTGGGCGAAGTGATGTTTGCGCGCGCTCGCGAAAGAGACGCGAGGAGCAAACGGAAAGCCTGAAAGCCAACGCTTCATGGATTATTCAGCTTCTCATCTGCGGCGTTACTGCGCTCGCTTTTCTGTGTCACGGAAAAGCGCTCCCCTCCTCCCTCCCCCGTGTTTTTTTTTTTCGAGACTAAAGCTACGCCCGAGGCAGACGCGGGCGCGCGCGCAACTTACGTGGCAGAGCCTTGACCGTCCGCTACTCTCGTCTAGTTTCGGCTCGATGCTCGTTATTGCCTGCCTCGTCAAGGTGACTCCAAAACCTGTTTGTGTTTTGTGCACTAGAGGAGCAGGCGACGGCACACCTCCGACTTGTAATTACGCAGTGATAAAGTTGATTTGTTCCGAGAAAAGCCGTTCGACAGTCACGCGACATTCTCGGATGAAAACTTGGTTATTTCTCTTTCTCCGGCAATGCGCGAGCGAATTTCAACATCCGACACCAGAAATATTCGCCTCGGATCTTCGCGAGACAAAGCGCGCGACTAATCGGTTATAACGTCGCTCGCGATGCGGAAAATCTCGCGATTCGTCGATTGGAATTCAGCTTCTCCGAGCGGGTATTCCAGCATTTACGCGAAAAACGCGACTGCTTGCTGGCGCGAACGACAAAATCGGAGTTGATTGGAGAAATTAGCAGGATATAGTAGATCGATGATTTCATCTCTTGTTACTCCGCGCATAGTAAGCATCTCTGAAATGAGTCTTGCCGATGTATCGTGCGCGCGAACTGACCGATATCGTCGAGCGGTTGCCGTTTTCAATTCTCAAGAGAGAAAGATGAAGGGCGGGGGAGGAGGAGAAGAAGAAATAAACGCCGACAAGTGACTCGCAGAATGAACTGCACTCACGCACACTGAAACGAGAAACGCGAAGGGCAATAGAGATGTCGGGCAAGCAGTTCGACAAAGGATGATTTGTGTGAACGAGGGTAGATGCGTTATCCTCCTGCCTTTCGTCGCCGTTGTCGCGGCCAGAACTTTGTCTCCGCGCCACGTGCGTCGTCGCGGAATGCGAAGGCTGAGCGCGTATTTCTCGTTTTATTGCCCGCACGACCGGCGCTACGTAGGTGTCCTTTGGACCGCTTAGCCTTTTCGCTACGGAACGAAAAGAAGGCTGCCTCGACTGCGGGGCGAAGAACTCGGCCTACGCGCGCGCATCGCATCGATCGCGCGAAGCAGGCGGGCCGGCGGCGCCATATGCGCTCTGCATATAATTTTCCATGCGGCCCTCGTTTGGCTACATGCGCGACGGCGAACGGTAGCGCAAGGTGCAGCCGCGAGATAGACGCTCTCACGAGTGCGCCGGGCGTTTGCGTGCGACGTAGTGCCTGAAACTTGGCTTCTCGGTTTATCTTACGCGCGAGCACGTATTGCCGGTCGTGGAAAAACTTACGGAGCAATGAGACATGGAACTAGGCTGCTACGTGATTTGTAGCATCGCAAGTTCTCCATGCGTGAGCGCTAGTTTTATATTTTTCCCCAGCTGTGATAGAGCGAGAGACGGAAGTTTTTAAGGGTTTTTCTTTGACGAAAAAGCCATGATATCTTGATCTCCTCCAAGTTTTATTACTCCGCGCGGTGTAGCTATCTCGTCTGTCGCAAATTTCGTGGAAAATCGTGCGAACAAGAACCTTCTGTCGCCTGACGTAAAACGCCCTGACGTCGCTCGAAGCTACTTTTTTGCGCTCTTTTTCTAATGCGCGGTGATTATTTTTTTTGAAATTCAATCGCGGCCGTGGCCCTAGATCGAAAATAATATAGTATACCGAGGACTGCGGGACAATCGAGTACGACATTGAAAACAAACCGCGCGGTGCGGCGAGGCGCGGAGAGAAAGAGAAAGAGAGAGATAGAGAGAGAGAGATCAAAAGTTGTCGAAATTCAGTTCGTCAGGCTGGCTGTGTGGACACGTCAATGACTCGATTGAACGAAATTTCACAACGACGCCAACACTCGCATCTTGCCGCGCGAGTCCAACGAACTGGATCACAGGCCAGCTACCGTGACAATCAGCAACGCCCTTGCAATGTCGCGACTGTGTTTCACGCTCTCGCGAGCACGCTTTTGTCGTGATTCGTAATTAGAGCAACGACAGCTTTTCACTTGGCAAGTTCAACGATCGGAAAAGCCAACCCCCTCCGCCCTTTCGGCTGAATTATTATTGCGAAGCGAGTGTTTGTATGCAGAACGCCTGTGTCACATTAAACAATGCGCTCGGTGCAGCTTTATCATTCTCCCCGGCGCCTCTCTCTCTCTCTCTCTCTCTCTCTCTCTCTCTCTCTCTTTCGCGCTCACATACTCAGCTTAATGCCATTGGCTGAATGCGAGCGGGCAAAGGGCTAATTGAGAGTTTCGCGCCATTGTGCCGCAGCTTAGACAATCTCTGCCGCGTTTGGTTTTTCAACGTGGAATCGCACTGATTACCGGCCACGGCAACGTTAAAAATACCCCTCCTCCTCCACTCCCCCTAGTTCGTCCCTTTTTTTCATGCCAGACAGACAAAGGATCCACCAGCAGGTTAAGTGATTGAGAGACGGAGATAAGGGAATTTTTTACCCGCTGTTGCGCCACGTTGATCGATGGATGATGCGTCAGTCAGACGAAGAGCACGTTTCCCCGATTGCTAATTAAATCATTGGCCTTTCGCTAACAAATTCAATCATCCGTCACTTATGTACATTTTTCTATTTGAAAATGTAGGGAAAATGTATATTTTCAAAAGTTGGTTCGACAAATAGCGCCGGCCCGAAACACATGGTTCCAAAGTGTACGAGAGGGTCCTACCGTTTTTTCGACCAGGTAACAGGGCCAAACGATGTTTTGCATTGCCTTTGTCGTGCAACGAACCAAACGAATGTCAATCACGATTTATTGGCCAACTCAGTTATAAAAACATACGAAATGTGATAGAATGACGGGACGAGAGAAGCCGGCGCTCTGTTGAATCTCGGCATGCTGAGATTTCTGTGTGTGTGTGTGTGTGTGTCTCTCTCTCTCTCTCTCCCTCTCTCTCTCTCTCTCTCTCTACTTGTTTCTCCAGACTCGAGATCCAATATAAGCAAGACAAGCCTGACCTTTTCTTCTTCTTCTTCTTCTTCTTCTTCTTCTTCCTCCTCCTCTTATTCGCCATTCTTGACCCGAGGTAATTAGGCGCAGGTAGACGAGAACAATATACGACTTGGTTTTCTACGCCGAACTTTCTACTCGTAAAACAATCTTTTGTTTCTCATTTTTTTCGCTTATTTCCAAATTAAATCGATCGAGAGTAACAAACAACAAGAACAAAAGCGTTCGGATATAAAATGCATCGGTCGAGCCTCCACATAATTTCCTTTTCGTAATGAGAAAAGTGCTTGATCACATTTTAATCGTACTCGTGGCTCAGCTACCAGTGATGAATTATTTCACGCACGCGGCGGCACATAATGAACCATTGGATAAATTGGATACCGTCGACCGTGCAACTATTAACGAGCGAAATAATCGTTGACGCTTTTTCTTGTTTTCGCCGATTAATTAACAGGGCGTGCAAGCGGCCAAGAGCAAAATGAAACCGGAGTCGTATGGCTTGACGTCATTTTGTCATCGTCTAGTGGCTATAGCGGGTGTGGTACTGCCGTGGCTCTCCGTGGGATTTTCTCTGGTTACTAGACGCGATCGACTTTCTCGCGACGACGCGTTGGCCTTTCTACTTTGCTCGAGATTAGCTTCTTGTCAATCGATGCTGCTGCTGCTGCTGTTGCCTATCGAGACAACCAGTTCGCTTTGGTTTGTTTTTCATTCGATACGTCGAAAAATAATAACAACAATCAAGGGAATACATTACGTGGGAGTGTTGACAAAAATTATAGTAATAATAACGATACGAGCGTAACGGTCGTTCATCATTGTAAAAGTCAATGGTGATGGATCGCTCGAGCTCAAGCTGTCTACGCGAAATTAAAAACCGAAGCGTGCGTGCACATTTGGGTGTGTGCGCGTGTGTGGCGAGTATTAAATGATTCGATGTCTTTATATACTGCGAGCCGCAATATAAATTCCTCCTGAGCGCTCATTAAGTAGGCTTAGTCACGACACATCGATCGTCGACGACAAAAAGACATTGTGTTTTGCCGGCCGAGCTGGACCCGAAAGCCTTTCGAGCGTGTTTTCGAAATGCCCAGCTCCCTGCGGCACTGAATATGTCTTCTCGCTTGTTTAGCGTTGAAAGGCGAGCGAACAGTTCGGTTCGCGTGCAAACGGTATCGCGAAAGAAAAGGAAAAAGAGAGGGAAAACACTCGGGCCATCAGTCAAATGCAGGCGCGTCGAATCCACTTTCCCATTATCTCGTCTGCTCGATCTCGCGCGGTCGTCGATGCGCTGTGCTCTTCCCACGCGTCAATTGCCGCCGGCGCGAGCGCTGCTCTCGGGGCATCTCTAATTGCAATTGTGCCTGCGTCGAGTTGAACGATCTCGGTGCGCGCGCGCGAGCGTGCCTGCATATCTGCCGATGGAGATGGCATTACGGTCGCGAACGGCACAGCGAAATAAAGGCACGCGCCCGAGGAAGACAACCGACTACGCCCCGCGCTCGGCCCGCCTGCGCGACACAACGGACTACTCGGCTGTCTACGCTTTCCTCGCGTGTGCCGCACACACACACACACACACACACACACACGCAAACACACAATTGCACCGCTGTACTACGTGCCAGGTTTTCGCTATTAGGCATCGTGTAGTTCCGGTGGAGTTTGGTGCGATCGATACGGCATTAGAGAAATCTCGATCGATCGCTGAAAGATAGCTCGCTTCGACAACGAGGTAAAAGTCAGAGCGTACGCCTACTTTGCCGTCGTCGCGCGGCAAACTCCGTTGATGTTCGACTGCCCGTCTGCATTTTCGAGAGCGCGCGCGGAATCCAGGGCCAAGTGCATCGGCATTCCCGCGCGCTACGACAGGCTGACGTGGAAAGTAAAGCGAGCGCGAGATGCCTCGGGAATATTGATCGATGAGCCGGCGCTGTGCCGAGCGTGGAATTGCTATTCGAAAGTGAAAAGTATCGAAGAGAATATATAGCGGCGGCGCGGCCGACCCAACGGTTTCTCATGGTGCGACGCGTGAATGGTGCCTGCGTGTGTCCGTGTGTGTGTGTGCGTGTGCAATCGCTGCTGCGTGATCTATCGACAACATCGACGCAGCGATCGAGATTACGACTCCGATTGAACGCGTATCGTTGTTAATTAGATCGTTAGGCGTTGTAGCGCGCAGCAGACACGTTCTAACGATCGAGGACAAACAATGGTACACAAGGCGGTTATACGCATTGCGCGAGCAGTCGTCCATTGCTGCGTCAACGAAAACAACAGCAACAAAAAAGAAAAAGTCGGTCGGCCGTTCGGATAGCCGAATGAACGTAGCGCCGCTGGCACGTGACGCGCGTGTCGCGTCCAATAATCGCGCGAGTCGCTGCGTCAAGTCATGCACACGAGCGTTAAGCTACTAGTCGCGAGGGAATTAATTGTAGCGCGTCGGATGCTGCTGTTGCTGCCGCTTTGCTGTTGCCCGCGAATTATGAGCACACGCGCACGCAGACACGCCCGCGAAACTGCAGCGACGCCCGCAGCTCATTCGATTAAGGGCGCACTCGCGTACGGCCGTGTACGCGATTAATTTGTCATTGCCTCTGCGCTAACGTGTTCATTCGGAGGAGAGCAGCGCCGCTTTGGGCGGTGCCGCGAAATTGCCAGGAAATCCGAGCCGGTGAATATGGCTAGCGCAAGCTCGGAGTGATGCGAGCAAACTCGATTTTCTTCGGCGCCTTGTTTGTTGTTCCATCGTGAGAACTGCGCTTCCTTCGAGCGGTACAGCGTTGCCCGTTGTCTATCGATTATTATTTCCAAGTGTCGACAGTAGCAGTGACTGTTTTTGCACGAGTGAACGATCGACTGTAAACTCAACTCTACGCGAAGAATCGCGTCCGCGCGCTACGGTTTGTGACTGTTTTTGCGAAAACGAGAGCTGTAAAATACCAATCATTTCCGTAGCCATTTGAATGATAAGCTATCGGTTCAGCGCAACTTCGAAGCGGGAGCTTCTGACTTTCTTTCATCCTTTTATACACGGTGGACACAATAACTCGAAGTGCTCAATCGACTCCCCGGTGCGGTGCACTTATGCGAAAAAAAGCAGTCGATTTCGCTAAACTGTATCTCAAAGTTGATAAAATGGAGAATTACCCTGCATTTTTCAATGTTGAGCTTTTAATTGAAACAAGCGCGAAGAAAGCGCGTACGCTTACGATTGAATCATGTCACTCATGAGCGGATTGAAAACCCGACATTACCCTCAAAAAACCATTCTTTTTGTTTATTTCACGCTACTCGATTGTAATCGATTGATATCGCTCATAGAAATCCTGTCGCGTTTTGTTTCGGGAAGTTAAACTCTACGCGCACAGATAAACCCGTACAATTGCCCAAGAACGATCAGTAAGTAAATTTCTTTGACAACTGAAAATTCCAGCCGGCCATTCGCATTTTCGACGCCGCTTTTCCGATTGAATTACACACAAACGATCGTTGCGAATCGATAACCAAAGGCAATATTCCAAATACCACGAGATAGATACTTGTCTATGTATCCGACTGTTTGCCGTGCATTTTTCTTTTTTTTTCTCGTTCTATCTTTCGAAATCACGGCACCATACAGACGCACACAAGAGGACCCCTAATCGATAGTTTGCACGCGCGTAATCTCGATTCGAATTTCATCCATGCTTATCGAACCGGTCGCACTCGCGTTCAACTGCATTTCGTACTTTTTCCAAAACACAGATACGCAGAGCTTCTTCTGGCGTGCTGATACTCACAGTGTTTTTTTCATGACAAAATAGAACAACTGCTTTGCTACCCGGAAGCGAAATTCTGTCTATGCTCGTTGCACGACGATTCGACACATACGAAACACTTGCGGCTTTGTAGTTCTCTCTCTCCCTCTCTGGTCTTTGTCAAAGTTCGCGCGTTGTAAGTGCTTCAACACTTTTTATTTCCTTCCCGCGGACTTTCTGTCCAGCGGCTCGCTTTCTGGACAGCCAATCGAACGCCGAGGAATCGCTATTGATTAAGTAAAATAAAAACAAAAAGCTTTATTTCTTTTCATTTTTGTTTAGGCCAGAAAGCTCGGCACCAAATTTCAACTTCCAAAAATATTAGAGTATAAATTCGCAAACCTCAAAATTTATCGATGTCAGTGACTGATTGCTTTTCACTTGTGCATGTACGTGTACGTGACGAATGCGGTAATAAATCACCAAAGCTAGATCATCCTAGCGATGATGCTAACCGCAAACTTGGATAGTGTAATATCACTTGTTTCTCGTTAGTATCGCGGACTGCAACCAGACTAGATTGATGTTTGTTCATCAGACCACATATCTACACGACCACAGATACCTGCAGATTGTTACTTTCTACTTTAGCGTTCACCAATTATTTAAATCGCTATTTGCCTCAATCGATTTTGCTGCAGCGAAGGGTTACCAACTCGGAAGGCTGATCGACGTTTTCATTAACTGCAATTTTTTCTGGTTCCCAATAATCTTGTTAACCCTGGCAGACAATTGTCTTTGCTAAAAAATGACAAACAAATCGAAATTCCATTAGAGGATTGCGCTAAATTGCGAAATGTTGAAAAAGTCGCAACAAACTTGCAGATCCATGACTCAATATCGTAGTCAAAAGAAACAAACGCGCTCGAGCTGTGCATTGCAGGTTGCATAAGTAAAGCTCCGTATATAATTTCTAATCGCGAACTGTCGTTGTATAATCTCGGCATTATAAACGATAGCAAAAGTTATCATTTTAGTCGTCTATCCAGTCCGGGTATCCTTGTTTCTTTCCGTCATTATTCAACCGCTCGAAATCGAAAGTAAGCGTGTCACGCAACATCCTGAATTCCGCATTCTATGGCGTACCCTTAATTGGTCCAATCGCACTATTTCTCATAGCTATCCGTGTGGCTCGCAACCCCATCCACCTTTTTTCGCACAATAGCCACTCTCTTTCGACACATTTCTCGCGGAAAAATCTGCTAACTCGCATTGTTCTGCCATTATCGGCCAAACGTACAAAGACAGACTCGCTTGAAATTGCAACGGAACAAAAAAAGAAACAGGTCCACAGCAGAACGACAAATCGATTGCCTTTTTTACGTTATATAAGATCGCTGCCAGCGAATTGATAAAGGCGATACGATAAGTTTCAATTAAGCACCTGCTTACTCGTAGCATCATAATATTTCACGATTCCGCGTTAAATGATTCATTAACGGCCAAACCGAAGCTACAGCCACGTTATATACCGGGATTTAGCTTTGATAAGCTCCGTCAATTTGTTTTCTAAGACTAATTATTCCTCATTGGAAGAGATGAGTCTGAAGTTTCGAGCGTTCAGGTTGCACGGTTTTCAGTAAACTCGGTTTTAAATAACAAAATATCAATAATAAACATATCAATTTCTGAAAATCGACCTATTCGAATAACTATAGAGCTAATAGAAATGGAATGTAACAAGTGCAACATTTTTTCCTGCATTAGTAAAAACCATAGTTTTAATAAATCTCGCTACTCGAGATCAATAATTTTTGGTTAGTAACCAATCATTAACAAAAACATATACGAAGTCCACGTCGTTATTGTTGTTATTATTGTCATTATTACTTTAAGATTTACGTTCTCGTGAAACGCTGCAAAGGTACGAGTATACTAGATACTAGTATGCATTAGTCTTGATTTCTCAGTCACTAGCACGTAGACTTACTCTCCCTAGCATTCTTGAAATGGTGAGAGAGGACACATTTTTTACACGCATCATGACTTGATCTCCAGTTTAAGGTGAAATCTGAACCACCGGAATCACGGTAACAAATGTATGAATACCCACGACCTTGTGCACGGAAGCCAAAGCTCTTACCCACTTAACCACTATAAACCAGTATTGTATGCAAGCTAAATATTTTTTGATTTATTAACAGTGTAAACCGACATTCGATACTTCAGTTTTATCCGAATAGCTTCTTCCTTCGTGATTGTTCTGACCATCGAGGAAGTTGCGCTCGAAAAGTAATTAGTCAGAAGGTGGTACGAAAGAAACCAGGTTACATTAAATAATCGAAAGAGTGCCGGCATGGTACATCATTAATTCGAACTCTCGTGGGACGATCGAAGTTTTCACTAAAAACGCCCATCCACTTCCTACTCGAGACTCGACCCACAAAGCTTGGCTGGCAGAAGGGTGCGCTAAACAAAAATCACGCTACAAGCACGTCGCAGCCTATCAGCGTCGCGGCTGCGGTTAATTGACCGAATTTAACAGATTTTTCCGGGAACGTCGGAGGAAACGAAGAGGGCACGCGCTCGCGCAACGGAACACGCCGTAGGGAGAAAATCCCGCTACGCGCATCATCGCGGAAATCTATTGCTGACCGCGCCGCGCACCGCCGACCTCGCTTGCGTGATCTAGTTACCGACTACGCGACTCGTGCGAACCTCTTACAACGAACGCTATACATAAAGCTTGTCGATCTGATTAGTCTATACTTGTGTATTCTAGCGGCAGAGAAATGCCGCAAGCTCGAGGATCTCGTTAAAAATACAATTAAAATTTTAATTGGAGAGAGAGGCGCAAAGTTTTACTTGTTCACACGAATCTACGTGCAATGATCCGCGGATGCAAGTGTATTTAATTAGCATAAATGAACAATTAAAATGAGCGGCTCGATCTCCTGAATAATCGTTAAACTCAGAAAATTAGCTTGCGACACGAGAAGTAGAGACGGAGAACTCGATTAAATGTCATTGCTCGCGAGAATTTCGGGCACGCTCTATTCTCTAAAGCCACATCCTTCAACTTACTTCGCTGTATTTGCGCTTTCATCTTAAAACAGGTTAACTTCTACAAATAAGAAATAATATTTTACTTAGAGAGAGATAATAGTTATTTTCGTGAATCAACTCGTCGTGATTTTCGTTGCTTCTTTTTTAGTTCAATGAGAAAGTGGAGCGATAACTATGATTCAACATTATAAAGTAAGTGTTTATGTCTGCAAAATCGGATATTAGTCATTTCCCTCCTTGAGCTACATTCTTAAATAATTTATGAGTCTTAATAGTCAGCAGCGCAAACGTTTACGAGCTTCGAGAATGTTTACAGCAAATGAAATAAACTGAACGTCGGGTGATTAATTGCCTTGCTCACAGTCCAAAACGGACGAGCAGCATATTTGAAGAAAGCTTAAAAAAGGTGGACAATCTTTTTGTTATATCTTCGTGTTACTAGTAAATGGGAATAAAATTAGAACTTTTGATGCTGAGGGGTATACAAGCTCGAAACGTAACATCCATTGTATCAAAGTGGAAAATAACAATTCCATCAAGAACTCGTTTCGAAAGTCAATTTCAATGACGAATTTCCTTTCGCACGCTACAACCGAATAAATCAAATAAAAGCATGTTAAATGTACCCAGAAATTTAATGAAAATACAGCTTCGTATAAAAATTGGCTAGACGCGAGACTTTCATCGCGCTTTCCCAATGCAATTTCCGCAGAAATCTCTAGGGAATTAGCAGAGGCGGCGACCAGTCTGAACCTTGACCGTCAACCTCGCGCTAGGCTCAACATAGCTTCCAGGGTCGTGTCGTCGTCGAGAATCGAGCTAGAGTGTATTTACCTTTCGCGCGTTATAGCCAAGCGCAAAAATAGTCGAACCCGTTTTCTCTATCCTCTAATCGCTCTCGTCGCTCCTCCGTAGGTTCTCTTCGCGCGAAATCAGAAATGTCATTCCGGCGATTGAACACGTTGACCGTCTTTGACATACACTGCAAATTTCATTTTGATGTCCGCTCGTTCGTTATTTATGGAATATCGAGTGGGAATCGATGAGCAGCCTGTATAAAAACACCGCTGGTCGATTAATTTGAATTACACTGCGGCACGGAATACCAGGTGCAACAATGTCGATGCATATACGAGCGTCTGAATGGTTACAAGGAAATTGCGAATCGCCGGACATAAGTAATAAAGCCGTTCTTGTATCGTTATTTCAATGCGAGTCATTTAATTTTCAATAAAGTATATATGTGGGGCAATATACGTAGTAATGGAAAGTCATTAAAAACGATAGCAATTACGAGCCACAGTAAAAAAAGAAACGCGAACACAAAGCGAAAAAAAAAAGAATCGACGTTCCAGAAGCTCGTTTCAACGGCCGAGCTTGGGTTGGGTTCGGGTTATAGCTCGCAGATTTATCGGCTTTGTCCAATTGAATTTTCATGGGCTCATTCTCGTTGCCCTCAGCTAGGTGCGCGCGTACGCGAAAACCGCCTCTCTCGAGATGAGACTGTTGGTCGAGGCCCCTCTGGCGCATAATGAAGAGTTTTTATTGGCTCTAAGATTAGCATAATAAAGCCTGCACGCGACAGTTGATCCCATCAGCAGTGTAACGGAAGAGTGCATCGCGGCCTAGCAATTCTTTTGAACTTCCGCAGTCGCGCGGTAAGCCGAAGCTTCCTATCGCGGCCAGTGATTCGTTATCACTTTTCCCGCAATACCGCTAAATTACGCAATGTTTATTGCGGCTCACCCGCGAAGCCCTTGTCAGCTGCATTTTTCGCGACGATCGATTATTCGTGCTTTCAGAGTGCAACCGAATGTGATGTCAAGTTTGAAAGACTGATCGAAATGTACGCCTGTCGCGCTCCAAACGGATTGTGTCCGCGAACGGATAAACAAGATTAATATGATCCGCGGATGAAACGTGCAAAGGATGCTGCCGCATCAAAAAGCGCGAGTAGCTTGTCGTCGAACGACTCGCAGCGATGGAGAAGATCAATGCCAAAAGCAACGGAACAGATCGGCGGACGCGAGAATCGGCAGGTGGCTAGAACGGGAAATCGGAGCTCAAGCGATGCAGCTTTAACAGGGCAATCCGATGCTGCAGCGAACGAGCACTCGAACGCGCAGTGCTACCGTTCCCGGGCACCGTACGATCGGCCGTAATGGCCGAGCGAAGCGCGAGAGGGCCGAGCCGCAGTATTGGATAGTCGCGCTAACGAGTTTGCCTCCGAGACGCATCTAACCGATTTCCCATTGCTCCTATCAATGGCGAGCCCTGTGGTTCGCTGTTTATCCGGCAGTTCGCGACTATCGTGAGGCTTCGCGGCGCACGCCCGCTGACACCGTTGTCGGCTTGGCATACCGACGCGCCCGATCGCTCGCTCGCAATTAGCTCGTTGCGGTTGTCTTCGGGTGTGCCTTCACTGCCTCGTGCGCGTTGCGTCTTTCTATTTTATTACCACTCCTGACGGGCTGCAGCTAACAACTTTGTCGAATCTGTCATGCAAGCGCTGAGTGAATGTCGGATGGGCGAGAGAGTCCACTCTCGTCCTTTGTCTTGAAACGTACAAGAGAAAAGTATCTTGCGAAGGAGGTTGCTCAAATTACCCACGGCATGGATATTTTCTTTCGACCAAATAAAGTCCTACAATTGACCTTTCTATACGACCATTTCGCGCAGAGCCGTTATTTTACGAGCAACGTCATTTTTCCCATTTGATCGTAAAATTTGCTTGCGCACCAACAAACGGTCGATGCTAAGAAGAGAGTACGTGGAGGAGATCCGGGCAAGATGGACACCTTTGGGGAAAATCGAGAAAAAACGTACCAAAGAAAGCAAATTTATATTATTATAGTTTTAATGTAAAGTGGGTATGGTAACCAATACATTTCTGCAATAGTAGCCATGACAAACTATTTAAACTAATCCGAACATTTGATAAAAGAATTGATAAAATTTTAAGTGCTTGAAAAATTGTCGCTCAAGATGGACACTCTCCAATAAAATACATTAAATGAAAATAAATAAATTCTGTGTATATATAACAATAAATAAATGACAGAATTTTTTTTTTTTTTTTTTTTTTTTTAAGTCGAAAGTCGTTCGATTTTCTCTTATATTTGTTGACCATTTTCATTAATAAATTCTAAAAAACAAATAATTTATCGAAATTACTTATAAAACTACTGAAATTAAAAAGAAATTAATATTTAAAAAATGTCTATTTCAGGGGGTGTCCGTCTTGCAGAATCAGTTGTAATGTTATAAAAAAAGAAATAATCACAATTTGAGATGACGATATGTTAAATATAAGTAAATACTATATTGCTATACATTTTTAAAGTGTCTAGTAGACTGAATAAATAATACACTTTTATACATACCATATGGTAAGACGTCAAAAGTAAACATCATTTAGACTTGGTGTTATTGCCGCGAACCCGCATACATACTGAAATTCTTATCATTAAAATATAAGGAATATATCTATAGATTTTTATAATATTCGTTATAACCAATATCAAAATAATCGGCCCCTGTCCGGATCTCCCCTATGGATAGAAATATCGACCAGATAGATTCCTCATGAGCGGACATATTAGTACACTGGTAATAACCCTGAAAGGCCTGCAGACACATCTTGGTGGGTACAGTCCTCGGGGTATATGTTATCGATTTTAACTTATACGCTCTCAGTTCTCCTGGCCGCAAGTGCAGTCACGGTGGCGGTTTCTGCACAATTGTTATTGTTATTCAACTGTCTCGCTTGCGCGAAAGGCTATTGCCGTATAGCGTAGTCGTCAAGTTCCGCGCTCGCGCTTCTAAATTACACTTAGGAGTTGGAAGCACAGAGAGAGAGAGAGAGAGAGAGAGAGGGAGGGAGCGAGCGAACGATAATTTGCACCCAGTCTACACGGTTTTACTCAACAGTTCACTTTCTTTTCGAACAAAGAACTGCAAGCACGAAAAATATTATTGTACTCGCAGACTCGTCAGGCAAAACAACAAAGAAGAGAGATGCGAGTGATAGCGCTATTTCGGTGAAGATCGATCAAATGAAAATGAAAAAGGTAGCGTGCGCAAAGGCAATTCGCAGCAACAATGTTAAAACAGCCATTAGCCGACATAAAAGCGTCAGACCGCTACTATTCTCAATGGGCCTATTGGGTGCTTTGACTGGGCTTCAAACACGCGAAAAATAAAAAATAGCGTGTCAGTAACAGCGCCGACAGTCCAAACAATTTCTTCGCATTAGCCGGCCATTAGTCATAACTCTTGTGGAAGATTTGTTTGAGGTATTCGCGATGGGCACTAGAACCAAAATACGATAAGATTTCTCTCGCGGGTGTACATGTACAATCCTCGAGGTACTCCCATCGACTCCTCCAGCGCAGCCGAAAAAGAGAAATGTTGCTCGCGAGAGAGAAGCACGAATCCCAGGAGTCAAATTCAACGTTGTAGCCGGGCGGCCTTTACGTTAGGCTACCTGTTGCTGCCATACGGTACGCCTACGCGCCTCTCCAGACTTGCGTTCGACGCACGTCCGCGCTCGCTTCTCGATCCCTTTCGCCGTATCTTATTCAGCCGAATCACTTCCGGCCTCGTGGCTCGCGACCTACATCGATTGATCGCGCGACCAACTCAGGCGGCAGGCCATCAGCTATCTTTTGGGAAACACGGGGAGCGCGAGCAATCGACAGTTCTCGGCTTGCCGTTCTCTTTCGCGCGCTCACCGCCAACCATTTTCCAGTTGGTCTACGCTCGTCGTTACCGCAAATCGACAGCGCGATTGACAGTCCGCTGCTTGTTTTCTTTTTCCTCGGTGCGACTCGTATATTTTCGGAACGACGCGCTGCCACGTCGTTCAAAGCTTCAAAAGTGCGTTGCGGCTATTTTCACAAACGGTATACTCTTGATCTCTCTCTTTCTCTGTCTCTCTTCTGCGTTCACGCGTCATCCACGGCACGGCAAACTCGCACGATAAGAGGCAATCGTGCGCGATAAATCCTCGCAGTTTGTAAAAGTAAAGTGGGCGCGATCGTGCCTCGGCAAACTCCTCGGGGATATGTGCATGCAATGCCGCGCGCGACCAAGTGGTCATTGACGGAGCCACGGAAATTCTGCTCTCCCCTGTGCACGAGCCTATGCCTCTTCGCATTAAACGAACCCCGGATGCAGATGAGCGTCTGCTGAATAATTTAGCCCGCTCAGTGTCTTTTCTGATCCCCTCCCCTTTTCTCTATTCGTCTATCCATCGCGTATGTGCGTGGTTTTCTTAAAAAAATGACTTCACCATGAAGTTCACTTCGTACGGTGATGCGTTCGATGTTTCAAATGGATTTGCATTTTCGGAAGGTTTCAAGTACTGCGTTTTTAGAAAAATGGACCCTCTTAGATACACAATACAAATCAGAAATTTCACTGTATAGCTTACACGTTTTCTTAGGTACATATGTCATCTCTAAACACCCATTTCATATTCCTATAGTACTATTTATAAGGCGTATTCATAAATGGAGAGTATATTTTATACCTGAGCAAAAACACAAAAAGATTATACCATGTCGGAATGCAAAACGTAAAATAGCCGACACATCAGGCGTGTATGATCTACGTGAGAGAGAAGCTTATTGCACGCAAAACTGCGTCTACACAATGGATTCGCAAACTCGTCGTCGTCGCACCCGTGACCCCGATCTCTTTGAAATTAAAACCGGGAAACCCATCGTTGTACTTTTTCTTTAAATCCCCCTTTTCTCCGTTCAAATATGATTTCACCTTTCGAACAAATTCAGCAAGAATTTTCTTTCTCATTGGCTAATGCAATCATTTGTTTTTCCTTTGTTGCAGGTGAGTCAAAACGAAGCCACCGCTTTGCAAAAGTTTCCACGACACGTAAGTTGATCACTTCGTAGAGACAAAAAAACAAAAAGAAAGTAAAGGAAAGAGAGGTGCTGCATCGTTCCATTATCCTTCGCACGTCATTTATCCGTGGCTTATAAGCTCACCACCCACGCGAGATAAAAAAAAATCGTCGGAGAAGAAGAAAGTCAGGCTGGCTCTTTGTTTCGCGCGAACTCTCTTTTCACCTCGCTTTTGTTTGTCGTTGGTAATTCACCATCAGAGGCTTCGTTTATCCATAGCGCAGCGGAAGACGCTCTCTCTCTCTCTCTCTCTCTCTCTCTCTCTCTCTCTCTCTCTCTCTCTCTCTCTCTCTCTCTCTCTCTCGATAATTTACAGCTAACAGAGAGCGAACTCGAGTAATGGATGTTTTCATAATTCACTCGTTATCCATGGTGCGAGTGCGCCGCGAATGCACGTTGCGCTCCGACGAGCCAGTCCGCGCCTAATTAGCCAAAACATTAGATTTTGCGTAGCGGCGATCTATTCACCTATCTAAGCTGCGTAACGTCGTTTTGGCTTAATAAGCTCCGCTCATAAAGTAAATCAAAAGGCGAGGGAGCCCTCGGCGGGAAAAAAGAAATTGGCCGTTGAGGAAGTGGACGGTAATCTTTGCTCGATCGCTTTGGTCGGTACCCAAGCGGCGCGTTCCTACTCCGTCATCTTCTCGGCAGCCCAGGCAGACGAAGATAAACAGCCTCCTAGCTTCCTCACCGTTCAAGTTCGAGCTCCGAGCATACTCGGAGCCCTCGAGCCACTTGACTCCTCGATACTTTCCTCCACAGTTTCCGCGCTCGAAACACCAAATCCATCGCGTTTGCAGTCCGCAAACTTTCCTCGGCTTCGGCTTAATAAAAATTAAATATTTTTTTCCATTTGGGAGAAACGATGATATGCCGCGGCGTTTCGTGTTACTCGGCGATGCGTCTCGAGACGTAGCCTCTCAACGTAAGTGTAGTTGTATGTGCATAGCTGCGCGAGTTGAATTACGCAATACACCGTTAACAAGACGAGCCTCTCTCGTCCAGCTTTGCACCTCTCTCGCTCGTAGCCGACTCTTCTTTTGCCTCTTCTCCTTGTTCGAGCTCGCGCAGCTTTCTTTATTCGCGACGATGACGACGACGGCGACGACAACGAGCCTCCTCGCATTATGAAAATTTACAGCGAACACGGACTATCCGCGCCACTTGACTCACTGCTACGACGCGTATCTTTACACCTCAGACACCCTTCGCCTTTGTATTTTCTTCTTTCTTCTTTCGTTTTCAACGCCGAGATATGCTACTTTCCTTCCATCTTCTCTTTGTTTTCTCAAAGTGAATTTTCATTAGCTTGAGAATGCAACCAAGTTCACAAAAGGCATTTTTTACGGGAAGGGAATAGCTCACGAGAAATCGTAGGCATGCAAAGGCCAAAAGGCAGAGTCTCGTCTCGAAGCGAAGTTTTATTCCAGAATGAAATACGTTTGTCGTGACGGCCACCTAACTCCGGTACTGAGCGTGTGCGCCGTTAAAAATTTTTAAGAAGAAGCAATAACGTTTGTTCGATCGGCGTGAAAATATTACTGCGCAGCTTCACGAACGATTTTGCAAAGCGAGCCACGGCCTTAATCCAAGCCGAGCAGCGACGGAAGATCGATCCGGAGCAACCCGCATCGCGTTACGAAGGCTGTCCTCGATCGTTGCGCGTCGCGCGAGCGTCGTGGTGACGCTGTGCGTGGGCGCGGATCTCTCGCGAGCTTGCGACATGCCCGACGAGCCCTCTTCGTTGCAGCAACGATCGGAGAGCATTCTTTGGGAGCGTCAATCGAATCCTTCGCGGCCGGGTAATCAGTCTCGATTACCGGAGTTGTCCGCTGTGCACTTCTTTACGTGCTGTTTCATTCAGTCCTTTTCGACCGAACGCTGATTGGATTTTTCACGGTCGTACAACTGCGATGCGCCGCCGTATAAAAGCCGGCTGAATTAATTGCGTTGAGCGATTTTGCTGTCGACAGTTGTCTGTAAACGACGTGCTGCAGATTTGGTCATGTGTGTATTGGTGTGTAAAGGTCCCACGTAAGAATCTGTCAGCGTCAGCTACCAGCGGCGGCGGCGACGACGACGTCGGGAACGGGGACTCCTCTCCTGGATCCCCGGGGATTCGGATGTGCCTACTTCGTCTGCCTTCACAGCCGAGTCCCGTTTTTCTTCCTCCCGCGTTTATTTTTTTCGCGACGACTTGAATTTCAACGAGACGCGAGCCCCGATAAAACGTGGAATCGATGTCCCGTGACGTACCCCGTGAAGATTGAGATCAGAGCTTGTCGGTTCGAATCGCCAAGCATTACCTCTACCGAAGCTCGGATCATTCGTTTCGAAATCGCTGCGAACGCAGGCGAAGATCGACAAGAGTCGTTTAATGTTTGAGTGTTGAACGCCCCCGCGCGTCTAACGAGATGAGGTCGCGACCTAATAATAGAACTCGTTATACATGTGCATGCACCCACGACTGCGTGGCGCGTATACGAGAACGCGTGTACTCTTTTATTTTCGTTTCCGTTCTCTCTCTCCCTCTCTTTTGGCGTTTGTTTAGCGATCGATGCGCTAGAACTTTGGGGCTGTCTCTGCCAGAACGTGTGTTATCAGGTTTGCATTTACATTGAAATTCTAGCTGGCTGTATATCTTCATTCGTATCTTCCCCGCGAATGAAAAGCGAATGAAAAGCGAATGAAAAGCGAATGAAAAGCGAATGAAAAGCGAATGAAAAGCGAATGAAAAGCGAATGAAAAGCGAATGAAAAGCGAATGAAAAGCGAAGGGAAAGCGAAAGAAAAGCTAAGGAAAAGCGAAGGAAAAGCGAAGGAAAAGCGAAGGAAGGAGGCGCCGAACGAGATTGTGCCGAGTGTAAATATAAGTCGGGCGAATGGGAGTCTCCGGTTGGAATAAGTAATGGCCGCGTATTGAAATACGTAGCGGAAGTGGGGTGCATATCGATCTCTCTCGAGGTACACGCGCGCACGTCAATCGCAAAAGCGACAAGCGTCTCGCACCTGCTCTGGCAGTTCTCGGCCGGGCTGCACGCGCCGCCGAACAACGTACGTGAATACGCTGGCTGTTTTTATTTCGCGCGCGCGCGTGACGCGGCGGCGAGCGCGGCCTCGGGGTTACCGTATCACGGCGCTCTGCGCTCTCGTGTCCCTTTCTCTCTCGCGCTCGGTCATAGCGGTGCCTGTCGTGCGCGCGCTTTATTAAGCGCGAACGCACACGCCACAAGGTGCACCCGCGGCCCCGCGTGTCGCACTTTCCAACTTAGCTCGATTCCATCATCGACGCAGCGCTGGTGCCACATTCAAGATGATATTTTCAGATGGGAGAAACGGTGCTGCTTTTTCAACCGGTTCTTCGGAGAAAATCAGTCGCCGTGACAAATCGCTTCACTGTTGCGCCTCTTTGTTCAGGGGCTTTTCTCCGGTGCGCACTTCTGGACGCCGCGATTTTTACTTTCTCGTTTGTTCGCGCGAATTAACGGACTTCATTTTGCGGCTGCTGCTTCTCCTCCTTGCCTTTTAATAACCATCGTCATAGCGAGCTTTGGGAAGGAAAATATTGTTTCTCCGAGGAACACTGAAATTTCAACACTCGGAGCGATGGGATTTACGTTTAGGAAAAAACAAGTTTCGAACGCAGAGAGCTGGTTTTGAATCATTTATGAGATACGTAACTTGTATGTTCTCTTTTTTCATTGTTGTTTTGGAAGTATGAATGAAAACGAACGGGGAAATTGGAATGCGCGTTTGCGTCAGAAAGAAATTATGCAGTTTTCAAGTTGTTTACGAGCTATTTATTAAACTTCTTATAAACCGTATAAATTAGCATTGCATTGACAAAGACAAAATCAAAGAGTCTTCTACCTGAAGTAGTCGGTTTAGTAGTCGGGATCGAAATATCGAAATGTTCGCCGTGAACAAAGTTTTATATCCATATCAGGCAAACGGAATTCGCAATGATAATTTTTCAAAGTAAAGCAAAGTCAAAATGAAATATTATTGTGACCCAAAGTTTGATATTTTAAATTTTTCTTTCTTCAAAATATGAATTTAGTGGGCGCTTCGTCAATGATCTCGTTATTGAAAGAACGTCGGTTAGCTAAGGCTCCTAACGTGAAAGTTTCGAGCTCGCGTCTAAAAATAAGAAAAAAAGAGATAGAGAGAAGACGAACCCTAGCGGAAATCCGACTTTGATAAGTCCTCCCTGGCTCGGCAGCCTCGTGTGCGATCCAATTACCAGGCAGCGGGGCATCTGGCTCGATCGTAGAGATTCCAACTGGCTGTTCGCGTAATTGCACCAAGACGCTGCTGGAGAAGCCTCTTGGTGGTGTCTCCAACTTTTTGAAATTCAATAACTGCTAAAATACGGCATTACAGAAGCGAAAGACATTTGTTCTGTTTTGAACCCCAGCCCAAACCTTTCGAGTCATCGTGTGCCAGTTAAATGGACAGCGATATATATTCGCGACATCGATGAGAAATCTGGCGTGACCGCGAAGGAGGCGGTTCGCTCGCTCTCTTTGTCCCTGTAACATCGATTTTTGCTTCACCTAGCCGCACGCCGTCGGCGAGTAGCAGCCCTTTTCGCGAGCGCCAGTCCTTCGCGAGCAGCGATATCGATTGTATGGACTTTTGCACGCAGTTATTCGTCCGCACGTGTTTATCGAGTGAACGTGTCGTAGAGAAATGAGCTATTGCTTGGAAGCTGCCGTTGAAAAATTCCATGAATAACGTTTAAAGAGCTCGCCCCTTTGGTCTGCGCGATTCGCGCAAGGAAATAATTGGGCATACACGTGAAAATTGCGGCACCCTATTACATTGCGCAGCCTACCGTCCCACCCACGTTGTGGCTACAAGAGAAATCCGCCGACAAATTTGGCCCGAAAATAGACATGAATGGAAATCCATTTGCGCTGCATCCACCCCACCCACGGCTGTCGAGGCAGTGGCAGCTTTGAAAGCTCGCTCATTACGGCCTAGCCGTAGCTTCGGCATTGATAGCGCCGGCGAACTGGCAGCATAGAGTGACGGTCAAGTCCAGAGCTCGACGGCCGAGGGCGCTCTCCTGCCCGTGTGTGCACGCTCGCCAGGTACTAATTGGAAACGGAAAATATAGTGCCGTCCGCGGCAGCCATGGCAACGCCCCATCCCTGCAAACGCAAGCGATCTGCAGCATCGGGTGCACCGCCGTCGTCGCTACACTGCTTGCGCCCCAAATCACTTTCTCTCTGCGTAGCCTTACAGTGGTCGATGTCGTCGGCAGGCCCGACTCTCAGGCTATCGCCTGCTGAAGACCCTAGTCGGCTGCGTAAGTGACTTAACGCAGCTCTGCTCGCAAGGTCAGCCCAGTTCAATTTAGACGGCTTGAAATGGAACCTTGGCACTTCAAGCTGTGAAACTTTCGGATATTCCAATCGAGTTGCTGTTGTGCAATTTACTTCTCAAAATTCGAACCTCAAAAGTGAAGGATTCGCCTTTGCAATAAGACACTTCAGTTTCACTCAAATCATTGTCTAATGAATTATTCAATTAGTTACCCCACGTTCACAGTGAAATTCACGGATCAACTGTATAAACAGCGTAACAGTTTATTTACTCATAAGGACTGCCTGACTGCAGAACATTTATTATTTTTAACTTTTGAACTATATGTTTTCCATTAATTAAGCATGGTAGATTGATAATAAAAGAACAAGATATTTGCCAATAAGATTAAAATGTTTCAGATTAACGTACAAACTAAACAGAAGTTTGAACCAGTTATTTTTGAAAATCCACCATTTTCAAACTTCGACTGCGGTACGTGACGTTCAAATTAAACACGAACTTTACACAAATGATTACGTGTCTCGCTCGGCTAATTCCAATTTTTGAAATTAAAAGAAAATACTCTCGCGCGAATTTCCCTAAAAGAATCGATACTCCAAATATATCGAAGCCAAGTATCGTCGGTATGAAAGCCTCTTAGTTCTTTGTCTCGATCGCCGTTATCGCGCTCGTAAAGCACACGCGGCGGTAGCAGCAGCAGCTTCTCAACTTTTCTTTCCCCCGTCGTTGTCGTCGTCGTTGCATTTTTATCGCGCGCGAGACGCGATAGGCTAACGGAGTCTGTAGCTCAACGATCGATCGCTCTTTTTTCTCTCTTTCAAGCTTCACAGGGTAATTTTAGCAATCTCCATTGAAAGGACAGATTTCGTACGTCGCAATTGATATGTATTTTTTTTTCTTTTTGAAATCTTAAAATGTTAAATATACCATTGATAAAATTTGTATGATGTGTTCGTGTCATGTATCAAAGTATTTCTTTAGCAGCTGCTCGTTTCATTGAATCTTGTTTGCTGGTTGAACCTCCATTGCGATAAATTTGCATACTCGAATTGTACATGCAATGCCAGTTTGTACATCTATAACAGCTGCACAAATATTATTCTTAAACGTCTAAAAGAAATGTTGCTATTCATGTGGAGACCAAATTTACTCCGAGAAATCAGTAATTCAATGAATTTACGATCCTGAATAAAAAAGTATAACTTCCCTATCGACTTACGTGAAACATTTATGTGTCATCTATTAAACTAAATAGCATAAATCTGATTCTTTTCTTCTCCTTTTGCACCTTTTCTTTACGAAATGCAATTCGCTTTTTCTTCATCTCATAAATTCTGTAGCAGCGACGCGCATATACACAAAGCTATATTTCCTTGAGATTTATCGGTGGATATAATAGATTTTCAATCGGCGCACACAGCTAGCCAAGCAACTTGGAAAAGTACCTCTGAAGTAAAGATCTCAAATTGAAATTTATTAGAGGGACGAACGACTTGAATCGTTGGTGCAGTAACTGATCATTACATCTTGTCAAACAATGTCATTATGAACGTAACGCTTTTTCTCTTACAATTTTTATTCCGTTAAACTCGATTTACCTCAAATTATTTGTGTGATGTATTTACTGACATCTCTTTAAAAGCACAATTACAGTGTGATTGAATGTCTCAACGTGATTTCAATTGGGACACGAACAGGTGTCATTTAGGCATCGTCTGTGAGAGCAGTGCTCAACAGTTCGTTTGAAAAGCTGGGCAAAAAAGAGAAAGCAACATTGAAAGGAGATGCTCAATGCAAAGGAAATTCCAGAGCGCATTGAACGCGGCGCGTCGGGCCCCGAGGCTATTCTAATTGCGTATCACGCGAAAATTCCAGGGGCAGGCGGAAGTACTTTGTGACACGTGGAACGTGTGCACATCCGTAGCATCGCCATTAGCGTGCGTAGGTACACAATCACGCTTATCCTTTTTTCGATCTGCAGGTGTTTTTTTTCCATTTGAATGCCGCTCGAACGGGAAGTTCCGATCGTTATGGACGCGGGAGAAAGTTTTCCGAGGATTTTTATTAAAGAACTTACGCGCGGTAGTCGCACAAAGAGAGCGAAGAACTTTTCCGAGAGCGTCCGCTACAGCTGCACTGAAAAAGAGATGAGAGAGCAAGAAAAAGCACGAAGAAGGCCGCTGACTTGAAGGAGTGGCGTGCGCTATATATAACCAAGTACACATGCATTTTGCCGAGCTAATTGCAAAAAAATTTTTTGCCCTTCGTTAAATTTTAATTAACCGCGCGGAATACCGAATCGCTGTTTAAGCGAGCGAAGAATTTCATTATTAAAAACAGTGCGGCCATCGCTCGTTGCTTGTTTGCTAAGTACGCTATTCCCGTAATTGAAATATTAATAAATCAGCGGAGATATCCTCAAGAAAATTAGCCTCTTAGTTCTAGCGTGGGAACGTCTGGAATGCACGGCGACGCTTGCAATCCTCATTTTTATTTTTCAAACGGGACAGGTGTCAAATCAATAATTGCAGCGTGAGGGCTTCGCGGCAATTATCTCGGCTACGATCTGCCGCAGCACAGCGCGGAGCGTTGAATTTTTGCCACGCGAAAAACCGCATTCCATTAAAGAAGATTAGCATGTCGGGCAAAAGGGAGCTGCGAGCACTACGCCCGGCTGATATCCCATTTCAATCGGCTAGCGCCCGGACGAAAGCCGGCAGAGGTCCCTGACCCTTTAGCGAATTGAAACCGGCTTTCTGGAATCCCCCGAAGAATCCTATCTGCATTGCACTAACCGCCCCGAAAATCTTAAGCGCACACGCAGGCGTCGGATGGCCCTATAACGCGATCTCATTTCTTCCATCTTTGCTTTTCTGTGAAATGGCGCTCGGAAAAAAAGCCCTGCCCCGGCGTAGATTGCCCCGCTCGAGATCGATTTGACTCTCCGCCAGCATAACGAAACGTATACCATTGCTACTTGGAACGTGCTCATTACGATGGCTGCGCGGGCCGCGAATCTATTGTGCAACTAATTTTCATAAAGCTCTCGCGAGCTCGCGCAAGAGCCGTTTTATTGTCGTGCATCATCAAGGAAGAAAAGAAAAACTCCCGGTGTCGGATAGGAGAGGAGACTTCCGGCTTTGCGCAACGAGACGCATCGCGCACACTTGGTGGTCGTTGAAAGCACAAGAAAGAGAGAGCACTGGCTCGAATCAAACTGACGTTTTCTACTTTGTCTGATCGTCTGTCTCCAAGGAGGGTTGTTGTCTCTTTTGCGCGCTATTATACTCGTATATCGAGGTATTGATCGGCACGTGGAGTTCGTAGCTGCTACTGTCGCGCTTGTCGCGCGCGCGTTTTCGCTGAGAAATCGCTCGGCTAATTCGACGTCGAGTTGACGACTCTTCGCTTAAGAGCGATCGCCGTGTTACGTACGCGCGAGGCGCGTGGATTATTTGCTTGCTGATTCACCCGCTGGAAATTCCCGATGATTAACGTGCATTTTTATTTTTTTCATTTAACGATTGAAAAGTTGTTTTCCAGTGTCCTTGCTTTATTCTCACATTCGCGGAGAAATATTTTCTCACTGATAGAAACTACAAGTAGCGAGGGGGGTGAGGAGGGGGGGGGGGGGGGGAGAGGCTCTTCGCTTTTGCGCATTATGTTTCACGGAAGTCGCCAACAACAGCAACTCAAGACGATGACCAGACCAAGTTTTGTACAATTGCAAGTGCCACAGCAGCTGTAATTTTGAAAAATACGAGCGTATTTCATGTGCTTCATTTACGTAATCGCCTCTCTCTCTCTCTCTCTCTCTCTCTCTCTTCATATAACCGCAGGTGTAACAATTACACTCACTTTCGATCGAAATTCACGTCGCTAAATCATTGTCATCCCATTGTATTTTATTATTCGCGTACGAGCAGAGTTATTTTTATTCATCGTTGATCCATTAACCGCTAGAGAGGGAGAGAGAGAGAGAGCAGCAGCCTCACGCATCCCATAGTGCGGTAATGCAGGTCGCGCGGCAAAGCGAAATAGGTTGCGAAACTTTAACGTCGGTATCGCGGAACTCGCACTTTTTTCTCGCTCTCCCTCCCTTTCTCTCTCTCTCCCTCTCTCTCCCTCCGTCTCTCTCTTTCAGTTAAAAACAATGCGCTATAAATTAAAACGCATTGTTGGATACATGTTCACGCGAACTGACCTATCACTGGATTTCAATGGTTTTCTTTTCTTGTTGCAGCGAAAAAACAGAATGGAGCAGCACTTCGAACAAACAGTTTGGGTTCCGGAACGCGGACACCGCCGCTCGAAAGGAAAAGCAAGTTTTCAGCCCTTGGTAGACTCTTTAAGCCATGGAAATGGAAACGGAAAAAGAAATCTGACAAGTTTGAGGCCGCGTCCAGATGTGAGTTGACAATAACTGTTACTTTTTCCGTTCATGAATCAAATGGTGGATTGTTCTCAAGCTTATTTTGATGTTACATTGATACTATTGACTGATGGGTTTATTTTTTTTTTGTTTTAGCACTTGAGAGGAAAATTTCGGTTCGAGCAAACCGAGATGAACTTGTACAGAAAGGCATATTGTTGCCTGAAAGTCCTACGTCTCCCATTCCCGAAAATAGTGAGTATTCGAGTAGGTACTATTTTACAATCTAAAAAAAAATAAATTTATAAAAGAACGCGTTAAAAATATTTATTGCCACAATGTTTAGCAATTTGTAGAAATGTTCGAAAGCTTATAAAATTTGTATTTGTTACTGTAAAAGTAGGTTTTTAGTAAAAAAGTAAATTTTATACTACTTACTAGCTAATGATACAGTGGCAATCTATTTTATCGATGTGAAAAATGAAAAGTAGTTTTCTACTATTTTTCCGTATCTTTTCAGTAAATTTTACGAATAAATAATCGAAATTACTCAACTAAAAGTTCATACAATTTTGTACCACAAAATTCAAGCAAGTAACTCGGAACATCTAAAATACAATATTATTTTGCAGGTCCCATGGGTGACAACACAAGCGCGCCTCAGAAGCCGCCGACGCCTCAGCAGCAGCAAGCTCAGCATCAGCAGCAACTGCAGCAACAGTTACAACAACAATTCCAACAGCAGCAGCAGCAGCAACAACAACAACAACAACAACAGCAGCAGCAACAGCAGCAGCAGCAGCAGCACGGGAGTACACCCGTAGCGACGCCTACCTCGCAGCCGACGCAAACGTTTCAGCAGCCGGCAACTCCGACACCTACCAATGCCAGCCAGCAACCGCCCGGCAGTAACAGGGCCTCGCCCCATCCGTCGCCGCTCTACCCTGGAATGCCCCCGCTACCCTCCTCCAATCAGCACAACTCCCAAGGTAAGTCACAGCTCGCTGCTCACATTATTTAAGTTTAAGGCTTACTATCTTTGTCTGCGCCTCTTCAAAAAGAAGTAAAGAAAAGATGAAACAACCCCTTATATACGCTTATAAAATATCACAATTGAAACTGAATTATTCGAAGACTTTCGCATATATAGCTGAGAATTAATCTCCTGTCTGATTCTTTGCTTCTGAGAAAAGTCATTGAAACAAAAGACACGACGAAAATGTAGGTGAATAGAGATTTAGAAAATGACTTCCAAATTTGGTTACATCACCGAGACTCTCTCCGACAAAATATGTATAAGCGACTTCGAGCAGAGTGTCAAGGAAAGGCTTCGCAAGCTCATATTAAAAGTCATCCCGCGCGCGTACTTGAAGTAGGAAGCACTAGCGCGGTTTAGGCATGGAAGTGCCAGGCAGCCTGCGGCGATGACCCAATTCCTCAATGTGTAACGCCGTGTCGGCGACGGCGGGTAGAAAAGGACACGCATACATACATAGGCAAACGTACGTACAAGTTGCTGGACCGATTAGATTAGCCAAGCAAAATGCCACTTCTCTCCTCCCCCTCCTCGTCAATATATATTAGGTTATATTGGTGGGAGCTTGTGCTTATTCATGATTTTACTAATTCGAAACCGCTGAAATACAAACTCCTCTCTAGTTCGATTTTTTCAATTACCTAAAACTTTCTAAAGGCCTCGATACAAAAACAAAAGAAACCACAACTTACCACAAAGATAGAAAAAGCCACGAGGTCACATATTTTTTGCCTTTCTCAAAAAGTCAATAAGCATATCTACCCTGATCTAGAGCGAACCAGTGTAAGAAGAATAAAAGAAAAAGAAAAATGCGAAACCCTTCAATCCGTGCCGGTAAAAAGGAAAAAGCCATCTCTTGCTGAAGCAGATTAGGCAAATGCATTTTCGATAACCGAACGAAAAACAGAATGTCGCATTTCGATGATCAACAAGGATGGGACACCCTACCGTGTCGGCAAGTCCTTTATTTCTCGTTATTTTGGTACTTTCTTACACCTTCATGCCGGTCCGCGCGAGTTCCAAGGAGAAGGGGGCGGCGGTTGCACAGTCGCATACTTGTGTGCGCGGTGCATCACCGCCGTAGACCGTGGAGGATCAATGACCTGTAAGCCCTATGCTCTTGGGCTATCGCTTGACGCTCGAGTAATTGAATGTACACTGTCTTTATTATTCTACAACAAGCTTGCCTTGCTGTCGAGTCATCTACTTTGCGATCTTACGTGACTACCCTCCCCCCCCCCCGACCCCCTTACAGCACGCTTAATTGCCCCATCGATTATATTGCGTAAGGAGATGCTTACTTCCCTCCCTCTCTCAATCGCACTGTTAAGTAACTTTCAACTGAATTCTCTCTAATTGAATTTTCCTTCCTGGAATTCTTCGAAGCTTTCATTGTTGTTCTTGTCCATTGGTATGCTCGCGATACGCACGAATGAAAGGAGCAATCGATTATCCGAAGCGCGGAAAGTCGGAATGCCTTGCGCGACGTGCTGGCAATTATAAATAACGAGCGCCAAGTCGAGCGGCGTTAATTCATTTAGACTATCGACTGCGAAAGTTCAGCGGCCGTTTTTCCTCGAACCGAGAGAAACTTCGCGGAGACATTTATCGCTGTCAATAGTTTGCCCCGACGCTAGCATCTTCTTTATCGATATCACGCGAAGTAAAAAATAAAAAAAAATGCGCTTTGAGTATATTCACATTTTTAGTCTTAAAGTAAAGTGCAGTGTATATGCACCCATGGGTCAAACCTTCATTTGTCCGAATGAATGCGCCTTGTGCATCGAATTTCTCCAAGTGTATGTCGTGTCGACGCTTGCGAAGCACAGGATTAGTGCATTACGTGACTGGTGACGTTTGCCGTCTCGCTTGCGCGCGATCTTTGGATTAATGCGAGCGAAGAGGCACCGGGAATAGAAAAACAAAGCTCGCGCGCGACATATATGCATGCGCGTGCCTTCGGGATTCGGTGTTTACTTTTCTCGGCGCGGCAGCAACGGCAGCAGTCCACTTCTATTTGCTCGACGAATTGAAAAAGCGGACGGCCTTACATTTGTTTCTCTCTAAACGTCGCATTGAGGTCTCGACGCATTTTTTATTTTCGCGTCAGTCGTGCTCTTAGCTCGCACATTGAATATTTCAAAAGGGATTCGCGGACCTGAGCTTTGCTCGACGAAGCTAATTCTCGCACAAAGTCGCTCTGTAGATATAAATTGTAGCCTCGTGCAAGAGAAATATCAGTTGGCTCAGAAGCGCTGTGCTAATTGGATTCTATTGGCCCGAGCCATTGTTGTTTCTTTCCTCTCGATTTTTCTCCCTCTCCGTCTCGTGTTTCGATCGCTTCCACAAGGGTTTTGCGCGAATGCCGCTGTTGGATTGTGAATGTTTTTTTTTCAATATAACCGAAAGGGTAAATATATTCTCGATATTTGCTGTATACATTAGCACTGTCGACGTACGATACTCGATATTTATTGGCTCGAATTAATTGCTCTTCACTGCTCGCGTTGCGTGCGCTTATCTAATCCTAAACGCTAATTCAGAGCCACTGCGGCAATAATTCACGGAAATCGAAATAACGCGTTCGCGCGTGGTTACTGCGAAAGCCACCAATCGAAACGGGATGAAAACAAATCGCTCTCAATTAAAGGCTCGTAAAAATCCACGTACGGTGGCTCTGTTGCATCCCTCCCTGCCCCCCCCCCCCCCCCGGGTTGCTGTCGAAATTACCAACTTTCGGTCAGTTGAGTGCGCACTAACACACATAGGAGTTTCTCGCATGATAAGGCGGAAGCGACCCGATAGGCGCCAGCCAAGAGCGATCAATACCCCCGGCAGCGGCAGCAGCTCGGCCAACGTACACACAGCATCGTCGTCGCTCGAGACTTTAACGGGCCAACCTCTTTTTCTTGCCTCGCTTATCCTCGCTCTCTTTCGTTCTTTTGGTCTTTTTCGCGGCTCCTTGGTGGGCTTCCCTCGCGTGTGTCGATTTACTTTATCAGCGTACCCTCCTTCCCTTGGAAGCGCGTGTGTAATGTTTTCTTCCGCAGAAAATGGTCTCCCCGCCGCGGACTAAGTTTCGTTTTATGTTGCGCGGTATATTGAAAGGACATGCGCTCGCCAACCGGAATCTAGGTTAATTTCATAGTGGGAAGAGCAGCCCTTCGTGCCAGCCGTTTAGGATATGTAAAGAAGCTTTCGATAAAACAAGCACTCACTATCAAGTTGCGCGTTGGGGAAAAGATCCTCCTACTCGTTATATCCTCGATCTATAAGAATGTGACGAGAAATAAGTGAGCTCGCGCTTTCAAAAATAAAAGTTCTGCTGTCTCTTCCAAATAGTCTTTATCTCAAAGTAGACAATGTCGCAAAATAGTCAGATTTCTCTTTAACAAAAATAATAAGAGAAAAAATGAACCTATCGTATGCGCCTTTTTGACGAATCGCTTAAGCAACATGAAATATCACTTTCGAGCCATGTAGCATACCTCATTGGAGAAAAAAGCGCGCTCGCCTGTATACAACGAAACTTCCGTACGACTCATACTGCGTTGGAATCCGTTCTGGAAATTCGGCCACCGAGTAATTTCGGTCGGAACCCAATTTTGGGCGCAAAGATCTGCGAGATAACAGACGATGACCGAGCATTTGCCGTTTGCCTGGTTCGAAGAAAAAAAAAGTTTCCCGTCGTAAATAAGCTTTCGCCGTAAATTTACCGCGATATTTGCGGTTCGCACTACAAATTCTCAATGCTTTTCAATCCGAGCGCAAGCGAGACGTCGCAAAATCAGGAAACCGCAAATCTTCGGGGGGGCGGGGGGGGGGGGGAGCAGTTACGAGGCGCGACGTAGCATAAAACGACGCTTAGAAATTTTCCAATCTAAAAGTTGTACATGGATCGGCGCTAAGGAGGCGTTAAGTCACGTTCCCGCTTTTGCGGGCAATTTCGCAAACTTGCGATTGAATCGAATTTCCTGTGCGGATAATGCACACACCGACACCGTCGTTACAGTTTCGAATTGATGCATCGATGCTACACTAATTTTGAGTTAGTACGAGATAGGATGAACAATGGAAGCGGCATGGCACTTGTTTGACCATCTGAAGTTCAGGGTCAATCTTTGATCTTATAGCGGCTGATCGCTCATTGACCTCAACTACTGGATGCTAAATTTCGTCGGTGCAAATATTATACAAGAATAATGTCGATTAAAAATTATTAACTACCAGTCGATTAAAAGAAAGTCTCTTATTCCACATTTATTTACTTCTTCGCGCATGCGCGTTGTTTCTCATCAAATAGCTTTTATTTTATCCATTATTTTATCCATTTACGCAAGACTGTTAATTACTACAAAGCGCGAAAGCTCCGCTAAAGAGTGAGAAGGAGAAATGTTATTTTAGTTGTTCCAATAGAGATCCAAGAGAGTGAAAGCAAAGTGCAATGCGATTCAATTTGCATTCCCATAAGCTTGCATCATGGCTTGCAGCGAGTCCTCACGACTAGCTTTTGAAAACTAGTTAAAACCTGAACTATTCACTCTCGGTGAGACAGAAAAATTCGTAATGTTGAAGTTTGCATAAAAATCGGATTTTCCCGAGGGCCAAAGTAATCACATTAGCCGCGTGCACTCGAGAAGTATTCGATCGAACTCTTAGCCCCCGTTCACTTCGTTTAGTCAGATAGCGAGCGGCTCGAAAGAGGAATGCACGATCCAAAGCGTGGAGAAATGAGAGAAATCCTATATAGATTCATCCGGGCAAACGAAGCAGAAGACAAGTGGCCTCTAATGAGGAAAAACTTGGGCTCTATCGACTTACACTCGTGCCCAACGTTAGCCGAGCCATTGTTCGCGGAAAATACAATATAACGGCAGGACTCGATTTTCTCCTTTAACTCGCCCAGTCTTCACCACGTAGAATAATTTCGCACCGATTTCTCGCCAGAGTAAGCTACAGAGCCCACCCCATAGAATGTGAGAATAATGCAGAACCGTCTGAACAGTTTTCCTCTCGTACGCGGAGCACTAACCAAAGTTTTCTTTCCTCCGCCCTGCTTGAAAGTAAAATTATACACCGTCGCGGCCTGCACAAGCGAAAAGCTTGGATAATCGAAATCTGTTTGCACGACCCTTCTTAAAAATATCGCGGTGCTGGCGGATGCGCTCGCAGAAAATTTTGCTGGGAGACATCGGTCATTTATAAAAGTCAGCAAAACCAATTAAAGCCGCTTGTGCGTTTCGCGTGACAAATAAATGTACGACTCAAGAACTCTGGGGACGATAAGCCCATTGCGAATGAAATTCCTGTTAATTCCCCAAAGGCGATGGAAACTATACAGCGCCTTGGTATTTCAAGGGAGTTTCTTCCTTGCCGTTTTCTTTTTCCTTCCTTATGTGCCTTTGCTGTTGAGATTTCGATGATATGCTGATCTCGCGATATTTTCATTTTCATGGCTCGAGAACTGATAGGTCATGCAGATTTGTGAAGAGTTCCTCTTGGATCATCAATTTTCAAAAGACGCGCTTATCGTTTACGTTCTCGTTGGTAAAAGAAATGATATATATGAAGTATCACCAGTCCCATGATATTCGAATTAAGTTCAAAAAGTCAGAGCAGCTTTGTATTTGAGAAAATAAAGAATTTAATGGAATGAAACATTGATTGATGAAACATTGATCTCGACCTGTATCAGATTCCCTGATAATTTTAAAACTGACGCTCCTTCATACATATACGACTATTTGATCGAACGGAAAGAGCGAGCGAGAACGAGAATCAGTGTTTTAAAATAATAATCCATTTTTCAATATCATTGGATTTCTGTGTATCAGAAAAAAGTTGCCGTCCTCACGAGCGTGACTATCGAAAAGCAATTCGCATTACGAACAATCACTTGAAAAAGCATCGTCTGTGAGTAATCCAATTAACATCAATCTCGCCGATGAAGGAGAGGGATTATTCACTTTTTCGACGTGCAGAGTATCCTCCCGCTTACGAATTTCACGGCTGCGAGCCCGTTGCTTTCAATATCTTCAGCTTCGTTTCGCTTTGCATTAAGCGAGCAAACTCCCCGCGGCCGCATCTCGGTAAAATTCACTTTGCTCATTTGCCCCCCCCCCCCCTCTCTCTCTCTCTCTCTCTCTCTCTCTCTCTCTCTCTCTCTCTCTCTCTCTCTCTCTCTCTCTCTCTCTCTCTCTCTCTCTCTCTGGCTGGTATTCGACTGAAATAACTCGAATAACTCGGGTTGGCTCCTACTTGTGATCTTTACGAGGCTCTTATTTTCAATCAAAAGAAAAAAGACAAGAACGCAAACGAGTATTCGAAAATTGCGATTCGCACGCAAGCAATTTATATTAAAATTTTTTCTGTCCATCACGCGTTGCAGAAGTACGGTAGCTGCCCCGAGACTGGCGTATTTTATAGCGCGGCGGATGATTGTAAGGTGCACGAGGATCGGTATTCGATATATGGGTAATTCTTGGCTATTTCGATTGACTTGTAACCCTTAGGTTACGGATTTTTTTTTAATTTGGCACAATTGTTGTACACATAAAAGTGAAATTTTTCCCAAATTTTGGAGACGATACATTAATTGTATAAAAAGTTATTAACAATTAAAGAAAAATGATAAAAAATTTTCAAACGGCTATATTTTAAAAACTAATAAAGATATCGAAGTCGGATTTTTTTGAAAATACTTATAATGCCTTAAAATTTCGAAATAATTACAACAATAAACAATAAAGAATTTTTTTCGAAAGTTATTTGATTTCGATAGCAAAAATTCTCAGGAACACGCAGGAGCAAGAATTTAAAAAAAAATACTTTTTGAGATATTAGCAATTGTTTAAACAAAAAGTTAATAACTTTCGAAAAAAATTCTTTATTGTTTATTGTTGTAATTATTTCAAAATTTTAAGGCATTATAAGTATTTTCAAGAAAATCCGACTTCGATATCTTTATTAGTTTTTAAAATATAGCCGTTTGAACATTTTTTATCATTTTTCTTTAATTGTTAATAACTTTTTATATAATTAATGTATCGTCTTCAAAATTTGGGAAAAATCTCACTTTTATGTGTACAACAATTGTGCCAAATTAAAAAAAAAAAACCGTAACCTAAGGGTTACAAGTCAATCGAAATAGCCAAGAATTACCCATATACTTGTATGCATCATTTCGGCAGCGAGTAGTTTGCGGTCGGCACGGCTTCGCTCTGGCTGATTACTCTGCTGCTAACCCAAAAAGCCGCGCCGTCACACTGGCGCGCTGGTTTGTCGACGATATATATTGAGGGGACAGAAAAAAAGCCGTCTGTTTACACGGGAACGATCTCGGGACTGGCTTACCGCGCATCGTATTCGTCCTCACGTATCGACATTTGTATTCCGATGACACTTGATTCCCCATCACCATTGACCTCCCTTCGATCATCTCGTGTGTCGTAAGACACGGCAAGAGTAATACGCGCGTATCAATTATTTATCAAGCCGTTTAGTTCGAGACTTGCCACCCTCTTCTGCTTCGGCACTCTCTCCCTTGCTTTTCCATTCCTTTATCGCGCGTCCCGCATCTTTTGATAGATAGACCGTCAGCCAACGACTTCTGCTCTAGCTTCTAATGGGATATTCGAGGAAATTGCCTTTGACTTTGATCGCGCTTGAAACTATCCATACGATTCCCATTGAGACCAATAGTGTCCAATCGCTTTTCCAGCCAGCATCCCGACGTGAGCGCGCAATCTTCATTTAGGCGCGAATGACTCATCGAGTTGATCGTTTCTCCCCTTTCGCTCGCAAGGCGAAGCTCGCAATCGCGTTGGTAATTTAGTTTGAGAAAGAGAACTTTGCCCCTATCGATCCCAATTCAGCGAGCTGAATTTTTTCAATTGGACAATCCTCAGGCGCGAGACTAGCTTCGCGCGAGAGCGGTAGAGCGCTGGTGAGCCAAAAGTCCATTCTGATCCTCGGCCATGCGTCACGTTTTTCGCTGCCGTTGGGACGTTTTTATTCGCATTCGTGAAAAAAATATTCGCGCCTCCATTTTTACTCGGGGCTTTTTGTATTCACTTTCAGTTCTTTCTTTTTCTTTTTTGTCGTCCGGTCGCGACAGACACGTTTTTTCGAGAGGCTCTGCGCGCGACGCCGATTATTTCAGCGGTACGCTTCGAATGACGACCGCGCTGGATTACCGTACGGTATTTCTTGTCGATAGTGACGCACGTCGAATTCAATAGACAGTGGTGGTTTCAATTTTGTTTGTTTTCGGTTTTGTTATTTATTGGATCGCGTGGTATTTGTCGAGAAACAAAATATATTTTACGTGAATTAATAAACTCTCGGGCTAACAAAAATACGCTCTCGGACTAACAAACAACACGATAGTTTCGTCGTATAATCTCCGACATTATTGCTCTTAATTTCCATAAAGCAATTTCGAGTGGGCGTATGCTAGTGGGATAGTAACTGGCGTGAACTCACAAATTAACTATTAGTTCAATCTCATGCATTACAATGCGCGCCATGCATGCCGTTAATTAGCGTGAAAACTAATGTCTAAACACCATCGTAAATTCATAAAATTTCTCGCGCACTCTGCGCCATCACCGCGGCGCGCTGCAAGTCGTCAGTAGTACGACTATAAGTTTAGTACGACACGCCATATCACAGCTGCTAAGATCAATACCAGTGAACGCAAAGTTATTCCCAGCTGGAAGGGAGCATCAATATTGAAACGCCTAAAAACTAAATTGAATCGGAAGCTAAGTACTCGCTCTCTGATTCATTAAGCTGGTGAGCAAAACCTCGTAGAAAGAAAATTGCATTTGAATATTCCGCGCGTGAGAGGAAATGAATGCACTTGGATTTTTACAGCCATAGAATCACAGCGCTGCACGGGTTAGAAAATTTGATCTACTTTCGGGACAAATTAATGACGCCACTCCGACTCTCTCACTCGGCTTCATCAGGATTTCGTCAATAATGAATAAAAACCTTACTGGAGCACACTCAAACTCAAGCGTGCATAGAGTAACGACACACATATTATCGCTGCATAACGCAGGTCGCGGATGTGATATTACGCCTAGTATTGACGTAGGTGCTCACTGAATAGATATTATGAGAGAGAATAAACGTGGAATTGATTGGCTTAGTCGTGTCGTCAGTCAAGGCTAATCGATTGCCGATTAGTCATACCGATAGAAAAGAATCGACAGAGTAGTACCACTGACTCGATACTACTATTTTATACAACTTTCAAATATTCTAATAATAACACCGCACATCTCAATGTTGTCTCAAACGAACGTTTCATTAAAATACCGAATGTGTTCTTATGATTCAAGTTACTATCCGTGAGTATGAGCATCAGCAATTTTAATGTAAAAGAGCAAGCTCAACGAGATAGAAAGAGAAAGAGAGAGAGAGGAGAGAGGAAAGAGGGAGAGTGCGAGGATAAGCAAAAATATTTTCTTTAAATTTACCCAACGCTTTTGCGTCCTGCACACTACTGAAACAACGATTTCAGCGTTCCTCTCGTAATTAAAATGCCGACGTAACAGTGGAAATTAGAACATTCGCGAGTGAATTAGCACGAGAAAAGGAGAGAAAAGGCCGGTCGTGAATATTTTCGCGCGCAGCAACAGCAGCACCAGAGAGCAAGGAAGCGTATTATAGGTACGCTTTCGGTGGCGAGCGAGTGAGAGTCGCGATGTAGAAGGAAAGAGGAGGAAGAGGAATTGGAGGAGGAGGAGGATGAGGAGGAGGAGGAGGAGGAGGAGGAGGAGAGGGGTGAGAACGAGCATATAGCAGTGGCGCGCAGGAAGGTGGCGTCGGCGTCGCGATGCCCGAGTCAGTCGGTGGGCCGACCTCGAGGCGCCTAAGCGTACCGATACGTCCCGCGCGCGTCAGCGCGCTACGCTGCTCGGCACACCTACGTACGTGTAGCCGTCGAGATCAGCTGTCCGCGGGTCCGATTGTGCGTGCCTACGCGTCGCGGCGACGCGACCTAACCTGCAAGCGGAGCCTCTTCGACGGGGTGCAGCGCATGCTCGCTTCGATAACGCGAGCGCAGTGCCGATGCGGATCACGCTCTGCCTAGGACCAACACACTCGCCGCCGCCTGCAGTCGCAGAGTGTCATGTTTCATGCTGCAGTGGTGTTTCATACGACGTCGACGCAAAGGTGCGCTTCGTTTCCTCTCTCTCTCTTTCTCTCTCTCTCTGTCTCTCTCCCTCACACTCACACACACTCGCTCGGACGCGATAAGCTCTGGCACGGCGACAACTGTTTTCCAAACACCGTTCCGGAGCCCACGGCTCTGCCGAGAAAAGCGTCTTGCTCGCTCTCTCGTCCATGGGGTCAATGCGCTCTCGCTGTATCACGGCCACAGGTGATACGCGAGCGTTCGCGGCCGGAGCTTATCGTGCCAGTTACATCGCCCGACAGTCCATTTTGATGTTTCTGTTCTCGTGTGTGCTAGTGTGTAACGCTCGCTCGATCATCGTCATCCAACTTTGACATTCGCGTGCCTGTATCTACATATAGAACGGACTTCAAAAACTTGCGAATAACTTTAAACTAGTTAATGGTCATAGGAGGAAAGAACGAAGAACTTCGACGGTAGTCTATAAAAGCATTGCTCCCCCCCTTCTTCTCGTGAAACATTTATGCGCGCGCAAAAGTTTTTGCGAAAGCGCGCTTCAAATAGCAGCTAACCGCTCTCTGCAACGACGAGCCAATGCTAAATTTTCAATCGATGAGATAACGTCTAAGCATATACGACTGTCGGATGACTCAATTGTTTCGCCAAGTTTCGCGACGGAAATCCCGCGGGATGTGCCTATATACGTGCCTCGTGAATATTGCACACAGCTCGCTGATATTAATGCAAGTGGCAAAAGGAATACGATGAAAAATCACTTCAGCGAAGTTTCTGTGGCTGTAAAAAAGTGAGCTGTGATATCCTACGGCCATAAACTTTTGTTGTTCTCGCTTATGAGCATCCACTCTCCCCGGGGAACGATGCATCCTATATATATGGCTTGGAATAAACGATTATCCGCGGTGCCTCTTCGTCGTGGCCCCGCGTCATAAAATCATGCTCTAGCGTGGAGAAAATGTCAGAAGCCGCCAACTCGTCGGAAAAAGATTATTGAAATGTTATTACAATAACATAAGAAAATCCGATCGGCTTAATTATGACGGATCGCAGCCATTCATCAATTTGCAAACGTTTGCTCGTGACTCTCGAACTTCATCTGCGGGCGCCACGAGCGAACGCTCAAAGAAAAATCATCAATAGAAGTGAAAATTTGATCCTCGGCTACTTTCATACGTACGCCGGCAAGTTTTTAGAAGTTGCTCGAAAAAGCAGCGGATATTGCCAGAAACTTGTGCTCGGTGTTTTCTTATCGCAACAATTGCGCGAATTCGCGAATAAATCGGGGATGAGTATGAATGTAGTATCGTGCTTAGAAAAGTCACCTACATTCGGGCAAAAAGCCCTTGAAATTGCCTCAAGCAGATCCACAAGCAGATTCGAAAGTTATTGTAATGTCTTGACTGTTGACTGTTGACTTTGGCATGCAGATATGTAGCTCGCTCGGTGCATTGTCATTTATCGGCCGCGAGCGATCGACCCGCACTGACTACGTGCCTTACTCGAGTGGCGTCGACCATCCTCAATGACAGCTTGTTCCGCGAGGGTCCTTATCTCTTCGAATTTCCTCTTTTTGCGTCTAATAAGCCGCTTTTCGTTCATCGATTTTCTTTTTTCCTCCTTCTTTCTCACAACGACGGCTACGACTTGTTTTGACGCAGCGGCTCTCCGCACGTAATGCCTCATACGAAGCGTATTCAAGTTTTATCATCAACGAGGATTTGAATTCGTTACGTCCTCCTCCTCTCTGCTTTCTTTGCGGAAAGTATAAATTCTTGAGCACCGCAGGTTTCATTTTAAACTCATTTCGAGTGCGTTCGAGTATTCCAAGCGAGGCTCGCTTGCACCACGCAACTGCGCGATGTGCGCGAGAACGCGGTTAAAAATTCACAAAACTCTCGTGCGAGATCCGCTTACTGCCAGTTGGTATTATTCCACCCGTGAGAAAACGCCATTAAAGAGGCGTATGTGTACATCTGCGCGAAAGTAGAATGGAAGAAGAAAAAAACAATCTCGGCGATTGCTCTGGCGAGCAACGAACACATCTACAACCAACAATGATGAACGCCTTCCCGGACCCCGAAGGCGCTCGATCCATATCTGAAATTTCCGCCTCGGTACACGTTCAAACTTCGGCTCCGGTCAGCACTCGAGTCGACTTGGCCAGGCGGCAGGCAGCGAGCCAACAGCCCTACAAACCAATATCCGCCCCTCCTCGCTCAGTGTAATTGGTGGATCCAATGTCACGAGCTCGCCTGAAACCATAGACCCGCGTATACGGATGACTTTCGCCCGCCGCCGTTTCTTTTAAATGCCCTATTGTTGTGCAGATTGTGCATCCTCTCCTTGGCGCTTAATGACGTTCTATTCAATGCACAAATTCGATTTATTTAGGAAACTGTGGCCGACGCTATTGTCAACTTTTGATGAATATCGTTAACTTTTGCCTGCCAAATAATAGCCTATTCTCGAAGCTCAACGCATCATTAAAAATAGGCTGATTGCGAAACGTCAATCGTTCCTTTGTTCTGAACTCAAAGTAGCAATGAGAAATAAAAAAAATAAGGAGAAATTCGAAAGTCGTCCCTTGTGCGAGGCGAAATTGTCGATGCAATTAATACGACAGACTACGATTTCACGCTCCGGTCATCGAACAACGCTAAGCTCGTTAGCGACTTTAGAAGGGTGGTACGTTCAACCCTTTTCCATCTCTCCTTTTTCCGATAGGTTCTTGTATGACTTCGTTGAGCGATAGCGCTTTTCGAGTTGTTGTTATCATTTTTTCTTTTTGCCGGAACTTCAGTAATGCAGTCGAGAGACTGTGAACATTTTTAGAGTGAACGCACACAGGCGAACCTAGATATATGTTGCGAGCTAGCTGGCAATCTGACCCTTATTGTTGCTTGTGTTTGACTTGTTGAAGCCCCCACCCCCACGTTTTTTTAGTGTGCGTTGCAAAAAGCTCAATTTGTACAGGCTTCTCGATGCGCGAATGCATAATTCATCAGATCTCGTCAATTCCTCAATAACACTTGTAACAAAACGGCATTTTTCCCAGTAAAGTAATATCGTGCTAGAAAACTAAAACAACGAAAATTTAATTTGTCAGTAATCCGCTGTAAAAACATCGGTGCACTCATTAGCAAGATAATTATTTCACGTAGCTCGTCAAACGTTAATCTGCGATCGCAAAAAAATACTCGCGAGAGAGAGAGAGAGAGAGAGAGAGAGAGAGAGAGAGAGAGAGACAGACAGACAGACAGACAGAAAGCGTGCGAGACAAAAGCTCTCGAGAGCACACAATGGCGAGGAAAGTAGAAGGAGCGAGGAAGGGAAAAAATCGCGCAGCAGCAGCAGCAGCAGCAGACAGAAGCTCAACGGTCGTAGCGAGCGAGCGAGTGAGCGCACAAAAATGTCGCATCGCACCGAGGCGCGTGCGCGTGCGACGGGCAGATCTGTAAAAATAGCGCTCGACCATGAAAAGCGCGCATCCAAAATAAAGGTGAAGATGCCGCAGTGTGCGAGAGCTCAGCTTTGAACTTAATGCCCAAGCGACCCAGCTTCATTTTTCAATTATCCGACTGCTTGTTCGTTCGTTTATTTCCTATTATTCGAGCATTTCCACAATGCATTTTCTTTTTAAGTTATCGGTAGCAGTGTTATGATACACATGAAATAACATCCTGCGTGAAAATTATACTTTCAAATACGGTTGACAAAGTCAGCGATCGGATAAGCGCGACGAAGAATCATAAGAGAACATTTCCAAGCACAAGAAACATATCGAAAAAACGATAGGAAATTCTTGCTAATTCTTCCAAGAGTATAACTGCGACGACGCTGCGGTCGAGAGTCGGCTGACACTCAATGTTAATATTTATAGCCGCGGTGACGTAGCGAGCAAGAGGCTGCCTCGGCCCGCGGAATGCGATACAAATTTGCGAATGCTCGATTGAATAATCGACCGCATGTCGCGATGCGTTTTCTTTTTTTACAGCGTCTATATATTTCGCTGCCTCGACTTCATAGATCGCTTCGGCTTCTGCGATTCGTTAATTCTGCCGTTAGTTCGGCAGTCCAGAAGAGGCAGCTGATATCGTAGGCCGTGCACGAGAGAGAGAGAGAGAGAGAGAGAGAGAGAGAGAGAGAGAGAGAGAGAGAGAGAGAGAGAGAGAGAGAGAGAGAGAGAGAGAGAGAGAGAGAGAGAGAGAGAGAGAGAGAGAGGAATTCATGGTGAAATACCGTCGCAGGCGCCAATTATAAATTGAATAATCAAAGGTCGCCGCAGGCTTGGTAAAATCGAGAAGCAGCGTGGCTCTCGAAGCCAGGGTCAGAGGGCGGAAGTCAATCACGCGAGCTTTAACGAGGCGAATTCGATTGATCCGCCACTGCTGCTGCAGCCTCTATCCAGTTAGTCTCTCGGCCGACAGCGCGCTTTCCGCTTCCTCGCTGCATAATGCATCACCGCCTCTCTCACTCTTTTGCTGCCGTTACGAGTCTGCGCTTGCGGTACCCGGCGTCGGGAATAGTTGGATACTAGTCGCTCGCAAACTATTCGTACGCGCCTTCCACCGGCGAAAGGGCTTTTGCCTTGATATCCTCGTTGGCGCGCCACCGAAATACTTTGATCACGGCCTCTTTCAGCCTTTCTCGAATTTAGCTCTCACGTGCATTCATATATATATATATGCAACGTCAGTGCTTAACGTGTACATCGTGCCCAGTCGAGTGCCAAAGTCCGGGTTCTGAATTAAACAAACAAACTCAATGAGAATATAGGCAGGAGAGAGAAAGATTCGTACTTTAATATTCCGCAGAGTATCGCGCCGCGAGAAACTCTCTTTCTTCAATTTCCTCGGTAATATCGCGATGGCGTGACGTAAACTCGTAGCGATCTTGAAGTTTTTGCAGAAATTCCAGGCGCCGAGACGACCAGCATTATGCAGTCGATATTAAGGCCGTTCCCGCTCCTCTACACTTTCGCATAAGCCGCGTCTATTGTTTTCAATGACGGCGATGATGATTCAATGTCGGCGTCGGAAGGCAAAATGATATTGGGTTATAACGAGCGAATTCTATAAAGATATATAACACACTCGCTAATTGCGCAGCTGCGGATGATGCATTATTCTTTCGGAAGAGCGATTCGTTCTGCCGCGTTCCTTACCACCTTTACTTTTAACCTTTCTTTTCCCCTCGAGCCCCTCCGCCCTGTGCACACAGACACATATACATGGACGAGTTGGGCGAGGGAGGCGAGAGGAAAGGAAAAAAAACCGGAAAGAGCCGCGGGTGATTGAAAGTAATGGCCAACGCGAAAATTTTTCTCTCTTTTTTACTCTCTCCGTGTAATTCCTCTTGCGCGGCTGCTAAGGCCGGATGTATGAAAACAAGTGGGTTAATTCGCGAGTGTTTATTTATAGAGAGCGCGCGAGCGCGCGAGAGCTTCGCCAGGTGAACCAATCGATGAGAACGACGGGTGTAGGACGTTCAACTCGCCGCACAGCGCCGATAACGCGCTTCATCCGAGTCTTCGCACGCGCGGCTTCGCGCAATAGGATTATTACGAGCGACCTCGACAACTCGAATGCAAATGCGCGCGTTGCGATCCAAACAAACAGCCAACCGGCGACATCGCCGGTGCTGATTTGCTGCCATTCTCAGCTGCACGCCGGCACTGATTCAGCCGTCGACGCTCGAGAGCATGGATCGTGCAAAACTCTCGAAGACAACGTTGCTCCGAACCGCAAGCTCCCTCGCTCTCTCTTTCTTTCTACCCTGTTTCGGCTTCCCGCGCCTAACTCACTTACCGTCTCTCGCTCGTTCTTTGCCCGACAAAGTTTCCCAGACAGCTCGCTGTTGCTCTTGGCGCCCAAGATGCTCTTTGCAATTTTTATTGATGCGCCCTGAGCTATTTCTCACGGGGCAAATGCAATTGAATTAAGCTTTATTTCGCTAAGTACAGCTGGGCAAAAAGTGCTACTCGAGAAGAGTAGATTGTCATTAATAACTAAACGCCCCAATTCGCAAACTGCTCATTCAAAAGGAGCTTTTTACCTACTCTACGTTAATGCGTTTATCCGAGCAATTCATTTCCGACTCGGTTTTCGATTACTCAACAGAATAGAACAAATCCAAAATACTTAGGTGCCGACTCCGACATTTCATCGTGAGAAGTTTGATAGTTTAAAAAAATATTCATCAGAAGGTCACATCTTCTCGAGGCGAAATTAGTAAACAAAACCAAATAGTATGTGAATCGCTCAGGCATCTCGACTTGCCCAAGTCTCTCACCACCAGTAACTTTCTCAAACAGACTCCTCTCGAAATTATCCACTCAGCGCTGTTCCTGTTGGGTCTGGGTCTGGCATTTTCCCCGCTGTTCTTGCGTGCAAGCCGTGACGCGAGCACAGAAAGAAAAAATCCCGACTGCCAAGCGTCATCGATCCTGTAGCACACACACACACACACACACACACACACACACACACACGCACACACACACACATTGCGAGTTATGACACGATGGTTAATTGAGCCTTTTAGTCGGTGACAAAAGACTCTTAATTGCGTTCCATTGCAGATAGCAGCGACGTTCGAGCTCTCGTTTAATGATATTTGACTCGTCCATTTTCTACTTTTCTTGCTGTTCATGATACGATTCAATTGGCTAAATGAAAAAACTATCGTCTTTTGAGGTTGAACCATTAAATACGACCTGTCGTATGGATTTCCAATAAGATATACTCGCTTCGGCCCATGCACTTTATTTTTGAAAAGAGAAGGAGCGAGAGAGAAGCAAAAAATATCAGAGTTCGCCATTCGCCTTTGTCGGTTCTAGCATCCGAGCGGCATCTCGGCATCTTCTCGAGTACCGTTCCGTTTCATTTGACCGTAAATTTGATGTATCCCCGCGGAAATATGGCACGACGTGCTAGAGCTTGGCGTTTCCATTCGCAATAAATCGCTATTGAGTTTACCTCCGCCGATACTTTATCATTTGTAAAAAGAAAAAGAGAAAAGAATTTCCTGGGCTGCAATTACATGGCATGGGAAATATCTTTTGTCCGAGAGCCGTGTCTGCTTATACGGAGTGACGAGTGACCGCGCAAAAAAGAAAGAAGTATCTTTCAGCTCGGATGCTCGAGAAAGATACTTCGCAGCAATCATCGCCACCGTATTATTTCTGCCATCGAGAAAAGTTTGGCTTAGTGCTTTTTCATTCTAGTTGCGGCGAGTTAGTGCTTCGGCTTCTGCTGCTGCTGCAAGTCTTATACGTCGGGATGTACACTCGCTGGAACTCGCCGTGCTCTGTTTATGAAACTAGTTATGACAGTCCAAAAAAATAGATACGCGTTTACGGATTGTCTTGATTCTCGAATGTGCATTATTGATTCGACGCATAAATAACTGTCATGCGTTAATCCACTCTGCGGTCGACATTTTCATAAAAATAATGCACAAGAATTATTATATTAAGGTAAATTTATTAATCATGTTTTCCATCGTGTCTTTCTTTCGCAACAAATAGAATGGCGTCTCATTTATGATGTTAGCACGCGATGTGCGTAATTGGCATGCAGAGACGGACTGGAAAGAGGCTAGAAATGCTGAAAATCGAATTGCTTGACTAACACTGTACGCGTGGCGGAGTCCTGAAACTGATCCGAGATTATCCGGGACTGTGGCTTACCGCGGATCAACGGGCATCCATTATACTATGTTATGCGGCAAGCTTGCATTGTAAGCACTCTATTTCCTGTGTATCATGCGAATCGAGTCGATTGTTTATGTGTCTGGTTGTTCTTGTAGAATGATAAGTTGGATTCAATTGATTTTGCAAACTAAACTGTCACGGGGTGGCGGGAGAGGCAATTTAAGCAACTTCGCGGAAGTTCAGTTTGACCTCAACAGTTTCAGAGGGAAAATTTAATGGAGCCTTTTTAAACGTTAATATTTAAATTCCATACGTTCATTCGAGCGCAGCTTTTGATTCGTAGTTATTTAATGCCCTGCAAAGCAAATTCAGTGAAATTACCAAATTCCATTTTCTCAATAAAAAACAAATTTTATGTTACACCTTTATACAATTCTGCTATAATTTTTGTGATATATTTCCTTTCAATGATCACTCTAAAAAGATATTGTATTTTTAATTGCATACCGTAGTAACTGAAAAAGTGAATCTTGGAATTAGCGAAATATTGAATTGCTGGAAAAATAATTATCCGTCAATAAAAGCGTATATATGTTTACTCTCCTGAATAAGTACATAATCCGTTTGACATCGTTTTTGCTTCTTCGAGAGTCGTAAAATTTAAGCCGCCACGAGACCATTAGAACGTGTTGAACTTTTCGTACATTTTTAATATAATTTCTTAACTAAGTGATCTTTAAAAATTAATTAAGGACAAGATCGTGTACGATTTTTTCAACTAGCAAAATATTGCAATAACGTAGATGTCATGTCAAAAAACATGCGATCGTCGGATAAATCCAATAAACGGTTGCGGCGGGCGAAAGATCAAAGAGCGTATAATTAAATAAAGCGTCGAAGCAGCTTTCGACAAATGCCGTGTTTGATGATCGTGCACGGGGACAAATAGACAGGCACGACTTTTAACACGCATCGATCAAATCGGAAAGGACGTCGCGTGACAACCGTATATGCTCGATTATAGCCGATTTCAGTTGACACGCTCGCATGAGCATCATTACCTGCTGCTTACCTAACGTAAACGTTTGTTCGTTACACAATGACTCACGCGGCGAGTTATTTGTACCTGAATTAGACTGAAAGTGGACAGGAAACACTGAATGTATCTGCTCGCTGCGACACGCACTGTTTTCAATGTTATTCTATACATTCCATCGCGTGCTATTTAGGTTACGAGTAGCATTTTTATTGGGGAGCTCGCTTCGGCAACATTGTGCGTGCGATGTGACTTTCAGCGTGCGATTCCGAATGCATTTTTGCTGAGATATTGTCCGTTTCCGCGTAAGGAAGCACCGAAAGTTTTCAATTACTCTCGACGCAACGCAATGATCGTCGACAGCAGAGCAAAAAAATAGGATGAGAGAGAGAGAGAGAGAGAAACGTAAAAACAATGCCGATAGATAATGCGAGTGGCGTTATCGTGAGCGTCGGCAAAGCTTATCGTTGGAGTTCGTTAACCTAAGCAGCTCGTTAGACTCATTAGCAGTAAAGACTCGCGCGCGGCGCGAAGCAGCAGCAGTGACGATGAGCGGCGGAGGCGTCGTTGGTCCGTTAGCTTTCTCGACGTCTCCCTCCTCCGCGCACGACGTCGCCAGTGCAGTGTTGTGTCGGCGAAGTGTCAGTTGTCGGTCCCGATTCGATCATCAGGCATAAGAAACGCACAAGCGCCAGTGAAAACCCGATGATGGGATTTATTATGGGCTGCACGTGTTTCAAGGGTACCAGCTTGAATCATCTCTTTCAAGGTTCGTGCTCTCACTCTAACATTTCATTTCTCTCTCTCTCTCTCTCTCTCTCTCTCTCTCTCTCTCTCTCTCTCTCTCTCTCTCTCTTCATATGCATGCATCTCCATTTCGATAGAATCCTATCGAGGACCCATTTTTCCGCCAACACGAGGCGTTTTTTTATCACTCAACTAGTTGTCCTGTAAATTTTTTTAGTCGACCTAATAGCTTGCGATATAACGGTATCTGCAGAACTGAGCATCGTTTATCGCATTGTCACGATTTTACTCTTCCGGCTTCGATGTAGTCTCGCAACGCTCTTTTGCGTGCGCGCGTGTGTGTATGTGTGTGTGCACGCGCGTGCGTGCGTCTGCGGTGTACATGCGTTGTTCGACCGAAACAGACTAGACAAGCTATGACGCGACATTCAGAGTGGCAAATGTTATTTTAATAAGTTTTTGTTCTAAAAGCAATTGGATGATTGAATAGCTAGTAGTTCATTTGCAGAACAGATGCACGACTGATATTCTCTTAATTGAAGCTAAATATTTCATCGAAATTATAGGAGTGGCAACGGTAGGCCTTTCATATCGTCCGCGACGAATTTTAATTGAAACTGTCGCAGGCTCCGCGGCCTCGGGGTAGCATTGAAAAGCTCCTCGAGGGTAAAACGTCAGTCGTCGTCGTCGTCGACGGCGGCGGCGGCATCGCGGCTCCTTTCGCTGCAGTAACCCGACGTCGTGGCAAAGGCAAATTAAGCGCTAATTACCCGCTCCTTTGCGTACGCGCGAGTCGGAGCTGGTCGCTCGTTCGCGCTGTAGCGGATCCACGCCGACGCCCCAACCCTTCCTCTTTGTCGCGCACACAGCAGACGATGCACAGTGCCAAAAACAAAATAGAGGCTCCTGCGCTTCGATATTCCAATTACTCTTCTCTCGCACAGGCAAAACCATCGCGCGGGCGACCCCGGACAAAGGAGAATCTCGCGGAAATGGCGAGTTAATCGGCGTCGATTAGTCGGACGCGCTTCGTTTCCGACACAGTCGATCGTTCGGATTTTCGTCGCGTCGCCAAGGTGAGCCCGCCCGAGGACTAATTGGAACCGGCGACGAGCGCTGACCTTCGCTCGCACTCGCAGAAATCCGAGACGATCCACCGACGTACTACCTGTGTCTGCCTGACAATTGCGAGCTGATTGAAGAGACACCCGGCGCGAATCAGTCACCTGATTATAAGAATGTGCACGTATCGATCGTAGTTAGAGAGAGCAATTTTGTATGGAGCAGTGTGTGCATTTCGACCTTCCGCTGTCCATTTCGCCGATCAATACTCCGAGCTGCAGCTTTGCAACTAACTTCTTTGTCACTCGAGTGGAACATTCGATGTAAACCATCGCGTTTACGTACGTATATCGCGTGGCGATAGAGCAACTGGTGACGTTGTCGATGAAACAGCGAACGAGCTCTCTTGCCCACGAGTGCATCTTACGATCTACAAAAGCGTTGAATTGGCTGGCGAGAGCGAGCTTGCCCCCTTTCTCTCTCTCTCTCTCTCTCTCGCGTGCGAGTTCGCACAGCCTCAAAATATTATGGACGTATGCCATCGCGGGCAACGACGTACACGCGTAAACGACGGCAGGCCAGGTGTACTCGAGATGAAAGTCGTGATCGTCGAGCGCCACACGACTCCCGACGCGGAATAAAAAGAAATTCTCGTTAGCGCACGCTTTCGTCTGTCTCACCGTTGAACTGTATCAATAAATACGCATTTTTCTCTGTCTGTTTCAGGTAAATATCATGCTATACCGCACGTCTGCCACCGAACGTAAGCTCAATTATTCATAAATAGCCGTCGAACGATGGGAATTTCATGTCGCGGATCTGAATTTTCGTCGTCAGGCGCACGACTATGGTGTGCCTTTCCAAAATTGAATCTTGCTGCCTAGAAAAGCACTCCGAGCGACGTTTTAGGTCAAGTAGAACGAACGTTAGCGGCGGCTTATACACCTACTGAGGAAGAGAAAAGAATCTCGTAAGAAACAAGCGACAAAAAAAAAATACGATGGAGAAATTTACGTCTTGACCTGAAACTTTTGCGGAGCAATCAAAGTTTTTCGCGGTGAAAAATGTTCCGCGCGCCTTATCGTCGCGCGACGAGCGCATTTTTCTCTCGGCTACACTGCATGGCGATTGGCTAACGAATTCGACGAGTCGCGGCAACGGCACGCGCGAATATAATTCGGACGACTGTGTGCGCGGAAGAAAACGTGATCGATCGCGCCATTCTGTTGGACGAGACGCGCTCCGCGGCACGCGTGTGTGCGTGTGCATTTGTTTTCGTTGATTCCGCATTGGCGCGCACGTGGCGCCATCCCGCGCTCTTGCGACGCCAGCCGAGATCGATCGATCCTGCGGAAAAGCTCGACGAGCTCGAGCTGGTGCTGCCATCCCGTCAGCTACGCTCAATTTTCACGGTTGCTCGATATCCTGCGAGGTGATAACAGAAATCTGCTTGCCAAGGGCTCGCGTCGATAAAGATTTGTATTATTTTCATTTCTATTCGTGAAAGCCATTTATTAACAAATCGTTAGAGTTTTTAGGATAAAATTATCGATAAATAATTATCGATAACTACTAAATTTAACTATTGTTCTAGAGCGAAAAATTCATATAATAATAAAACAAATACGTCATCGTGCCATTCGTAAATAACATTATATCGCGTGATGTTTGCGCGTCTTATCGAACGAAAGCACGAATCAGAAGTATTTATCGTACGAGCCAGTCGATAAACGCTTTGCTTGGCGAAAGCGCGTAGAGAGGGCGGCTCTGATTGTTATCGTGCGGCTGAAACCGGAGGTAGCGATAATCATCCGGAGCTCTTATAATGCTGCTGCATTTAATTTGATTTTACTATCTCAGTTGAATTAAGCTTAACGAACTGACATGCGCATAACTCGTGAATTATCTCTTCTTGGTACGCTTGCACCTTGCAGGCGCATGGTGCTTTCGACTTGGATTAACTACTCAACGAACTAAAATACAGAGCGTACGTGGCATTGAAGTCGGGAAAAAAGGTGAACGAAAATAACTTTCCGCCGATATTTTCCAATGAAATATAAAAAAAATCTAGTTCATGCTGCCGTTCTATAAAATAGATAAAAGTTTTTTTTATTAATGTCGTTGATGTTTCTTTACTAGCCGCGTAAAAGCAAAACAAAGTAAAAAACGACAAGAAAATTAGATTTGCGACAATCGTAAAAAAACGCGAGTACATAATCTCGTGAAGGTCAAACAAAGTCAGCAGAGAAAAGAGCGGTAAATACGACTACCTTGTCAACCATTTCGCCCGTCTGTTTCTCAGACATCAAGGCAGAGAATAGAAAAAAAAGAGGCTCCGCGCATACGTATAATTAAATAGACGATCCCCTAGTCTAATATTTGGACTCTGTTCTTATCGCAAAACATACAGTGTAATGAGAAAAATTGGAAAGTTAAAGGAAGCCGTATGGTGACTGGAACAAACTCGAAGTAATCAACTCGGCAGTTTACGAAACAGTTAACGACACAAAGCCCCGTGAAAAAAATAGTCTCGGCGTATTTGTAGAACCCTGCAAACTATCGATACGCCGGGGTTCTCCCGCGCCAGGTATACAGAGAGCGAGAATTGGCGCGGTGTCCGAGCGACGCAGCGTTGCGAAACCGCGAAAGACAGTTACGATGTTTTAACGATCTTTTCGCGTGGACTATTGATTCCCCGCGCGTGTTCCCAGCGCGATAGCAGTCTCCCGACAACAAAAGACTTATCCGTATAGGAAGCCCCTAGGGACGAATAAACTTGATCCCGGGGAATAAACTCGGCGGCGGCGCGACGCCGGCAACAGTCGTACATTGGAACTGTTTACGAGTATAAACGCGGATACACTGTGGAGTCTCGTGCCGTTGTCTTATCCTTGTTCGCGCACCGCGTTGGACAAAGCTGCCAGTCTCGAGGAAGAGAAAGAGTAAATGCCATAAGTGCGCACCTCAATGCTTAATCGTCGAGTCCGCTGACGATTGGCCGTTTACTGCGCGACCGTGCGCCATTAATTCGACGAGCATACGAGTCTAAGCAACAATCTTGACGTAGCCCTTCTTCCACCTGCTGCACTTTCCGAAATGATATTAGAAATGGCATCTGCAAACGTCATTCGATTTCTAGCGCGAATTCGAGTCGACCCCGTAGAGTTGAACGTGCCTAAAGTCATTTCATCAAATGCGCAAAATTGTGCTTGGCCAAATAAAGCTTCCAGAGAATTCAACGCTTGCAAATCATCAAAAAGAATCGGGGCTTAATTGGAAAGCTCTCAAATATTTGTATTGGCGAGCTCTTTGCGCGCGCAGAGTAGCCGCGAATTTAATACCGAGCCGCGTGTCTTCTGCACTCGCGGCGGCCAATTAATCACATACCTTGCCAGTATAATTATTTCAGTTGGCAATTATAGCCCGTAGGAAGACCGTTCTAATTATGCTAATATCCCCGACAATGGATCCATTATAATCAAGCTAATCAATCCAGCAGGAGTACAGCACTCGGAAATCAATTCGGTCGATGCGTCGTTGGGCGTCGTTGGGCGTCGTCGGGCCCGCGTAGCATTGATTATTCGTTAACGAGCGATGCGCCTTGCCTTGCCGTGTCGTATCGCCGTTGCAGGGCCAGATGAACCGCAGCGGGCACTGATTTACATCGATGCTTATCTCCTCGTCCGCGCATACTCGGCGCTCTGGCTGTTGCCACGCGTCGCCGACTGCGTGAAATTGCGAAATTGCGCGCGTGATATCTCGGGGTTTGCTTTTCCTCGCCGGCGCCCGAATAAATAGAGGACGATCCGATGATCGGATCGGCTATCGCGCATACTTTCCCCGCTCCGCCTCACTGCCGGCCAAACTTTTTAATTTGACGGGCCGACTTTGAAAAGCCTTTTGTCATTCGCGCGCGTGGACGTACAGTTATTTCGGCCAGCCTTGTCGAAATACCACTAAAGTGAATTACTCGTCGGAACGTCATACCGCTCGGTTTGATTGAAACTGCTAATGGCGAGCTCGATTCCTCGTCCGCGTCCGCGATTGTGTTCGACAAAAAAAAAATAAATTCAAATGAAATCTTGCGACGCTGTTCTTCCATCTCCGTCGTGAGAAAAAGGTTAGGTATCGCTGCCAAGCTCCAGTAATGCAAGATTTGGGCGCTAAGCCACGAGTAGGAGTGGAACTTGCGGTTGTGCGAAACGGCCGGTAAAGCCGGAGCTGAGTATATCGATCGTGTCCGGCCAAGTTGAGCCTGCGAGAGCTCGCTCTCCCGTGTAGACACGCTGACCTCGATTTGTTCATCCTGGCCACTAGCGGAGAGGACCGGGGATTTCGATGTCAAGCTGCTACCACCGCTGACCGACATTGACAGTTTATCGTTCTTTACTTTTCTCCGTGCGTTCTTTGCCAAAGCTGTAGCTTTATCGAACATGCGATTATACCGTCCACAGTGACAGCGCTTATCCTTTAATGCAGTCCATTTTCACGAGCGCGTCATTGCACGCGCGCTTGACAATTGTCTAAGCGTCAAACACGAGGCGATCGTTAGGCGAAACTTGAGACAGCCTAATGCCGTAGTCCGGGTAATTCAGCCGCCGCTGCGTCGTTGGATTAAAATTCTCTCTTGCCTTGGCAACTCCATTTTTTGTATGGCTTACGCGTAGATTATCAAAGTTACGGCTTTGGCAAATTTCCGCTGGAAAGTTTTACGTTTGGCGCATCTAAGGGCCTTGAATAGATATAAACGAGAAAACTGCGTCTATAATGCTGTTTATTTTTTCTCCTTCTGCCTTGTCCCCGATAAGAATTTTATTCCGGTAACAAAGAGGTAACTATTCTGCGAGTGGACGAAATGTTTAATGAAAGTCTTAGCACGTTTGTTAATCCTTCAAAGTTAAGGTTGCCGGGCGTTAGGGAAAATCGATATATCCCAGGGAAGCTCTCGCATCAACAGCAGCATTCTCTTTTGGAATTCAGTTCGAAAATTCAACTCTCTCTCTCTCTCTCTCTCTCTCTCTCTCTCTTTCTCTCTCTTCCCCTTGGTGCATTTTGAAATTACTTTCTGAGTCTACGAATATGTGTACAACATTTCGAAAGGACATTCGCACGTCAAGAAGTCATTTTGTCAGACTAGAGAAGAAAAATTACTTCGTTTTGCCGGAACAGCCTTGGTTGTGCTATTTGACAAAGTAAGCTGTTTATGCATGGCTGCCTGGCGTTTAAAAACACGCGTTTGAACAGCAGACGAAGGCCGTGCGATTAGGTCGCGCCATCTGAACATTTTACCTTCGCTAGAACTTTCCGGGCGTGTAGTACTGCCCACGATTGCTGCCGAGCCACTCCTGCTAACTACCTGTAGCACGTTACGGTTTTTTCCTATTTTTTTTTTTTTTTTTTTTGTTTCATTAATCCGCGTAGTCAACGAGATCTCTTATACGGCTTTTAATGATCCAGCACTTGAGTCGCTCTTGGCTTCTTCAAATTACTGTTGAAACGTCAATGGATTCGTGGAATTTGGCTTTTACATGTCGAAGTTGCTGAAATCATAAGACTTATTTCGTCCAGTACATAACGAAGACAAACTTTCTCCGTCAGATACAATAAACTCGATGAAAAATCACCTGCTTTTTTTGGTATGAATAATCGCCGCTGAAAAACTTACGCCTATAAATAAATTTCTTCTTCCGCGAGAGCGCGCCGGTCGAAAAATTTCGGAAGAGAGAGAGAGAGAGAGAGAGAGAGAGAGAGAGAGAGAGAGCACAAGCACCCGTGCAGTTCCGCGTCCTTGTCCCTGATAAGCGCGTCCTCGCTCTTGCTCTCAAAGGATATATTCAGCCCTCTTGCCTGGAAAATCGTTGCGATTCGTCCCCGCGGCACAGCATTGCTCCCGCCCACTATCTCTCGCACAAGCGCAACAGTCCTGTGGCCGTTACGTCGACTAGAGACGCGCCATTGATTTACAGTTTGGCTATCTTTCTCGCTGAGTTACACCGACGGCTAAAGCCAATTGCTCATGTTGGCATCTCCGGGACAAAAGTCGTGCGTGAAATTCGAATGGGCGACAGTGTAAACAGAGTATCGTATTACTGATCGCAAGGATCGATCACCGCCAAACGAAATCCAAAACTACCGAGATTTCTCTTATCCACGAAAGCTTTCGACTAGCCCACGACAAACAGATGACATTTCGATTTACAATTGGCTGAAATGCTATCCTCTCGCATTTAACTTGCTGATGCAAGTAGTAAGATCCGAGTGCGGTCGGACGTGTATCCATTCGTTTGAGAAAGGAGCTTGTTAGCGTTGCGCATTTTTCACCGGACAGCGCTGATTTGCCAATTTAGTCGTATAAATGGTGATGCGCCACGAGCGACGGACAGATTGCTTTCTAGATGGCAACATGCTTCACAACTCCACAGCGCGAAGCATTTCGTCAACTCGAGGATAGTAATAACCTCGACACATATCCGAACAATTGATTAGATCGACAGCCCGTTGACAGCATCAAATCAACACGCGATATTGCGCGCGTAATTGCGAACAATTTTCACGTCGCACACACGCCTCGCAGTGGTCGCTTTATGTGCCGCTTGTGTATACCGTAGGCGACTTTTCGCGCCGGCTCCGATCATTCTCCCGATTAAATTATATGCGCCAACGACTGCGCGATTTTGGAGAGACGCGAATGCCATTCATAAGCATTTGATCTTTCGCTCCGCGGAGCGTTTTGCAGCTGTTCGCACTGCGCGCGTCGGGACAAGCGTCGTTAAATTGAAAATGCTCGGCGTTTATTTGCGCCAAGGACTTTCTAACGAATTACAATTTCGACACTCGCAAGTTAATCATTATGATTGATGGCGTTTGCGCGAAATTCCCTCACAACTTTTCCAATTAATCATTTTCCGCGCTCTCGAGTTGCCTCTGTACCATTAAACACGAATAAATTATCCAAATTATAGTCGTAATTCGGGCAAATATCGCGCTTACATCTCGAAAGCAAAGCTGCTTTCCTGTGTGCGCTTAAGCTGCAACCGTGATGATCACCTTGGTTGGGAATACAGCCAATCCTCGCTCTCGCTCGAGCAAAGTCTATTCGCGAAATCGCAATAACTCACGAGGTGGTTTTCAACTGTCTCAACAGAGAGAGAGAGAGAGAGAGTTGCGAGGATAAACTTGGCCATTATTGTCCTCCATCCCTGACTGCTTGAAGCTTTATTCCCACAACTAAGTCGTCAATCTCGCGGAAGTCCCTGCGTTGAAAAACAACAAATATCATGCCTCGTTGCGAGTAAGTGATACGTTGCTTAAATAGAAAACAAATGATTTGTTGCGATATCCGTATAAAAGCGAGTTTATAAGTTCGGCCGTACTTACGTATAAACAAAACCAAAAGAATTGGTAATTACTTGCCGCTAGACAAAACTCGTCAAGATTCGTTTGAGAAGTTTAATGAGCAACAATGAACGTTCGCCTCGAGTTTTACCAATCATCATGACAATGCCTCTTTGTTATGCGAGCGTGTTTCCTCTCGCTCGGAAAGAATTTCGTTGTGCCTGCCCTCGCACAAGACTTCACTCTAGTTGTCGCCAATTTACTCGCAGATCTTGAAACAGTTCGCCTTAGAAATCTAATCAGCCGATTGCGCGAAGCCCTAGCTCGCGCGCGGCTCAAGCGAAAGAAAACTTCGTGGTTGATGCACGTCCACGCATTTTCACGGATGAAAATCTGAAAACTTTTTCTTTCACGCTCGGTCGATTCGCGGCTTCTTCCCCTCCGATTGACAGCATAGGCGCGCGCTCTTTTTCATCCAAGACTCGCGTTCCAAGAAGCACTCGCAGGGGGTCGGCAAATCGACGCGAGAAAAAGAGTCAAGACACATAATCAAGCTCTCGAGTATTTTTCGGAGTTGCTCTTTAATGAAGCCCGAGCGTCCGCCACGCCCAGTTCAATTCACGTGAGCTCTAACCGGCGACCTTGCCGGATTTCCCGGCAGCGGCAGCGGGGATAGTCCAAGGTCGTGGCGGGTGCGCGTGCTGCACACTCCGGATTACCGTCGGTCGAAAGAGGAGCTCGCTCGTGCGATCGTATTATACTCGACGGCGGGGTGGTGGGGAAGGTCCGACTGCGAGTCGACTTGATCTACTTGCGCGGGTGAATGTCAAAACCACGAAGGATCGACGACTCTGCTTTAGCAAATTACACGCCTGTGCCGAGACGCCTTCCTAATGAGACTCGAGAGATGCGCGTGAGCTCCCCCAAATGCCGTACAATTGAAAAGACAATTTTGGGATACTGCTTTCGCTTCGTCGGCAAAATGCGTCGATTGATTCGAATCAGAAAATCGAAAGCAAATGGAAAGCAGCTTTCAACTTGACAGCGAGCTTTGGTATCGACCGGTTTCGCGCACAAACCATCACTCGACAAAACAAAATACCGCCAGTAATAAATAAGACATCTTTATCGCTCAGCTCTTCTGACAACGCACATTCATCTTGCAATATCGAGTTCCACGAGTAACGCGAAGTTGTCGAGAAGGAGGCCAGCAGTTGTAACGACAAAAGCCTTGGTAAATTAGTTTCTCGGCGCAGCCACGTAAAAATTGTTTCGGTAAGACAGAGGTCGCCGGGCCTCTCCTGCTGGTTTTTGTTCTGGCAGCAGCCACAATGGCGTCGCCGCGCGCATCCCACTCTGCCGGCCGAGTTTAAAATCTTCGCCTGTGAGAGGGGTTGGCCATTGCGGAAGGCAGTGCGGGCGCCGGCTTTTCATTTATCTCATTGTGCCCGTACTGCCTGAGAAATTTCGAGTCGTTTCGAAAATGTCACCTAATTTTCCCCATTGTCTCGCGCTTTTACGAGTAACTGAGCGTAAATAGACTTGCACATCGATCTTCAAGCGGTTCGCGCATACATCTTCAGGAAATGATGATGCATTTTGCAGACTCCTTCGTCCTCTGATATCCTGCGCACATTTCCTCTCCACATGTCGGCCGTCGTTTCTTCGTGAATTCAACTTTTCCTCTCCAGCGGAACATTGACGCCGACAAGGGGGGGAGAGAGAGGGAGAAAGAATGGATATGCCTTTTGTTGATATTCCATGAATAATGTGCATTATTGAAAGTTCGCTTCTTTATCGTTGAATATCCCATATTTACCGCCTATCCTCGCGCCGAGGAGACTTTAATAAATCACACATTGCTCGCGATATTTTCATCTTGCTTCCGGCACGGAGAAAGAAAGGCACGATTGAAATTCAGACGCCCTCGCCCGCCGAATGAATCACTCGTGGATGCTACGTAGGTATAACCGGCGCCAATCGCCAACCGTTGCTCGTAATGACGTGCAATAATTACGAACGACCGATCAAGAGAGGCGAGAACGAAAAGAAACTGTCAGTGTTGCCGTTTCGCTTCAGCCGCATCCTCTTTTCAACTCGGAATAAGCTTTGCTGCCTCCTATTGATTTTCGTTTCGAAAGACCCAAACGACTCTTTCTTGTTCGATCACTCAAGGCCTCCTCTATTGGCTGCGCTGGAAAACACGTTTTACTCGCTGCGTAAAGCGGTGAAATTCCATCGATCGCGCGTCACGCTCGCGCCGCGTCGCGCAAACTCTCCCTCCAGTGCGCGCGTGGCGAAATTGACAAATCGCACGTCTCGCTAAGCGAATTTAGGTTACGTTCGGCTGAACCACGCGTGCAAATAATTCCGGAATTCCGGGCTGCGCGCGCGAACAAATTGACGTAGCCCTTACATACTTGCCAATCATTCACAGCACGGAAACTCAAAGCGAGTGGATTTTAAGAGCTATATCGCTAATGAAGTTCAAGCTCGTCATTGATTAACGAACTCTAGGAAGAACCTAGTTTATTTGAACATCGTTAGTATTTGATTGTGCGTGTGTTGAACTTTAATCCATACGTAAAAGGGAATTTCGCGGAAAGTATATTGACGTATTAATAAGTACGCGTAGTGTAAGAACAAAACAAGCGACGAGGAGCAACACAACGATCTGTCGTCAATTGATCGAGCGCCATTTGCGGTGGACACCCACAAACATACGTACAGGGAGTGAGAGACACAGTCGCATCGACAGCTATTGCCGACAGTGCACCCATTAAAGCGACTAACTTGAGCGATATAAATGGAAGACGACTCGAGAACGGAAGACACTCGTTAGGGGCTCAATAGCTTCTCTTTTGCCACCCACCTGCCTTCAGTGCTACTGTATTCGTTCATTAGAGACTCGATAGCCGACTTTATTTTAAGACTTTCGCAGCAAAAAGAAAGGGAACTGTCGAAGCTACTAATTTATGCATATATACCTATATATATTGCGAAAATTGTGCGAGATGTATCGGGAACCGTTGCTTCGCTCTCGATGTTCATTAATTATCGGACTCCCGTAGACGGACAAATCCTTTCAAGAACGCACTCCGCATCTATAAACTACAAGCCTGTCAACAATTAATTGACCGTTTTTCTCCTCTTTCTAGAGCGTAAGTAAGAAAGTATGTCCCCTGAGCGTTATACTAGGCAAGAATCTGGTATGGGTGTTGTAAAAAATTCCGTAATCCCGCAGAACCCATAAAGAAACATTAGAGGGTGAATGTAATAGTCTAGCGCCCTCATAACTGTCTGGCTCGCACTGCCGAGTGCGCGAAAAGGACGACGCTTCATCCCCTTTCCTTCGAAGCTATCTCCGAGACTGTTAATCGCGCGTCAGCTTTTTAATTAAAAACTCCGCCCTCGCGTCAAAATCACAATCGTAATATCTATTTGCTCACTCTAGCGGATGCGAGTTGGAGGAAAGAAAAAAGTAGCGGATTCAGGCTTATCCGCTGGAATACGCAACTCTCGGGAGTTGGACGGTTAGTCGCAAAGCAGGATGAGCTTCTCCCACTGGAGTACTTGTACTAAGCGCCCACTGGACTTGAGCATATGCTCCTTTCTGTGCCTCTGTATATTTCGTGTAGATTATTTAGTATCTCTCACGAGCGCTTCTTCTTTAACATTTCCAACTTCAGAAGCGAAAATCAAGCGCCTCAGTTGATACTTTAGTCAGTTTAGCCGAACTCAACTGTGAGTTGACTTTATTACAGTTCTCGGGTGACGACGGAGAGGGAGAGCTTTATAAATAAGCATCTATTTTTTTCCTTTTTCTTCAAGTTCACTTTTCTCCTTTTTTTATGAAAAACTCATTTCTAAGACTTGGACGTCTTGCGCGCTCTTTATTAGCTTGTTGCCGTCGTCAAACGTCTGTAATTCCAGCTTGATCAAAGAGCACCCTTAGCAATTTCGAGCTGTCGATCTATTTTCAGTCTTTGCAAACGTGACATGTTTAAACGCAATTACTCGGCCGTCGGCGAACTTGCGCGTTCACACGTAATCCGTAGCCCTCGTGTGTCCCTGTCCGGCTGAAAATTTGTCTCCATGGCTCGCTAACAAGTCAATTTGCCGGCTCGTGCGCACCGACGGTATGCTCGTTGCTTTGGTATCGGAGTGGATAGTCGCGAAACGATGACATGCAAACATGTCCTAATCGTTTCCTTCGAAAGTCATGGCATAATCAATGGACCGCCTTCGATTGCATCAACGAGTTAAAGGTCACTCGAACGTTCGATCAAGTGGTTCAACTTGATCCAAATAAGTAGAGTAAATATGACAAAGCAAAAAAGCATCGGTTTTTGCTCGTTAACATTTGTCGGGCATGCGATGTAGCGCGCAGCAAACTTTCGACGCGAACGCGTTGCAAGATCACGCCCGAATACGTGCTCCTATCCGAGTGCTGAATTGCAGCAATTTTTCTGAAACTCCAACGCGGGCAAAGAGAGGAGGGAAGGGCGGTACGGCAGTTCTCCGAAAAAATACTGAACGCTGCATTTGCCGCGCGCCCTTTCGATCAATTATGCAACGTTCGATCTCGCCTGACGTTAGCTGTAGTTAGTCCAGTCGATTAGCCGCCTGTCGAAGACGACTGTCCAAATGTAACACAAGTGCGCGAGAAACGGGAGGTCGAGGAGAGCGCGGCGAAGGGAAACTCGTAGCCTGAAGAAAAGCGTCTTCCGGAGGGGAGCGACAAATGAAGTCGCAGCTGGTGGAATCAGCAGCGAACCGACATGGCTGCTCGCGTTGTCTGGTGCCCTCGAGCGACACTCTGCTCGGCCTCGACAGTGCAATACGCAAAATCGTATTTTCATTATTCCGAAAGCCGCGAACTCGTGCAGAATGCGGGCGCGCCACGGCGACGGGGATAAATATAAGAATTGCCGAAGGCGGCTTCCCTCGCGTTTGTCGTCCTTGACCCTCGAACGACGATGCCACGCGCCGTGTAACGCTGCCGAGCGCGATCGGTTTCTCGCACTCCCTTGGCCTTCCTCTTCCCGTACCTCATCTTTTCTTTTCTTATTTCGTTTTTCATGCATTGTTTACTGTTCGCTTAAACGTCTGCCTTCCAGAACATTACGTTTCTTTTTTTATTCGTCCTGCTCGTACCAAGATTTCTTGCCCAAGAATAATACGATTCGTTAAAAAATACGATAGTGGAGCAAGTTCTTCAATCTTCCCTGGGCATTATTCGCGATATTGCTGAATGGGAAATACGAGGACAGCGTAAAATGTAGACATTGTTTTACAATCCACTTGTAACGTATAAGAATGAAAAAGAAGAAGTGAGAGAGAGAGAGAGAGAGAGAGAGAGAGAGAGAAACGAAGAATGCCGATGAGAATGACCGTAGTAAAAAAGGGACAATATGTTTCTTTTGAAATATCGAAATCCCGATACTGAATTGCTGAAAGCCAATATTCTCATTGTAGTACAAATGAAAATCATCTGCAATATGAAGCCCAAGCCGACTGTTCAATTGTAATCAATATTTTTCCATCGGTTCGCTGAACCAGCTCGCGCGCGCACGCACACGCACACACGCACAGACACGTGCCGTAGCATGGCACAACCTTTTCATCCGATTATTCGGGGCAAGAATTTTCCGTCTCACGAGAGTCACTGCTGCTAGCTGCTACCACTCGAGGCACAAAAAGAATGAGCAGGCGAGGGAGAAACATTTGCTCATTCACGGCACGCAATTCCATCTGTTTATCGAGTCAACTCGCGCGCGCATACTTATTAGATCGCTAGATTCGACAATGAGTGGACCGCGTGTGCCCCTGCCGAAAATCGCAAATAATACAACTTGCAGAAACGAGCTTCGGCGAGATGTCGAATCAGCGAGAGGTGAAACTTTCTCGGCGCTATTCACACGCAAATTGTTATTTTCGCAGCGCCGCCAGCATTAAAAATTCAGCCTGGGCGCTCTTGCGCTGCAATCGCTCTCGTCGGGCAGTCGCCTAGTCAGCTCTCAGAGCATTTTCGCAACGCTGCCCGCGCGCTTTTACGATTCGCAGCCTTGCGTGTCACTCCAAGATGCGAGTATGATCGAGCACTAAGCTGCCTCTGACGTTCTCTCCTCTAATGTATATTGAGAATCCTGGCTGATAATAACGCTCATAGAAGCTCGAAGCCACAATTCGCATGTAACGTACGTACGTCAGCGTGGCGTTCAATATGGAAAAGCGGGACTCGACGAGAAGAGTATTTGGCGCGTTTACAGAGGCTCCACGTGGCAAAGCGGCGAGCGCTCGAGGTCGAAGGCTGTAAGCTTTTCCCCTCGCTTGGCATATGATAACCCGGTTGAGAGGGCATCAAGCCTCGAGCGAATTATGCGCTAACGCAGGTCTTGCGATTTCGACAGCAGTTGCCTGTCACGAGCTAAACCAAGCAGAGCGAAATTGTTGTGGGAATTCTCGTTACACGAGGATTGCAACCTCATCCTGCGCGTTAACCTTCCGATTTTTTCACGTTCGCCTCGCTTCACGCACTATTCAGCCCTCATCGAGCAATCGACACGAAAGTGCTTCTCATTCTTGACATGACCAGGGGCGGTATTTTGTCGTGGGCGTCTCATTTGCAAGCCCCATGAGCGTTCGAAAATCAAGCTGGTGCTTTAGGATGATGCTCGCATTCTCTCCGCGAACGTAGCCTAATAGCTTCTCGTAACTCGTGCACCCCTTACCCCTCACTCGCGAGACGTAAGCGAAAGCCAACCGGAATGAAATACAAACTTGATTGCTTGTCGAGCGCTAATGCTGAGACGCGGATCTCGATTTCGTACGACGGAACGTCGAGATGTACCACTCGCATTCAAGCGTCAACTGCTCTGCTTTCTTCGCTTCATTTTCAAGCTGCGTTTTACTCAAATTTCTCCTCGGCGCCTCACTCGAAGCAAATTATAAAGCCGCAGCGTCGATGATCGACGCTCGATGTTGCGTTACGATTTTCGTCGTCGCGAGAACGAAGCAGCGCGCGTGTAGTACGCGTTGGTCGCGGAGAATCCATCGACCTTGATTGACATTATGCTATCAGCGCCTGACGTGTTATACTCTCTCACTTCTCGCGCGTTGCTTATCCGCCCTGTCTTTTCTCTCTCTCTCTCTCTCTCTCTCTCTCTCTCTCTCTCTCTCTCTCTCTCTCTCTCTCTCTCTCTCTCTCTCTCTCGTTTCCATCAGCCAAAGCCTCCGAAGCGAATCGTTGTCGACGTCGTCCTTTGCGTTGAGGCCGACGAAGTTTATGTTCTTTCTTTCTTTTGCGTTCGGAAACAGATTCTATTTACACATATTTGAACAAGGTTTCGATCGAGCCGGCTACGTTGACGTCTAATGCATGAACTTCTGAATTTTTGACGTCCGCGACTACTTCTCAATTATACAGCATTCGCAGCCGAAATTCGCTTAGACTTTTGTATGAAATATTAGCGAGTATTGACATAGTCGTAGCTTTAGAAGCCAATGGAATAACTTTGTTCAATATTTGCTGCGGCTAATGGACGAGACGTTAAGCCCTTTATGCTCTTTTTATGCCGAACAACATTATTTGATCGTTGTCCGTGGCGCTGATGTTTGCCCGTCGTTCAGGAACTTGATCATTCATAGTCGACAAACTTTGGAGAAAAGGTAAGCTTTTTTACTCTCCGGGGAGGCGAAAAACAGAGAAAGAGAGAGAGAGAGAGAGAGAGAGAGAGAGAGGGAAAGAAAGAGGCATAAGTTTTCACTTATCCTCTCTCTTTCTCTTTTTTTTTTTAAATCCTACGAACAGGAACTTGTTTAACACGCTCGACACTCATCACTAGGAAAAATTCTTGATTCAAAGAGAAAGAACGAAAACGGAGTAGCGCGACCATTCAAAGTCAAATCAATCAAATTGACTTTGCATGTATACAGTTGCCGAGAGAGATAGAGCTCTCTTTTCTCTTCTCACTTCGTGTAAACAATTTTTCGCGCTTCGCCAATCCTTCGGGGAATCCTTCTGCCTTCGACCTGTGATTTCACGCTCATCTTTTATTCAATTATTTTGCTAGAAAATAGACAATTTTTGTTTAATCAGCGAAATAGAATTTCGCTATGGACTCGTTTTTCTTACTTTTCTTTTTTTTGCTGTGAACCATTGATTGAAATATTCACATTGCAAAGTATAGTCGCGACCTTGCTGGGTTCATTTCGAACTTTTGTTTACTTTACATCCGGCAGATCTTTCGCCAACTTTGAAGTAAATTACGAGCGAAGGCAATTCCCATTCCAACTGTTTCTCATCAAGTCGGGCAAATCGTCAATTTACCAAGGTTTTGTTTATCAAGATATCCTTGTCCAAGTGAAATCAAGTCACGACGAATGCACACATAAATAAATTCTTCGGCCCTTCAAAGAGCTACCTCAATCGGTGCGATTCTCATTTTCTCAGAATACAGCAGCACCGACAATCCAAGGCGAAGGTCAAGGTCTATTATGTTTGTTCTGCCGCGTAAAGTTATACGGCAAGAAGCGTGAATCGATTTGTCGCTGGCTAGGAGCTGACCGGGTTCGCGCATTGCGAGATATCCAAGAGAGAGAGAGAGAGAGAGAGAAAAGACATCGTACCCGTGGGAAACCCCTGCGAGGAGTATGAAAAGCTTGGTTGATCGCGGGGAGGGGGCGCCACGGCGCTTCCGGACCTTGAAAAATGCGCGCTGGGCGTCGGATGCGGGCGACAACCACGGACAGACCCTCCGTTATCGCTGCGATGGCTCGCGCGCATGTGCTTTTGTGCACCCTTATGGATTGTATTTTTCAGGATTATATTGCTAAAGCGCGAGGACATATTTTTTCTTTTTTTCTAATTGAGGATATACGTTTCGTTTCTTCGTTCTCCTTTTTCCTAATGGTCGCAGAAGCAAGAACAAAAATCCATCGAAACACGCAGCTATTGTTCGCATCGGAACAATGGAAGCGACTTTTTCCATCATCCTCAACGACCGTAGAGAAATTTGAAAATATTGCGGACGCGTGTAATGGAAAAAGTATCGATAGAGAGGAAGGGGAGAGAGGCGAGAGATCGATCAAAGAAATCAGAATGTCGCGCTTTATTTCGTTGTCGACGACCAAAAATAAAAAGCGATATCATGAAAAAAAGAACAAGTAGCGACCGTAAGCTCGGCACGATCCATTCATCGGAAGATCGAGAAAGGGAAGGCGAGAGCGTACGCGAGCATTGTTGATGCCAGGCATCTTAAGCCACGACGGGATGACGTCAGCTGCCGTTCCTTCTACTGAAACATTCATGACTTTATCGTCAAGGCGCAAACGAGCCGTTAGCTCAGCTCTTCTTTTCCAATCCGTTGCGCGCTCCCTCGTCAATGTGATTTCTCTGCTTGACCACACGAGCGATTATAGAAGAGTGTGTCAAGAGCAGGTTAATTGAATGTAATAAACGTTGGTCGTAAACCGAGGAAGATATAACGAGGCTCGATCATTTCGGCGGCCTTTCGGTTGAAACAGTTTGGTTAAGTTTACCTATAGATTTGCTCTGACGAACGTATCGCGGAGGATGAAAATGTAACGCTAGTGTTCACATGGCCAATCCAGCTAATGTGTAAACGCCATTTTACGTGCATTTCACTTTCTCCTTCTCTCGGCTTGTCCAAGCAATTTCAAGCGAGTTAGAGAGGGCCAGATACTTCAATTCGAGAATTGGAATTGGCCGGATGAAGGGAGAGGGAGATGGAGAGACAGAAGACATACCGAATGTGGGTCACACGAGAGCGTGCCAAAACAGCAAAGAGCTAATTTTATTAAGCGAGCTAGCTTCCGCTGACTGCTGATCATTATTTCGCACAAGTCATCCCATCGACAGTTAAGCCCTTTCGTCCAACTTTTGCGTATACCAAGGTGAAATATTTACGCCCCGTGGAGTAACGCGTTTGTGACATTCAGAAAAGGAAGCCTTGTGGCTCGCATTTTGATGCCGAAATCATGCAAATTTCGAGACAATTCGCGTGTGCGGGGTGGCGTTGCATCGAAAACAGTTGTTTCGCGACTAAACCAACTATGGCCAGAGTGCATAATTTTAATTAGATTGCCATCATGGGACGTATGAAGAACGACTTTCTATTGGCTTACCAAATTGCTAAAGTTTTTTGTCTCGTTTTTAGAAGCATTCGCAGTGAAACCGCACGAAACAAAGATATCACGTGAGCGAATTATCCCTCGGGCTCGTAACGTTGAGCGGCGATAATCGTACCTTAATGCTCCCAAGGGGTTTGTCCTTTCTCGATGATGAACCGATTTAATAGAAATCCAAATATATCTCAGCAACGAACAACGACAGTTGATATTAATAAAGCGATGTAATCTAGATGATGGGGGGCCACTTTATTTCGCTATGTATATCCGTTGATTCAGCTAGAATTTCATTATGCATTGATAAGCTCCCCCTGCAACTAAAACTCCAATGTAAATGCGAAAAGACACACACAGTAAAGAAAACGCTCTTCTTGCACGACCTTGACCTTTGGGAATGAAAACATATTTTTCGCGGTACAAAGGCAGCACCGTTGATTGTGCCTCAACGCCTTCGCACCAAGAACAATGAGCCAATAAAGAGCAGATCTCGCCCGGAGCAAAAAGAACGCAATGGCAGAAATTCAATTAGATGCGGGAGGTCAGTTTACCTTGAGTAGGAGAATCAAATCGTAGAAGACGAGAAGGCTGGGATAGCTTTTAAAAGCAATCGATTGCCGCTGAAATTAAGTGGTGGAACGCCGATAATCTGCCGCTCACGGCGATTTTCTGTGCGGTGCGACAAACTGACTCTTCAGTCGAACTTTACTCAAATCACCCGTAGTCATGAATTCCTTCCGCTCATCACCGCGATCGGTTTTTGACTTGGCGTTCAAAGGAATTTCCACTTCGTGAATAACACGTGTCTCTCTTATTTCTGTTGCAGGTGAGTCCATGAAACTACGACGCACGCTAGCACTAATTGTTTTCGTTAGAGATAAATCACTCGCCGTACGAGTAAGTATAAATATATGAACATTCATGTCAAAGTTTCCCGTGCCAATCGCAAGAAGCATGTAACTCAACGAGAGAGATGACTGGCTGCTCGCTCGTCCATCGAGCTACATTTTTCCGATTCAAATGAACCTTTCCCATCGTTACAACTCTTCCCCGCAAGCACCTCAAACGAATTAAACACGAACAACTGTATATCGAGGTGCAAAGGGTATGCGCAAAAACAAAGGAGAGAAACAAAAATAAAAGACCTGTGGCACAGCGAACAAAGCTTCTCTTCTGTGCCGACCGGCAAAGATTTGTTTGCTCTTCGCCCGAGGTATTCCAATAATATCCTCTCTTTAAAGATCCCCCCTCCCGATTTCTTTCTTACTCTTCCCAAATCAATGTCGCACACCCCAGGGGCTACCAAGGTCGGCTGGTAGAAACTTAGTTCTCTTGCACGTCCGAACAAAAAAAAACGTTGACTCTGCGCACAATAATTCGTAAATTTGTGAATGGACTGCAGTTACCGTAAATATAAGTTAAATCGGCGCTCGAGAGCTGCGCTGCCGAGTCACAGCTCAAGCCGGGATGTAAGTTCGCCGCACTTGTTAACAGGCGCAAAGTAGCGGCACAGAGAGAGTCAGCCGACGCGATGGCTTATTTGCATGGAAAGTACGCTCGTAAGCGCGTGCAAGCTCTTGGCAGGAAAATCTGGCTGACGCTGAAGTAGAGCAAAGAGAGTTTGGTCGGACGCGATTTTTACGTGAAAAGCATTGGCCACGTCCAATTTTGTCGTCCTCACGTCTATTGTAATGGTATGGAACTTTTTTGGCTTCGAAAGAAAATACTGTTGCCGAAAGGCAAAAATATTCGGCTTAATTGGCAGCACGTGCGACGTTGTTAACGTTTATCGAGACAGAAATAAAAAAAGTTAAATCTCCAGAAATGTCTCGTTAATCCAATTACACGCCTGACAGAGATCTATGAACACCGTATGATTTTTATGATTAAAAGCTCAAACAAAGAAAGAAATAAATTGAAAGCCAGGAAAAAAAATCTCTTATTCGACAGCTCAGTTGCCCAACTAAGTTGTTCTGGAGAGGGGTGCAACAAATTCATTAAGGAGTTTTTTTTCATAAAAAAGAACAAAAAAGGTCACAAGGCTTGGTTTGATATGTTAAGGATTTTGTTTTTTTACTACCCTCAAAGGAAATATTTTTGCTTATCAGACATACGGAGAGAGGCAAAAAAGTATTAAGCTAACTTTTTGATACAACATCCCCCTTTACCTTTTCTTCAAGTGGGTTCCCTGCTACGTGAATGATTTTTCTTGTGCTGGTGTATTATAAATCAATCTCTTCGAATTTCTGTCGAGATTAGCGAGCAAAGCAATTTTTATTTGGCTTTCGACGTGAGATCTGCGTAGCCATTCCATTTGCTGCCATTATTATGCGTTAAAAAACAGTGCTGACAAACATTCCGCAAATAAATAAAGAAATAGAAAAACATGAGGCTTGTCGAGCCAATGATGAAGAGTCAGTAACAACCGGATACTCGGTAGACGAATCTGATACCTGATCGGGCTCGCATACCGTGTCTATAATTTCATTTGCTGCGCGCAGCAGCATCGCTTTACACACGAGTATTCGACGATGAATGGCGGAGCGAAAAAAAGAACGAGCGAAGGCAGGAGAGAGACGCCCACGCTGAGCGCACGCGCCGGCGAGCAGCACGAGTCGCCGAGTACTTCTGATCCCCGCTCACGAAGCGTAGTACGGGAGACGCTCTCACTGAGAGCGGATGCCGCGCGTCTGACTATTCGGTCCGGCTGGCTCCGGACTTCCGCCTCTCTCTTTCTTTCTCCCTCTCTCTCTCTCTCTCCTCCCTTATCTTGCTCTTCTGCCTCTGTCTCCATCTGATTCTCCGTCTGAGCGACGAGGCTGGTCCTCCGAGTGCGAACGATCTTCTCTTCCCTCTCGATCTACGATTCTTCGATACGATTGACTTCCGCGACGGGATGAGCGGTGTCGGTTACATGACCGCGATGAATACTTACGGGCCGACTGGTCGACGTCGTCGTCGCGCCATGGATCTGCCCGGCTACACTTGCCATCAGCATCAGCAGCAGCAGCAGCCGTTGCCCGACGTACAAATCTGGGATTCGGCGCCACCCATCACACCACCGGCGGCTTTTCTGCCGCCCGGCTACAAGAAGGGCTTCACTCGCTCAGGTGAGCGACGAGCCGAGCGCTGATCGCGAGATAAAACAGTCAAGGAGCTGCGTGGTGCGCTTTTCCTAACTTTTTATTTCGGCAATTGCGCGCGAGTTTTGTGCTGTTGGGAGATGGCGAATTAACGGCGCTCGTCTGTTTTGATTGCACGCGAACGATGAAGTGGCAGTTTTAAAAGTACATGTATAGTTGTCCTAAAAGTACATTTGTTTCTTTTTTTTTTTTTTTGTTTGCATTTGTCTTTTGAGAAAACTCATCTTTTCTGTTCCGTAAAAATAGTTAAGAGTTAAAGTTACCGCACATTGTGTCTAACAGCGAATAGACTCAATGTGAACTTGTAGGACTGTGATGTAATTGTACAATGAGGCTACTATTCGAGAAAGTTTCGTGATCACCTTAACTAAGGAAATGCGATTAGTGGAAAATGATATGCAAATTTTCGGAGTAGGGAGAGAAAAGTTTTTGAGCAGTCGTAACGTATTCACGATGAGTGCCTGACCACAGTCTGAGCACTTCTACTGTGCACGGCAGATGTCTTTCCGCCAGTTATGTAACGTTTATGCGCATATATGTATCACACTTCTCTTATGTGTTCGTTCAAAACTCACTTTGCAGACAATCTCCATTTTCGCTCATTCGCATTTACGATTCACATCAAGTTCTAATATTGTGTGCACTTAGAAAAAAAGCTATGAATATTTTATGGTGCTGTCAGAAATAAAACTTGTTATATAGTATCATAACATTGACGGTACTCATGTGTACAGAGTTTGATGAATACGCAATGAAGAGATTGTAAATCTCGTGCCGTTTTCGTTTAATTCCCGTCTGATTTTTCACACTTTTACTACTACTCACTTTTCTAGCAGGGAACACAGAATCCACACGAACAGGCTGAGAGTATACCTCGCGCATGCGCCTGTATCTCATTCTAAGGGCGCAACTTAACTCGAATGCAGGGAAATAATACATTATGCACCAAGGGAGTACAACGTACAATAGATATACTAAGCGATGCCCCTTCGCTCAGTCGGCATTTCACATAGTGCTTGTTTACCTACTGTACTTCCTAGTGGCGTAATATACTTTTTTTTTCAATCAAGAGTTCGATTGCTTGTTGGGCTCAACGGACAAGCCAACGACTACGATCACTAGAGCCCAAGCGCTCGAATTCCGCGCGACGAAGTCCGAAAATTGGATCTCTATCTGCTTTGCCCACATCCAGCTCTCTCTCTCTCTTTCTCTCTCTCTCTCTCTCTCTCTCTCTCTCTCTCTCTCTCTCTCTCTCTCTCTCTCTCTCTGTGTTTGCTAACGCGATTGAACTAATGTAAACTTCCGTCCACTTTGAGTTGATGTCCAAATATTTAACTAAGATCTTTATATCATTCTTCGAGCAAGTCGAGCATCGAATTGATATTATTTAATTAATTTTGTTTTTCATTCCCCCCCCCTTTCTCTCTCTCTCTCTCTCTCTCTCTCTCTCTCTCTCTCTCTCTCTTCCTTTTGCTTTGAAGCGGCGAAGTTACGTAAATCGGATTAAATTTAAAAGTCCAACGTCGGACTTTTAAACTCAATTACGAACTCGCGACTTTCTTAATGACAGAAAAGCATCGAGCAATTAACGCAAAGTAACGAGTTTAGCTCTCACTCTCTCTTTCTCTCGCAAGTTTATATGAATTTCAAGTTCCTTTAAGCGAGCACACGCGTGAAAATTATTTGATACATTTTAGGCGCGGAGTAGTTTCTTTGGTTTCTTTCGCAAAATCTTGGCAGAAACAAAAGAAAGAAGCAAGGTCTAAGGAAAGGTTACCAACCACAAAAGCTCAGCTCGGCCAAGAGAGAAACAGGAAAGCTGGCGTGCGCGGATCCCGAGGATAAAGGCAAATAAACGAAAGCTCACTGACGGCTAACTCACGCATCCGCGTACGCCGCGAAAAAGACAAAATAATAAAGTCGCGGAGAGATGTTGTTGACCTCGCGCGTGCATCGAGTTCAAGTTCAACCTGCACGCGCACGAGCTTGCGTCAGTAGTATCTCGACAAAGAGTCTAACATTCCTGTGCGACTCCCATGAGATTTAATTCAAGGCGAGAGATAGCCACCCGTTGAATTATCGACGAAACGCTCTCTTGGCGCTGGCAGAGCGAAAAACAAAAAAATAAAGGGAGATGTTCGGCCTATTTCGCGAACTGGGTTGTCGCGCAGCCAAAATAAACTGCAATTCTTTACTTGGGTGCTGAAAGCTCGCGCAGCGGTGAATTAAACGCGACAAAGTGAGCGCCGACTGAGAATACGCGCGTTGCTCTCGGAGGAGGTAAACTCGGACTCGACGACTGCGTTCAATTGGATTTTCACGCCAGCGCATGCATTATTAATGAGGCGCTCTCTCGTAGAGTTAAAACAAAGGAGGAAGCGTCGACTCGCGACAAAGACGCTCGAGCTTTCATTTTGCGACAAGCATGGGGACAAATTTAGCTCGTTGCTCTGTGAATGCGCTTTAATTGTCGTTATAATTTAATACTCAAATTACTCTCGCGATATTTCAAAATCAGCAAGTGGACTTTATAAATATCAGCCGTCGTTTCTATATTAGGCAGACGGTTCAATTATGCGATTGGAATATATATTGAAAGTATTCATTTCCACTTGTCTGTTAATTATTATTTATACGAATGAAGTGTAGTAATTGAAAACGCGTATGGAGTTTCCCCCGGGTATGCGGTACCCTTCGCTCGTGTAATTACAATCGAATGCTATACGAATTGGTTATATAATTTATTGGTCCAACGAAGCAACTGAAACGTCACCGTTTTCAGGATTCCAACGTCGCAACGCGAAAATGTAAAAAGTCAAAAGTATAAAGAAAAATAGAGCGTGGTTAAGCCATCTCCGCGGTGGGAACGGCGTGTGTAGTATTCATTCCCTTTGTGAAAATCCCAATTCGCTGGAAACCCTTGAGAAAGAAGAACGACTAGGCGAGTCGGCGCAGGCAAAAAAAAAAAATACATACGCGTGCGCGCGCGCGCGCGTCCTGCGCTGCTGCGCTGCCGCGCTGAAGTCAGCCACTCGAGATCGACAAAAAGACGAAGAAGCAAAAAGGAGGCCAGACATTTCCTCGAAATCCGCAACGCGTTTCTTCATTCGCCTTTTCTCGATCTCCGCAAAATTTGTCTCGCGATATGCTTCTTTCTTCTCTTTTCCCGAATATGTCATACGCGCAAGGTAACTTCGTATTTGTGCGTTTCGCCAGTTTGCAGCGTTGGCTAATTGCATCCGCACCTGTTATCGGATTTTCTTCGCGTTGGACGTTAATTAGGAGAAAAAGCGCGGGAGACACGCGGAAAAAGAAAGAAAAAGAAACAGAGAATCCGATCGCTTCTTTTTTCTTTTATTTTTCGTTAATATCCGACTAACTATCAATTATTTCGTGAATATTCTCGAAAACTATGCTCGCTTCATTCAAGGTCGCATAACTCGCAGGTATTTTTCGCAGGCATGCAGTTTACCGATTACACGCCGAATCATCGTATTTCTATAAATCCAATATGGAATTTCGCGTGGTCGATAAATCAGCGAAAAACTTTAGTTTGACTTTGATTTGAATTTCACTTCAGCAGCAGCTGTGCGAGGGCAAATCCAACAAAAAGTATCGAGCACGCACTCGCCGACGATGTATTATTATGAACAATGCAGCTATCCGTCTCTCTCTAGCGCGACGTTGAATATCGTAGAATTATTATCGATCGCAATTATTAACAGGATGATACGCAGGCTGCTTAAAACTCGTCGACTAATCACACCTCATTACGGCTTCGAGTTTTTCATACATATTTTCTACGTATATACAGTCACAGCCCGGCGTAATTATCGATGTTGACTTTTTTTTCTCCTTTTAATTTTCGTTGCATGGGGGTATTGAATGAACGCGGGCTCTCTCTCTCTCTCTCTCTCTCTCTCTCTCTCTCTCTCTCTCTCTCTCTCTCTCTCTCTCTCTCTCTCTCTCTCTCTCTCGCTCTCTCGTGTGCAGCATTAACCTCTACATCGCTGAACAAGAGAGAAAGATATTTATCAACGGATATTCTTCGATTTTTATAGCCTTGTCCCCGACAGCAATTAATGAAATGATCAATTAGACACGTATATACTGACACCGCGGCACAGGGCGAATAAACAGCGCCGTTGCAATTGGATAAACACGCGCTGTCGAGCAAGAGAGAACGAACTTCAAAGTCCTAAGTGAAAAGTCAAAGGAGGTGTGACGAACTTGGTCTAAAATTAATGACTGGGACAACACGTGTCACTGGTGAATCGCGTCCTCGACGCGTCAAAGCTGATCGTATTTTCCATATATACGGAAGCGTAGGACTCGTAGCGCAATGCCTTAATTATACCACCTAGGAAGTGACGAGTGACGACGACGAGCTTCGATTGCAATGCGCAAGCGTGAAATTGCGCGAACGCCGCGGGAGATTCTTCTAGAGCTTCCGCTTCCACGGCAAACGCCAGTGTTCGTCTGGCTTCTCTCTCTTTTATCGCATGCCAGAAATATCGACTACACTTGACAAACTCCCGCAGCTATTTTTCTTACTCTCTCTCGCTCTGCCGCGTACATTTTGAATTGGATTTTGCGAGGTTGTCGTCATAACTAAGAGTCTCATCAGCTCCGCCGACAGCGTCATTACGGCCTTCTTTCTGTCTCGCTTCCTTGTTTATACTTTCGGACAGAAGCCCATCTCGCGGCGCTCGTTTGCGAAAATTACTCTCGCCACGCGCAGGTGCGTTACGTGATATGGCGTATTATCGGAAGCACACCGCCTATAATTACAATCCCTCCACTACTAAAGTCCTTTGGCTCTTCCCTCGTCGCAGCAAGTCCGTGTAATTTTGTCGTCTGAAAGAAGGCGATGCGAGAACCTACGCATCTCACACTGTCTCTCACTATTCAAACAACAAGGCGTTTGTCTACACTGCGTGGTCAGTGGTCGAACAGTGTGCTTGCGGCGAAGATTAAGTTCGAGAGAGCGAGAGAGAGGCGGAGAGAAGCTGCAGTAGCAGCCAGCCGCATTGCGACGCGAGCCTCTACGACAACACTTGCATCAACCTTACGACGACGATTCATTCGACCTCTTCTTTAATTGTTCTGTTTGATCGAGGTTGGATTTTATTGTCGTGCGACTGTGAAAACACACGTGCTACCCACTCGGCGGGAGCGCACTATTCGTTAGGGAAATTTGCCAGTTTGCTCGCTCGGATAATGCCGCACGGCGAACAGCCTCAGTTCTGCGCGCGTGTGCACGTACTTCCCGCGGTGAAAATAGATCGGCTGGAACTCGCACTCGATAGCCAAGGCCGCGTCGTCGTAAAAATCTGTTTACGAAGCGGAAAAGCTCGTTCGACGGAATTCCTCATGGGTTAAAGTGGTTTCGTTAGGTGTATCGTGGCAAAGCGCCTCTCGATCTCGCGCGCGTACAAACGACGACCAACGAGCTATTTTCGATCGGCGTCACGTTCCCGCGTGGCGGTCGCGTAAGACGCGATCACGCTTTCCGGATCCGTCGCGCACGCAGCCAGTTCCACCTCGGCTGTCCGCTCGCCCGGACTCGCGCACGAGACTCCAGAAGCCAGTGTCATACGCAGCGCGAACCGAACGATGGGCCGAATCGTCGCTCTCAAGTGGCAAGGTAAGTAAATCAACCTTGACCATGTCCGCTCACGTGTGAGAAATAACGTCTCTCTTTCTCTCTCTCTCTATCTGTCTTTTTTCAGAATTAGACAGACAAGTGCGCGCAAGCGTGAGATTCATTCGGTTATTTAATTTTTTGGGGCGACTACGCGGCTCGATGGTCTGTCGGTTTCGATACAGACTGATTAGTTTGTTAAAGTGAGTTTGACGAACGTTGTTTTCCGTTTTGCTGTCAATTTGGTTGGCTGGATTGATAGAACATTTTATACACGTGTATTTATTATTACGCTAGACAAGTTGTATTTCTCTCTCTTTTTTGTGTAATCCGCTGGATACTTCACGTGTGCACGTGTCGTTAACAGCAACATTCTTTTCTAGAATAGATAACTGCATGCTAAAAATATCCGTTTTGGAATCGCGAAAAATCCTCTGTATCCGAAAATAGTTTTTTTCCTTTTTCAGAAGATAATTGAACTATCTATCACCCCCCCCCCCCCTAAATAATCGCATTTGCAAATTCGTCTATTTTAAGTCGTATTTCCCACCGGATCTTGCAGTTGTCATTAACAATACACATGACTCAGGATGGCGCATCCGTTCCAAAAGTTTACGCCGGAAAATCCTCGAGGTCTTCCCCAGCGCGTACGCTATTTTTACCTTTTTCGCAAATCCATTGAGAGAGATAGAGGAAGAGAGAGAGAGAGAGAGAGAGAGAGAGAGAGAGAGAGAGAGAGAGAGAATCGCGCATCCATGTGATAATTTTCAGCGATGATCGGTGGCGTCGGTCGAGTTGGCTCATGGCCAGCATCGGCAATGCGAAAAATTCGAGGAAAAAGAGACCCCGCGTTCGATTTTTCTTTCAGTTATGTTTTTTTTTTTTGTTATTTGCCAACTGTTTCGTTAGCTTTGCTTCAACGATTGGCAGTCAATTCGTACATATGAAGATTTAGTGCTCGATTAGTGCAGACATTCAATACAAGCACGCGCAACAATCTTTGTTTAGTAATCATTTCATAAAGTGCATACAGTGATGTGTACATAGTGGGGGAGGGGGGCGACACTTGGCACGAGCAAAACTGCCACGTAACACCTTCGTTCGGCACACTTGCGAAATACGATTTGCCCAGCCTCCCTCCAACTTAGGACACCCGTGGATAGATGCGGATGTCTGCTGCAGCACAATCTACGACCACGACAACTTTGAAAACAACTCTGCGGAAAAAGTCGGATGGTCACGCACGTGTTCAAACCGTCACGTGCACGCCTCCACCATCATCGCTAATTACTTTACTAACGATCGTTACGTTTCTTGTTTTTTCTCGAAAAAAAATAAGCAAACAAGAAAAAAAAACCAAACAGAGAAATATAATCTTGTCAAGTCGTCATCGCCTTGGTGAGTCATTTACGGATGTGCGCGGAATGTTTATCCGGGAACGATTTTAGAACCACGCGAGTTGTGCATTTGCTACCTAACAGACCGTGTTTTTTCCTGACAAAAAACAAAAACCTCTGCGATTTGTTTTTCTGTGTATGCGTGTGCTACCGTAACACGAGAGAGTGAAATTTTGGACGACGTTGCTAATTTCAGAGCCGAAGAAGGATAAGAGCGAGCAGAGCAGCGGCAATGGCAGCAGCGGTGCCAGCGTCAACGGCAACGGCGCCAGCGGCAATGGGACAGCGACCTCGGCGAACAACGCGGACGTGCAGTCGTCGGCAGCCGCCGCGACGGAGGAGCAAGCGTCGGCGAACAAGAAGCCGATTCGGCCGAATAGCCTCGACACGAGCGCGAGGATCATTCGACGTCCTCTTAATCCGGTGGCCAATCTGCCCCAGAGGCTACTCGTTAGCGAGCGCAAACCCCCGGCCTACCATCCGACCGAGGACAGCCTCGCAGGTTAGGGCCTCCCGGCGTCTTTGGCATCAGCTCCGTCTGTGTTGGCCAGCTGTGTCTGTTCAAAGATCAAAGCGAGAGTGCTTGCGAGCCTGTGCTGTGCCTCGCGCGAGTTTTTTTCACTAACCTGATTGCAATTTGGGTTTTAAGGTGTCGTTGTGTGCTTGTACTAACACTAATTTGCGCAGGAACTTGCAATGGAATCCTAATCGCTAGACTGCGGTTAGACTGGTAGTCTTCGAACTAACGTTGACATTCTGTCTCATTGCTACATCCCTTTTTTACTTTCTCTCTCTGTCTCAGTAGTACGTAAACTTTTAAAATGTCTCGTAGAGTATATATACACGTTTCTACTACTCGCAGACTGCGGTTTACTAATCTGTTGAGTGTTTTGGAAGTGACGTTTTAATGCTCGATATTAATTGCGATATTCATGCCTATACCTATAATAAGCACATATAAAATTATTATGTATACATTGATATATATCTACTAACTCTCTACTATAAATTATTGTAATTGTAGCTCTTGGCCAAGCTAGCCGGCCTCAAGTACGGTTTAAAAGTAAGCCGATTTCCTTTTAAAAGCCAAATTTTTGTATACCCTACCAAATAAAGTACCAACAGACAAGCGCAAGGGCGTGTACTAATGCGTGCTTTGCGTGTGAATGTTGCAGCGGAAAAGGGAGTATTGCACTCGAACGCGGACGAGCAGCAAGTGATAGAACGATGCTACCCGCCGAACCTGGTGCTGTCGGAGCTGCCCGAGCCGCCGATTCCACTCAGCGAGATCGGCCCCATACCGCCGCCGCCCATGTTCAGCTCGCCCAGTCCCACGCTGTTGTCGAGGCAGAGGCAGCAGCAGCCACTTCTGGACTGCGAGGATGACGGTCAGTAGATTGCCAATTTCTCACCTAGAGAGTATAGTTCGCCCTTCGTTCCAGAAAATAAATACCAAAGATTTTTTCTTGTGCGCTTTTCTACATTTTCACGTCTTGGTCGTTCGGTTGTTTCATAAAAGTGCTCCAGTTTCGCGCACGCGAAGACAGAAGTAAGCGCGAAATTCAATTGAAGCTCCTTTCGACGGAGTGGCTCCCTTTGAGAGAGTTCATTCGGGTTTTTAAGCACGGGGTTCGAGAATTTTTATTCCTGGTAAACGGCTTCGTTCACTTTGCTGCAATTTTCAGATGACGAGGAGATCGATGTGGACGACGAGGACATGTACGGCATCGACACGACGCGAGTCGAGGAGATCCCGGCTAAAGAGCCTAAGTTCCACGCGATGCCACTCAAAAGCGCGCTCAAGAAGAAGGGTGGTGGCAGCGGTCCGGGTACTCCCCAGAGCACACCCACCCAAGAAATTAGGCCACTCACGCTGCGCCAGGAGCTGCACGCATCCTTCAAGTACGCCGTTCCGTTTTTTTCCCACCAATAGCTAGCATCAATCTCGCGCGTAAAAGTCTTTTTCTTCTTCCATTGAGTTATTTGACTGGAACATTATTTCATTGTTGATACTCTCTCTCTTCCTCCCTCCCTCCCTCCCTCCCTCCCTCTTTTCCTCTCTCCTTTTCCCTTCTTAAATATATATTTCTGGTACAAATACAGTAGAGCAAGTGTTATTGTATTTATATTTATATATATATATATATATATAAATCGAATAATGTTCCAGATAATATATCGTACAAATAATGATAAACGATTACAGTAGTGAATCATGCTTTATCGTACATTCGTCCATTAATTTTTTTCTTGACATTCTGTATGCAGTCACTAGTAAAAGACAAACAATCGTATGTTTCTTATGCTTCACCAGAAGGCCTCATTTAAGGTCTAGGATGAAACTATGGTAATTCGGCTAGCCTATCTCAATTAATGTTCCCTTCTGTTTTTTTTTTCTTCAATTGTTTTCTTTTTTTTTTCACTACATTGTTTGATGATTCTTACGTTTCCCTTGAAGCATGTATGATTTATTTGTATATCACTGCTTGATAATTAACTCTACGAATCATTTTTATTATCTTTATTTCGGTATGGCATGTCTATTTATTTAAGCATGAGAAAATGTCCGGGAACCCATTCAAGGATTTCACTTTTTATTATCGTATCGTCCCATTTTTTCTCTCACAGCGAAAACTATTCGCGCTTGCTTTTAGTTATCATTTATTTTTTAAACTTCATGGTCAAAGCTTCGTTTTCCTAACGCAAGAAAACTTTCTATTACCGGCAAAGGTTAGAACTACCTTTTAAAAATATCTCTAACGTACTCTTGAATGGTATCCCACGTTGGCAAAATAACGAGCGCAGTGGAGTTATCGTAAACTCCTTTTTATAAACTTTAATGTTTATCTTGCACACATAGTTTGCAAACGCAGTTATAAAAGTATGTATTCCAAATAAAACTCTGGCACAATCGGCTCCCAAAATAACTTAATTTCACTGTTGACCTGCGCCATCCGTGCGTAGCTATCTCCGATGAATAAACAAGTAAATTTTTATTATTTCGCTCACAGTCTCAGCGCGAACTCGTCGATTATTCATGTAGCTTTTTCACATTTCCAATATAGCGTACGATACACGTTCATCGACCTGCGTGAATAACACGAAAGAGAGAGAGAGAGAGAGAGAGAGAGAGAGAGAGAGAAACAAAAGGGAAAATCGACTCATCGCTATACTAAAATCTTTACAGTAGCCGACCGGTGAGATTTGGCTTGGCGCTGCATAGCGGCAACAACAACGAGAACAAGGAGAATGCCAGGCCTTACGTCATACGCGAGGATTCTGACACAGACTCGAATGACAGCCAGGTGCTCTATCGGGACGACTACGACGACGAGAAGAGTGAGTATTGGAAACACCTTTGTCCAAAGTGCATTTTCCATTTTGATTTCATGTTCAAGTTCAAGACAGTTATCGCGAGACTTGCCTTCTACGTAGCAGCAGCTACACGGCCGAACCTGCCGTGCTTTTATCCTCTCCCAACGAAAAAGCTCTCGAATCAATCGAGCGTATGAATAAGCATTGTTGAAAAGTGCAGTGATCGTAAGAAGGCAGAGGCCGATGGAAAAGCCGTTTCTCGCGCGCACATCGATGCGCGTCAGCGTATAAGCGAAAAATAAACGAGAGAGAGAGAGAGAGAGAGAGAGAGAGAGAGAGAGAGAGAGAGAGAGAGAGAGAGAGAGAGAGAGAGAGAGAGAGAGAGAGAGAGCGAGCGCGAGAGCAAACGCCCTCGCAGGCTATTAGCCGAGTGACTATAGCGCGCCGCGAGTCCGCGATCGACGTTGTCGTATACTAATTATACTGGCGCGGCTGCCGGCGGCCCGCGAACTTCCAAGTTTTCGCGCGCGCCAACCGCACCTTGAGGTTTATATTAAACGCGGCTGGCACACACGACGCTCAGTAGTGCTTCGGCGAGGAGCCTTCGCGCGTCCCCGTGCCTTCAGTGGAGAACCGAGCGCGCCCGCGCGCGCGCGTACGTGCGTGCGTCCGTCCGTCGTCGCCGACGCTCTCGATCGTCTCGAGGTAATTGCCGCTCTCAACGTATTCGACGCTCCGACCAAAATAATCGCGAGAGCCACTTGTTCGAATGTTCTCGACAACCGTGAAAACAAGAAAAGAAAACACTGGAATTCCAGAGCTGCTGCCGCGCGTCGCTCGCTCGCGAATGCATGCCAACGCGATCGACGCCTTTTCTTCCTCTTTCTCTCGCTCGCAAACGACACGCCAAAGTAACGCCGTCCTTCTATTTTCGGCGTGAATCTTCAACGAATTGGCGACTGTTGCGTGAAAATCCGTTTGTTTTGAAAACAATGCATCCGCTTGGCGAAGCTCATTTTCTACTTCGTAAATATCGTCGAACGAAAAAGGCGTATAAATGGAGCGACTCGCGTCGCATGCCGAAGAAATTGTCGGTTCGCTCGGACGATGCATTAAAATCGATGTTTTCATAGCAAACATTGGGACACCCGACGCGTCTCGCAGGAAGTAGGTCAGTTTTGCCTGTTTATACTGCTCGTCACGGAAAAAATAACTCGTTAGATGATATATAAAGGAAGAGTCGGAAGACGAGTGATAGTGTGGTTGTGTAGGTTGCAAAAAAAATAGTCATTTTTCTAACGGGACTAGAGAAACTTGCGCAATATAGTCAATTTGTGTAACTGGGAGAATTTATCAAATATCGCTTGAGTAGATTTTCATTTGAAATATTCACTGCGTATGTGAAACCAACAGATTTTCCATTTTATTTTTCATAACCCTTTTTTATCGGATTTCGCAGACTTTGATTGGCATTCCGGTGCTGGAATTTTTTTCAAATACCCGTCGTATCTATCCGAGAGACAGAGAAAAAAAACTGGTAGAAAAGTAGTGACAAAGGTCTGTCGTAAAAAATGCCTCCCTGAAATTACACTTCAGCCCAGACTGACCGAACCTACCCCACTGGCCGTGAACCCTTTCGGAGCCATTCGAGAGAAATAGCATACAAGTGCAAACAGGATCTTCTTCAAATCAGAGATGACATCATTGTTCGTTCTCCGTAGAAACATGCTGACGGTGCAGCGCGCCGCTTCGGCATACGCACTGGGCTGGCCACCGGTGCCGATCGACTTGCCCAGAACCGGCGCATCGACAGCCTCGAGGATGCCCACCAACTGCACGAGTAGTACCAATCAACTGCAGCGCAGCCTTAGCTGCTCCGAGCTCGACGGTACACACGCACGCCAGACGGTGCACACTGTTTTGTGATTTGAAATAGGCGTTTCCTGCCTGTGTGTGTATGTGTGTGTATGCAGGGAAGAGGGGAGGGGGTATGAGTGTACATACGTCGCGCAATACTGGCGTTGATGCATTCATCCGTGCGAAATTGGCTTCTATTATTATAGACCCGCTTCCTTTGTGCCACTGCTGCTTGCGTGATCTCTCATTACCCTTCGACTGTCGTCGGGAGTTTACCCTGCCCATTTTAGACTCGTTATAATTGCTGAAACATATTGAACGTGAAATCAAGAAGACGCGGCGTCATTCCGATGCGATACACTAACGAAACTTTGCTGCGGATTTACAGGTCGGTTGGCGGCGAAAATAGCGCGCAAAGAGTCGCTCTCGCTGAAACTCGCGCTCAGACCGGACAGACAAGAGCTGATCAATAGAAATATCCTGCAAGTTCAGTCGGACAATGAGCGCCAAGAGACGAAGGAGGCTATCGGCGCGAGGCTCATCAGGTAAGGCGAAAAGATTCGGTCTGTCGCGGCGCGGCAATTCGAAACCGGATACGCTTATAAATATCGCGTCCGTTTTTAATTCGCTAGTGCGCCGTTTGCGAAGGTCGTCCCTCCTTTTAATTATGTAAGCTTTCGGCGCATAACGAGCTGCCGTGCTATTTTGCGTTGGCGCGTTATTCAGATGGGGTTCGCGCATGCACCCTAATTGCACCTGGAAAGTTGGCCACCGCGTTGCAACTTTAGTTGGTTTTCCTCTCGTTAAAACGCGAAAGAGAAACCGCCATTCTGTCGGTTAAGTTTGTTGTTGCTTTTATTTTTAATTTCACGCAGAAATTCAACTGACTTTCTATTCTGAAAGTCGATTGTCGGGATATACGTAGTGTGCCTGTCCATCATCAGCTATCGGGCATTCGGGCATGCAGGTACCCAGGAAATTGTGCTATACATATACAGCGTCATGCTGACTGCCCTGCCACTAAATACTTGGAGATTTATACTTCGCTGCTGTTAACCGAGCATTTTTACGCACCGCCGACACGCGACCATTAATAATGGCCTCGGGGATAGCTGTAAATTTTTATTTTTGATTTTCACACCCTGTGCACTTTTGTTTTATCGTTTTTTTTTGTTGCTTCTATCTCTCTCAATCCTCTTTTTTTCGCGCTTCGCAACCCAACCGTTTCTTAATTGTTCTTTTACGAGCACGCGAGAAAAAAAAATATATACTCGCCAGCAGCTTTGCGCGAATAATTAAAAGGAGCTCGCGAATCGCACGATTTTTTTTCCTCTAGCTAATTCGCTCAGGAGATAGAGGTTTCGCAGGTAATAAGTTGTCGGTTATTAATTGTATGCGCGATCGAAAGAAAATATCGCATTAGGATAAAGGGAAAAGCAGCCGACTTATCTGCGAAACTTTTCAAAGTCTTAATTGGGTGTTTCGCTGCATCTTTGCAGGCGGCTGAGCATGCGGCCCACTCAGGAGGAGCTGGAGGAACGCAACATTCTCAAAAGTAAGTTCGCTCGTGATAAGGCGAAGCCCGTTGGCGCGCGGCATAAAAGCTGCGCTATACGAGCGTATGTATCTCTCTTTCAGACGATAATCTCTTTCGCTCGTTTCAGAGCAAAGCCCCGCCGAGGAGAAGAAGCAGAAAGAGGAAAAGAAACGCTATCTCTTAAGGAAGCTCAGCTTTCGACCGACCGTCGACGAGCTAAAGGAGAAGAAGGTAAATCTTTATTCCACACTTTTTTTTTCAGTTGGTAGACTCTTTTTTCGTTTCGTTTTTTTTTCGAAAATGTTTGCCCAACTTTTAACGATCTTCGCTTTCTTTGTTGATGAAACAACTTTTCATTCGAAGCATTCTCTTTCGTCTTGTTTCAAGATTAAAGCCAGCTTGTGAACACGTTTTCTTGCTTATTATTTTTCAACCAGGCAAAATTGCGACCCGAAACATTTTTCAAAAGTCTCATTTATATTCAAACTCGAACTGCACAACGGTGGATGCGTCAATCAATCATGCTCGCGTTGCAATTTTCCGGCAAAGTATTCGCGCAAATAACGGTGTACACGTAGGGAACCCCCCGCAGACAAATAAATAAATCGGCTCTAAATAGCCTTCATGATAATCGTAACAGTCACAATTGCAATGCCGATGCACTGACGTTCATATATTTTGACAGATTATCAGGTTCAACGACTACATCGAGGTGACGCAGGCTCATGACTACGACAGGCGAGCGGACAAGCCGTGGACGCGGCTCACTCCTAAGGACAAAGCTGCCATCAGGAAGGAGCTCAACGAATTCAAGAGCATGGAGATGGCTGTTCACGAAGATAGTCGACACCTTACAAGGTACGCTTCTTCGCGTTCATCTAAACAAGCAATTTCACGTGAGCGCGTTCAGTGCTCGAGAATAACGGTTTCTATTTTGCCCGTTGCAGGTTCCATAAACCATGACAATTGCAATGTGTAGAGGTGATAGAGTGTGATGGTGCAGTTAACGAATATGTGGGTTCTGTGCGAGTGTGCACCAGTGTATGCCGGATGCCGCGTGAAGAGGCAACCACGCAGAAGAATAATAACAAACGAAAAATACAAGTCACACACGTACACACACATGCGCGACCACCATCCGCCGGTCAAGTGCGGCAGCTCGATTGTGATATAGAGTGGACACAAGGCGCCACTCGACCGACCTTTTGTTTCACTTTACTTCGTCTTCGTTCGACCGCTCGTTCGTTTCTCCTTTTGTTGTAATGCGTTTTTTTCTCTTTTTTCGTAACCGAATGGCAAGTGGCTCATACATCTGTAGATTCAAGCTCAGTTCTCGTAAATAATTCCCGAATCACGACAATTGTAAGCTTACTGTGTGTCTCATTTAGTTCAGTTAACGCTGAATTCTCGCAATCAAGTATGCAACTGGATGGATTGCGCAATTTAACTAATTGAAGAGAGAGAGAGAGAAAGAGAGTGAAATAGATGAGAATTCACGCTGTCGTGCAATTAATTAACTCGAGTATCGAAAAAAAAAATAATAATAAACACACGTTGGGAATCGACGAGAACGAACAAAAAGCGCACATCACGTGTAAAAAGCGCAAAGATGTTTGCGTGAAAAAACATGTATTGTTCGATAAAGTTGTAAGCTTCAACATACAATAATTCTGCATTAGTATCTCAAAGAAGATATAAAGATCATTTAAGTTACTCATGCGCCAGCGTTATAACGTTTTGGCTTGAAGATACGTAGAAAAAAGTAAAAAAAGAGAGAAAGGCGAGAGAATTGGCCATTCCTCCGGCCGCATTCCTGAATATATTTAGTGAAGTTTTCGAGTTTCTATAACGAAAAATCAACAAATAACATGAAAATAAATAAAAAACAGTTGATTTTTTCGCGCTTTGACTTAAGTCTGTCGCATGTGAAAGAGCCCTATAAAATATTTGTGCGTTAGTAAACATCATGTTCGTAATTTTTTTGAAGCTTACACGAGTCATCTGACGTACACGTAACTGCTACAATGACATTTTTTTCTGATATTTTGATAACTTAGTGTTACCCTGCTTATTATTGTTAGTTGTGTGAAATTTTGTGTTTTTGAAACATTTTAATCTTGACGAATTATAAATTGTTTAAAGAAATACTTGTTTCTTTGTATCTGTCTTTTATAGAAGTTATTATTGATTATATTGATTGTTAGAACTTTAGTTAAGTCGATTTTTTATGACTTTTTTGTCCTTTGTACTTACTCAAATGACTTCTGTAAGCTCGAAAAACATGCATGATTTCTAATTATTATAAATACTAAGTATGTATTGATGCGAAAATAAAACGTTATATCGTGCAATTAATCTTGTACAGAATATGTAATGTGTAGGACTTTTAACACAAATTTTCAATGATTACGTTCATTGTTGTCGCTATTGTCAGCGACATAATCAATTGTCATTGAAAACAACTTGAATCGATTGATCGATCATAAAATAAAGAAATTAAATAATATCTTCCATTTTCGAAGATTACCAGTAGTTTAACGGGAAAAAATAAGCATCTGATCAAAATCTCCTTTTTTATCAGAATAACTTCTCGTAAATAATCATTTGTCTAAAAATCAAAAGAATGTTTTGCGTTGATTCATGCTATTGTTTTAGATGTCGTCAAAAAATGTAGGCAATTGAGATGTTTCAACTAGTATCAACTCTGTTTTTTAGTTGGTTAAACGTAATGAAAGAGTGTGCAGAAAAGAGCGAAAGACACAGTTGTTTTTTCACCTAGAAAACAGTTACTAAGGATTTACATGAACGACGAACGAATTTATGTACGATTAGCGAAACATACATGAAACTCTGCGTTTAATAATATCAAGCTTAAATTTTATTGTACATATATACATACATACACAGAAAAGGTGGAAATTGAATAGATGGAAGCTCTGTAATAGAAAAGGAAACTACGTTATACGCTACGATATTATTCTGCATAAACGATTATTAAAATGAACAAACTACTTATAAATACTAATTTTTAGATATGACGTCCTAATGCGAACGATACACCATATAAATATTATACATATGCATAGATATATTATTACACGTTTATAGTAATGTGACTACTATATGGCGACGTTTAAGCGGCAAAAATGCATTTTTTTTCATCGGGAAATTCGGTATTCTGTGTACAAAAAATATTAAGGCTATTAATATAAATTTTCTCGTACTTCTTTAAATTGCCAAAGTGTACATCATCGCACTTTGTCTGACAAACACAAATACCAGTAATAACAGATAACAAAAAAAACATACTATAACCTATCGATTAAATAAAAATGTGCATTATGCTAAATATTTGAACGACCGCCCTTGCGCAGTGTGGTATGCGCAGCAATGAAATCTACAATGGTGCCATTATCCTTACAAAAAATTTGTTGTAAATTTGTAATCAATTTATAAAATACGTCAAATAATTAATTTGACCTCTTTTAGGGCAGAGTTTGTTTTGTACACTTACCGATTCTACGTGATTTGATTGAACACGAATTATTTTATTTTATTTATTTGACATAATGTTTTCCTATTGAACACGAAGAATAAATACTATTTTCTTAAAAAATGAAATATTATTTAAAATTATATTGTTCTACAGAAAGATTAACAAACGATTAATTAACTATTAATCAATAAAATAGTCTACATGATATAATCGTGCATTTGACCATTTTTAATAATGATCAGAATGTCAAATATGTAATTAAAATATTTATTCCTGTAGAAATATTTTAAGTTGAATACTTGCTTCAATTAATTTCCAATTGAATTTTCCGTGGAAAGTTTACATATTCAATAGTATCATCTTTTCTAAGAAATACGATTTTATGTTTTGTGTTTCATTATAAAAGCATTATGTTGATAAAAAACAATTTTTAATTGGTATTTGTATGAAACAGACCTGGTATTTTTTAGTTGCTTATCGACTATTTAAAATTTAGTGTATTTATAATATTTTACTAAGAAATAGTTTTGATAACTTACAAATTATCATTGGTATTCGATTGATAACAGTAAAATTCCATGTGATACTTGTCTCAATAATAAATAATGTTTACAATTTTCATCCGACATTTTTTGTAAGGGCAGCGATAATACGAACGTAAAAAAATACTTGAGTACTTCTTTCCACGGTTCGTGAAATAATCAATAAACCGAGCTTCATTTTTCCGTCGAGATTATTCTCAAAGCTGAGTGTCTTAGTGCTTAATTAGATATTTGCAAGGGAGTAAAAGAGCGTATGTTTTAAAAGCGATATTGCTTGAAAGAAATGAGTATGAGCGAACCGTGAAATAAGGACAAATATTTGAAGGACTTGTTTAAAAAATGATACGATTGACAATTTTTTAATTTTACGGGTTGTCAAGTAACTCTAAAATAAAAACTAATTACCAGTATTGTTGCCTGGTTGGACGGTCATTCTATTTGTAATATATACTAGATATAGCAGCAGTAGTTTTATCGGTATATTTAAAAGCAACAATAATACTTTAAGAAAATTCAAAGGGCTTGTTTCAAAATTCTACCATTGCGGTACAACGGTTAACCAGATTTTAAGGCAAACTTTCGCGATGTAGTTGGCAAAGTTGCAAAAAAACAAACAAACAAATCAGTGTATACGTGCTTGATTGTACGTGACTTAGAGATAAGTAAACAATCACTCGCAAGCTGTTACTACATTGAAAAACCTGTCATTTCTAATCTTTACCAAATAAACCAACAAACAACTTGAATAATGCGACGAATAATGGCGCACAATTAAGAATCATTCGTGTTTTGAAACCAAAAATAAAAAATAAGTAGAGTATCCAACAAACAAAAGAAAAGAATTATAATCATTATCCTTTCTAAACAGATGAACTGTTGATTAGTGGATACCATTTGTTCGATACGAATGAAGTTGAAGTGTCAAATTTCAAAATGCATCGACGGTGATGTTTACAAACAAATATGAGTCTGCGTGCTTACGCATGTCTGATAAGTAGGAAGATTAGTCGCAGTTTGAAATTCTTTGATAACAAAATCTTTTTTTCTCTGAATACAAACTTTATAAGTACTTTCAACGTGCACAATCATCTTCATTTGTTGTTCTATCTCAAATGCTTCTGTATTGTTGATTTATTGGTTTTGTTGAATTATGTCATGCGTCGCTCGTTAACCGTATTTTGGATTTAAGAGGTGAAAACATGTATATTTTTATTTGTCAAATGCGTACTTTTTCGAGAAACAGCGAAGGTAATAAATAAGCGTAAAATTGTAAGTTACGAGATTATTTTGTGCGTTGGCCAAAAGTGAAAGAAATGAATGCATTATTGTATTATATCAAGTAAAAAACGAGGCCCACTAACTGTAAGAACATTGTATATAATTATCATAATGTAAACTCTAATTAAAATGCACCTCTACCGAAGGAGGGAAACGAAGCGATTACCCGTAATAAGGCCAAGAATGCGAAAAAGGGATGGGGGGAGGGGGGTGTTCGAAAATCTAAAGTAATAGGGAAAAAACGAATCGATGTTTCTGAAAAAAAAAAATAAATAAAAATCGCGGATCACTCTACTCAAGCGATTTTCCAAGAAACACTACGTTTCATTTTTTTTTCTTTTTGGATTAGTAACCATTTCTATTTTTTGTTATTAGTTTATACGCACCACGATTATCGCAATTTATTGTATTATCAATGAAATATTGTAACAAACAAAAATACTGTTAACTATTCTTAAAAAAATTAAAACTTTTGTAAACTGATTTGGAATTTGTGTAAACTATATTTGAATCCTTTGACTAAGAAACTTTGATTGAAGAGGAATATTTTTATTAGGTTCATAATTACATTCAAGAAATTCAAATACAAAGAATATTGTATAAAGTGAAAAGATTTTATTACTATATTTTCGTTTCATTCACAATTGTGCAAATTTGATCAGCAATACAGACGTTAAATATATAATTAGGATATGCTAATGTTATTTATGTTAGCGTATCACGGAAAGAGTTTTTATATTTGTAAACAATGTAAATATAAATTTGTACTTTGAAGTATAAATGGAAGACGATAAATAATTGTTCATGATACATAAAATGTATAATCAGCATAAAAAAGAGTTATGCTTTTTACGGGAAAATTAAGCAATACATAAATAAAACTCAGTAAGTTAAAAATTAATATCGCAGCATGACGTAATAGGACGGCTAAAAACGAAATATCACAATATCGAACATTATCGTGAAACACAATCGGTAATCGTTCACTATCTACTGCTGTTTGTAGAGAGAGCCCAGGTACGATTAGTACTGCCGGCTCCCACAAAAGAATCGAAATCATAGAAATTATCCTCGATAGACGAAGTTTCGGTCGACTCGATCTTTCTTCCTAGCAGTCTAAATGGCGACATCTGAAAATTCCATTTGAATCAACACTCGAAAAAAAATCATTGCGCCACTACTTTTGTAGAAAAAGCTCTGACCTTTTTCTCGGTATAACTTCTAATGTCGTGACCCATGTAAAATGCAATGCGCTGTAGCATCATGACAGACCTGATACGCAACCTTGGCTCCGGTTGCAAAAGTCTTTTGAGCAAATCAATCGCAGCCGGCGTAATGTTGTCCAGGTTTTCGGGCAACGTACCAAAACTCACGGCAGCGAACTCGGTGTTCTCCAATAGGTCACTCGTGACGTTCTTGCTCGGATACTGCAAACGAA